>NW_013952485.1:1074466-1090481 GCF_001266775.1 Austrofundulus limnaeus | reverse complement strand
GGCTGCTAGCGAGCTATATCCACCCTGAAGGTTAATGATCGACTCTTTTAAATGAAACCAGAGAGCGTTGACAGAGAGGAGAAGGTAGAAATGACTCAACCTGTAACTGAAAATATAGATGGAGGACAACAGAGCTGCTTCATGGAAGAAGAACCCCAGCTTAGCCTGTTAGCTTTAGCGTTAGCCCCAACGCAATCACCGTATGTGTATTATTAGCTCAGCGCTACACATTCTCCTCTCGTCACTGAGGACCTCCATCCACATAACAGAGAGGGGAACRCAAAAATGRCTCAGGCTGCAACTGAAAATATGGATGGAGGACCTCAGTTTAGCTCTTTTATCGCGCTAGCAAAGAGCTAATACATAAAAGGCAATATAGCGTCAGCGCTAATGCAAAGACTAACAGGCAAAGCTGAGGTTCTTCTTCCATGAAGCAGCTCTGTTGTCCTCCATCTATATTTTCAGTTGCAGGTTGAGTCATTTCTACCTTCTCCTCTCTGTCAACGCTCTCTGGTTTCATTTAAAAGAGTCAATCATCAGATATTGTCCAAGATTAACCTTCAGGGTGGATATAGCTCGCTCACACCAAGGACATATCCACGTCATCATTTACCCAGAATGCTTTGTGTGAAAATAAAATGGCTCCGTCCGTGTTAAAATATATTTTAAAAAATTTACAAAACTAGACAGCCAACAGTATTTTTACAGTCTTTATTTTACAGTTAAAATACATGTTTATCAAATAAAGTCTAATGTTACAACTAAGTGTGGATCTCTTTAAAAGGACATTACTGGTATGATCCAGTATTTCAGTAGAATAAATGGTTTAATCTCATATATTGACAATCAATTTAAACACAATCATTTTTGCTTCCTTTTCTCACTCTGCTGATCCTGTTTCCAGACTGGTAATGTTACAGTGAGCTAAATATAAACTGGATTGATCAGATTGTTTTCACACCGTGATCTTGTCTCTTCTCACAGAAAGTTCTTGCAGAACAGGTTCACATCARGCGTTATCTGTGTTCGCATAGTCTCAAGACCACAATTCCTCATCAGTAAGGTGGTCTTGCTTACCAGTGTTCAGTGACCTCACCCAAAGCCCGGTGAACTAGAGCGTGTAATCGCTCACTCCCTGTCTAAAAAAAAAAAAAACCCTAATAGGCAAGGTGTGTTTGTGTATTTGTACACTAACAAGATGAGCACATGAATTGATTTTTGTGTGTTTTTGCTGGTCTGCCAAACTAACCCTTTCAGAAATGCTTCTTTGAGCTCCGTGTATTTAAAGCTAAGTTCGTGATCATAATCATGCTTTCATCTGTTGATGTTATGCTTTGTATATGAGATATTGCCATAATTTCCATTAAAGGAATTATTTTAAATCAGTTMAGACTCCAAATTTTACCATAAACCTTTATCTTGGTTATATAATAGACTAGCAGCCTTTCCAGGTTGTATCCAGACTAATGCCCAATGTGAGCGTGGATAAGCAGTTTATAAATTCTGTGCAGGGATAAATGTGGATCATTTTGTAATGACTTCTTCCTTGTGTCAGCGGTGCTGCTGAGCCTTACACACACGGCTTAAGATTACTTTGTGCATTAGAAGTAATATACTGTATATGCAGTGCTGTGCAAAAGTCTTAAGTCATCTCTCATTTCTTTTTATTTTGCTTCCAATGGCCTAGGTGTTATTTTTTTATATTTTAAAGTAATGTTGATCATGATTTTTTTATTATTATTTTTTAGCAGACTTTCTTTGGGCTTTAACTTCATTTTTGCTCATTTTTAGTCCAGTTCCAGGCCATTTCTACAGGTATATTTATTTTTTAAGCCACTTGATTCAGTCTTATGAATATTTTAGGTATAAATGTTAAGGCACAGCGGCTGGTAGAGCTGWTGCCTCTCAGCAAGAAGGTCACCGGTTCAAATCCTGGCCCGGGGACCTTTCTGGGTAGAGTTTGCATGTTCTCTCCGGGCACTCCGGCTTCCTCCCACAGACCAAAAACATGACTGTTAGGTTAATTGATAACTCTAAATTGTCCCTAGGTGTGAGTGAGAGAGTGAATGGTTGTCTGTCTCATTTGCCTCGGTGTCCCTGTGATGGACTTGCGAYCTGTCCAGGGTGTACCCCGGCCTTTGCACTGTGACCCCCGTGACCCTGAAAGACAGATAATGGATGGATGTTACTAAAATCAGTGGATGAATCGGTGCGGTCAACACATAACACACAGCTTAGCAAAGAACCCACTTTAAACTGGATCTATAAGTGCTTTGTTGCTTTAAGTTTGTCACAAAGACAAAATGTAGATGGTTTCTTTCAGACCCTGTGTCAAGTCTTTGCTGTATTTTTTAAAAATCTTTTAAAGGCATGCCTTTCAGACACTGTTCATCTGCTGTAGATGATGTTCTGTAGGCCAGAATATTTTATTTATTTGTCCTCAACTTGTTCATTTTCCTCTTTTTTTTACGGCACAATATGCTGCCGTGGAAATTTTAAGAACAGGACAGAAAAAGAATAAAAAGGCAACAGTTTCAAAGTAAAAATCTGAAAGACATTTAAAAAGCTATTGATCAAAGTTACTTAAAAATAAAATAAATTCTGGCTCCTTAAAAACAAAGTATTACAACTTATTTAGTAATGATTTACTTTTTTGCATTTATTACCTGTATTTTACAGCCCTGTTTATCTGTCACTGTTAGATTTAAATACAATTAATTTATTRCTCACACACCACCTGTTCTTCACAGGAGGACTCCATGAAAGATGACAGAAGAGGTGATTGTTGTAGCCAAGTGGGACTACACGGCCCAGCAGGACCAGGAACTTGACATCCGTAAAAATGAGCGTCTCTTCCTCCTCGACGACTCGAAGACGTGGTGGCGCGTCCGCAACGCCGCCAACCAGACGGGGTATGTGCCGTCAAACTACGTGGAACGCAAGAACAGCCTGAAGAAAGGCTCGCTGGTGAAGAACATCAAAGACACACTGGGTAAGAAGAATTATTTTCCACGCTGCTGGGAAGAAAAAAAAAGTCCTCAAGTGTGCGAATTGTCACTGTTAAATTGAAGATTATTTTTAGGCAAAGCAGGAAAACTTCATTATGATTTTTAACGCTTTGTACACACTGGAGAAGATGAGATGTTACATTGTGTTTTGTGTGYGCACGTGTGTGTGTTAAAATAATTTTCACACTGCGTTTCTGTCTTGGCTAGAAGCTGCTTCTGTGCACTCCAGGGAGCCTGTTGAGTTGGCCGTTGCTCTCAGCTGTCAGCGCAGTGTCACTCAGTCCCCAGTCATGACAGGAATATATTACAGACTTTGTATGTGGGTTCAAATTTCGGCTCCTTTTAAAGGAGTTTGGTGCATAAAGTACAGGTGAAGAGAGCAAAGCTTGAGCAMAAACAAAAAATCCTGCATCAATACTACTTTTAGCATTAAAAGGGGCATATCATGCAAAATCTTTTTTTTTTTTTACCTTTTTTAGCTGTTAAATGCATTTTGTTGTGTACTTGGTATCTCTAGGAGTGCATAACATTTTAATTTAGTCTCTCCTGATGCTGCGAAGATATCTTTATATTCTTTTTAGGTCATATTTTTCAACCTGTTCAGTTTTCTCTTCTATTTTTTTTCTTTTATTACGTCAAATTATTTACTGAATAAGGTCTGGAGTTTCCAACTACAATTCTGTCGTCTTCCTTCTCCTCTGGCTCTGGGTCTCTGGCTCTGGGTCTCTGGCTCTGGGTCTCTGGCTCTGGGTCTCTGGCTCTGGGTCTCTGGCTCTGGGTCTCTGGCTCTGGGTCTCTGGCTCTGGGTCTCTGGCTCCAACATGTAAGGCTGGATGGACAAGTCTTCCCTTGTTGACATCTTTTAATTCATTTGTAAATAAAATGTTATCTGCTGCTAAATATCAAACTACAATGGACCGCTGTAGAAGCTGGAGGGGGGTGAGGTGTGAAGCCCTTGGTTTGAATTTTAAGAGACAGCCTCAAAATGAGTTGATCTGACACACACATCAGAAAAGGGTTGAAAGAGGAACTGATAAAATTACAATAAGGAGGAAATCAGACTAAAGCAGACCCCAACTGTATGATTTAAATGTGAGAAATGATTTTAAAGCATATGTCTACTTTAAAAGTGATAAAACTAAATTAAGTAAATTGGCATTTATATATAAATTTAATATTTTTATAGAGGTTTAACTTTACTATAGGTGTGCTCCAATTTCCAACCTGTTTAGGGATCTTTCTGATACCTCTGGGTATTAAAAAAATAAAACAATCTACAACGTGGACTTCAGGTTTTTGTTCATATTACAAATTAAATAATTTTAACATAGTCATCTTAAACTTCATTGTTTTCATCTTGATTGCTGTGTTTTGTTTACTGTGTTGTGATTGTGTGATGCTCAAACGTCTCCCGTCTGTCAGTAAGATTGACTTGAACMTTTTCTCCACACGTTTATCTTGCATCAGTGTATTGATGTTTTCATACTGACGGGATGCTCTTTGGTGCAGCTGCAAACAGAAACCTGTTAGCGCCGCAATTCTTTAAAACATAAAATAACTCCTATTTATTATGACTTATTACAAAATAAATCGGCTCATTAGCTGTTTTTAAATTGTTTCAAGCTTTCCAGTAGATTGTGTCCTAATTAATTTGCGTACATTATGAATTTCAGCATCTTGGCGATGAAGTAATTGGGAACAATTAAGCTTCTGAACAACACCCACCCAGCTGCTGCTCAGTTTATAGTAAACAAATAGCACAGATGTGACCCACACTGCAAGTATCCTTAACAAATTAGTGTTGGCTACAGATTTCTGCTAATCTAGGTTTGCTTGTTAGCTCAAGCCAAAAAAGCGAAATTGAAAAATCATCCACCTGCTCTTTTTTTAGCAGCTGTAAATAATTTGTTTGGACAGTTTAGGGATAAGATTTTTTTTTTCCAGAGTGATGGGGGATGGAAATAGAGAGGAACTGTGGCAGAAAATAGAAACATCTGGTAGGAGTCCTAAGACAGTGTCATCAAGATGTGCAGTTGTAATAAAAATAGTAACCATGTGGTCCAGAAAGTAGCTGAGAGGAGGAGGTTTAGAGGAGAGAAAAAGAGTGACTGAGGTCGCGTTTAATGCATGGACTTCTCTCAGCTCTGTGGATTACTGCCCTCAGGGGGACAGCGGCTGCATGTCGGTCACTGTGGCACAGCCTGCCACTGTCACCATCACCAGAGATCGCTCGAGATGACACCCCCCTCCCTGTTCTTACTGCTCCAGCTTTGTTTCCATCAGCTCAGTTCTCTGTCACCGCGGGCCCCAGCAGATCTGTAGTTTTGTTTCAGGACAAGTCAGACATCTAATGGTTGTACTGGAATGATGGATTACCTTGCTGTGCTCCGACTGAGTTACGTATCGACTGCAACATTACGGCCCAGTTCCATTTCAGTCTTAGCCGCGTGCTTCCTGCCAGTAGCTCTTGTGTTAAAAGCCTGTGAAAATCAAATAGGCCAGAACACTTCCATGATGATGAGGTGATGAGCAGTAGGTGAGGTCAGGTGCTAATGGAACTTACTCACACACTTGAATGGAGATTTTGATTGGRTGATGGATTGATTGCTTCATCCCCTCTATAGTCTGGGTTTTTTATTTTTTCATCCTCAGCGAGTCCGCATTATGATTATGGAGAGTGTGGATAGTTCATAATTACTGGTATCGTCAGCCTTTCCTCTTCACTTTTTATGAYTTTTAGTGCAGTTGTATCATCAGTATTCATCTAAACAGAATCCAACTATAAATGGCTGCCCGCTGCTCGGTGCCCTAGTTTCATCTCTTAGGAAATAAAAATAAATAATGGGTAAAATACATCAGCATAGAAACCACTCATTGCTAAAACTGGGTCAGAACTCACCTGTCTGACCAACAAGCAAGCAGAATTTTACCCCACGAGTTTTTACAGAAGGCGGCACATTTAATAACCTAAATCTGAGTGTAGAACTGAGGCTGTGGAAGTGACATCATTCTGACTTCACAATAAAAAGTGTTTCACATGTCTCTCATTCTGGAAGGTGTCTGAGGTTTTACAGCCTGCAGCCATGAAAGCTGGGCTGGGCAGTCATGTCATTTARTGTATTTTGTTTCTTTGTTAGCAAAGTATCACATTAGCTGCTGCACTGTTTTAATGAAACTCCTAAACAGTAATTTTTGTATGTACATCTGAAATAGGGCTGCACAGAATTATAAAAACTTGCGATGTGTGATAATATTGTTTAAAATTGTAATGGTGGGACCCTCTTTTCCTTCACTCGTCACTTTATCTTTTGTCATCACTATAATCTAAACCAGGTTAAAGGTTAGTTAAAGTCCTTGGACTGACTAATTATTAGCATGCTAAACATGATTGTATGGTGCTGGAAGTAGAACAGCCTTTGATTGGAATCCTTTACGGTGTTTTATTGCACTCATTGATATTGCAGTGAGGGTCARTTTTGGATATATTGTGCAACTCTATTTTAAAACTTATAAACTTCTGGAGTCAACCTGATTCAGGATGGCTACCACAGCTAATCAACCTTAGCAAACCCCAAAATGACAAAGAAAATGTCAACATTTTTACAAATTCTGAACATGTTTCTTTAATGAATAATTTTATTCTTCATGCTTACATTTGATCCACTGCAACAAAACTCCTCTACTGGTTAAAGTCGTTATGCAGATGAGCTTTTAAAACTCTTAAAACAAAATGTAATTTTTTGTGAAGCTAGATATTATAAAGTTTGTATATTGAAAGAAGTACTTGATTTTTGAGAAGTTCACTAATCATCACCTGGCTGTTCATTTAGTTCATTTAGTTCATCTAAATAAGTGTTCACTTATGGATTTTCAACAGAATAAACTAAAATAAGTAAAGATGACAAAAAACAAAAAAAAAAGCACCTTAAATAGGTGAATTTATGTGCAAGTCATCCAGTATTGGTTGATTTATATTAGTGTTTGAACCCTTATTGGTTAGGACCAATTTGAAATTAGTGCAGTGGTTCCTAAAGTAAGGGTTAAGTTCAATGTAAAGTTGGTAAATTGGTAATTAGGGTAGCACAATATTGGACAAAAATTGACATTGTGATTTTTTTTTTCTAATCCTGCAATGTATATTGTGAAATAAAACAAATACAGAAATCGTCAACAATTGACTTGAATAACWCTTTAAGTTACGCAGCCATCTWACCATCTTGTCGACGATGAATCTGTACTGATCTTACTTCTTTTTTGTGTGCGTTACAAATATGATCTTGTCTATTTGAGAATTGTTCTCATCTTTTATTGCTTGTTTTATTGTGCTGGGACCTGAGGACATTTCCTTCTATGACGTGCAAACGTGAATTGTGTTAATGTGTTTGCCACTCTGTGGAGATTAGTTCCTGTTTCCATCATGCCAAATATTAAACCTTCATTCTGAATCGTGTTTGACCTCTTTTCCTTTTAGTTTTCATCAAGATGCTCATTGTCTCGTCAACAGTTCTCCAAAAAACGTTGACATTATTTTACTAGAAGTTTTACAACAAAATGAAAAGTTATTATTTTTATTTATTTATTMTTTTTAACACAAAGCTGCCCACCTCCAATGACCTGTCAAAATAAAAGTTGTAACACACAACCATTTAGTGCAATAACTTATGGTTTACACGTTGATTTAATTTGCCTCCTACATTACAGATATATTGATATCGTGCAGCTTTATTGGTAATATTGTTTGTTTGTTTGTTTTGCACAATTGTTTCATAACATATGTATAGATCCTTAAACATGATTTAATTATTTTTTCCCATTTAATCCCATTGTTCACTATATACAAAATACCTCAGATAAGGTATGGTTTACCTGTTTCTCATGGAAATGACTAACAAACGCAAAGACATTAAGGATGCTGATGAAATTAACACAAATGTAGTTAAACATTTCACCTTGATGCAGGCCTATGCTCTTCACAGGTTTGTTTTTGCATAAATCTGTTTTTTTTTTCCTGTAGCAGTCTAATCTTGGTGTTTTTCTCTATTTTTTTATTTATTTATTTTTGTTAATCCTTTTGACAGCCTTTACTGGCTTTACATACAGTAATGCGTTAAGACCTCACCACTCTTTGATTAAAAACAGAACAACACTACAAGGAGGCTTTTTACAAGACCACATAGTTCACCTCTGATTCACTTTAAGTGCTCTTAAATCACAGCACCTGCTGTTACCACTCTAGTACTTCACTACACAGCCAGGTTGTGCTTGTTGATTGCACACATGTGTCTGGTGGGTGGTATGGCTTTGCAAGGACTCACTTAATACAGTAACGTCTCTATTGCCGTCAGTAGTAAGCATAAAGAGTAAAGCAATATGCGGCAGCTTGGAGTCTTTCATCAACTCACTTCCCTCAGAGAGAAAGTCCTCTGGGTTTGAAAATCCAGGCTCCTTTCATAAGATGAAGAGGTAGGTTGAGGTTTTGAGTGGCCCACTGCTGCTCTTACCAGCAGGCCAGTACCTTGAAGTGGAAATGAGTGAAGAAGAAAGGTGTGGGGAGATTCAGGTGTTTTTAGCTGAGCAAGAGAGAGAGTGCTCATTGCAGTGTCACTCTTTCTCACAACAATGATGGTTTATCTAGTTTTCTTTCCTTTGTGACCTCCTGAATAATCTCAGGAGTCAAACTGTAGTTTCTGGAACACCGTCTCATTCATACATATTCACAGCCATCAGATTTGTTGTGATGCTATCTACAACCATGATCTGTTTGTTATTCCCGTCTCATCATCCTCCTTTGCATTTTTGTCAGCTGTGGCCTCTGATGTGCTCGGTCTCCAATGTGAGTGAGAAACGGCTGCCAGGGGACCCCTTGTCGTTCTCCACTGCTCTCCTCATCTCTCCACCCTCTCTCTCTCTCTCTCTCTCTCTCTCTCTCTCTCTCTCTCTCTCTCTCTCTCTCTCTCTCTCTCTCTCTCTCTCTCTCTCTCTCTCTGCCAACAAGTTTCATGCTCCTCTGTGTGAACCCAGCAATTTTCAAAACAATGTAAATGGTTCTGCTCAGCGGTGACATTTCGGTGGCACAGTCTGGGTGATGAGCTGTCAAGATATTCACTTCCATCATTAGTGCGAGCAAATCCTGACACCGGCTTCAGCTGTCAAGTAAATAGTTTAAATGTTTTAAGCTGCCATGTGTRTAATTATTATTTTAAAAAGCAACGAGAGAAAACCAGGAGACCACCTCCACTTGGGTTCAGGAGAGACTTCAGAAACTTCAGGTCTCAGTGAAGTGTGCAAACACGTTTAAAGACTCGCCTTTGAACATGTTTGAATAGAGAAGTCAGAGGCAGGTGAGACAGGAGCTGACTTTGATCTTGGATATGCCTGTCATTATCAAACCCATGGTGCCTGCTCCACTTTTCTTCCCCTCTGTGCACCATCTATTTCCAGCCTTTTGATTTGTATAGATGTGCTTATAGTGTGTAAGATGATGTCGACTGAATACCAAGTAGAAGTTATGCATTGGGTGCGTTTCCACTGTAGTATYCTGAACCTTTTCCCCCTGGAACCTAATTACCGTGGACCATCAGCATACCTTTCAGCTGCGGTTTGTTGGGTTTCCACTAAGGCCCGAGGTTCAGGGGAAATTAGGCTCAGCTGACATGTGACACTTCAACATTGCTCTCCTGAAATGTTTCAGCTTGGAGGATGGAAGCTTCCATACTGAGATGAGAAAAATAATGCCAGTAATCAGTAGGGATGTCCCGATCCAGATTTTTTGGCCCCTGATACAATCCAGTTTTTTTTAATGATTAGTCTTTCCAATACCGATAGCTTTATTTCTTTCCAAGTGGCAAGGTTGGTAGTATTAAAGCGAGCCCTGCTGTTCCCACCACGAGAAACATCMAGTTTGCAGATTTCGCAAGATGCAGTTTCAGCATCATTGTTTTCCATTGAAAAGTGTTCCYACACTGTGGACATGGTTGCATACTTGTGTGCGTCTTCACTTCTTAACAGCAGCTGTAAAGCATGATGATGCTGAAAACTGTCACAAAAACTGGATCGGCCCGATCACATGACTAAATCTGATTCTGCCCGATTTTCAAAAAATGGCCACATCTGCCACTGATACTGATACTGAGTATCTGATTGGGACATCCCTAGTAATCAGCAGTTAGGTTTGAAACCATAAATAAAAATCACTTCATATTTAGGAAATGTGAAAGTGACAGATCAAAGCTTTAGTCAGTATATAAATATACTAGTTATGTTTTGTAGTGCARCAGTATTGAATAGAAATATTCATCTGATGTATATAAATGTCTGCTCTTTGTCATTAAGACTTTTTACAGGTTAACTTTGTTCATCTTCAGGGCACCCATTATGTACAAGCCTAAGTTTATTTTACYCTTATTTAACCAGGCAAAKCCCAGTGAGATCACAGATCTCTGTTGCAAGGGCGATCTGGCCCTGAAGGCAACCTATTGTACAGATGTTTGGGCTCAGTCACAGAAGAGCAGTTTGTTGCTAAATGAATGTAAAATGTTGACTAATGTTTGTTTCTGTCCACATGTGCAGGTTTGGGTAAAAACCGGAGGAAGACAAGTGCCCGCGATGCCTCCCCCACACCGAGCTCGGACACAGAGTACCCTTCTAATGGCAGCGGGGGAGGAGGTGTGGTCGGGGCCGCCGAAAGGATCTACGACCTTAACATTCCTGCTGTGGTGAAATTTGCTTACACAGCAGAGAGGGATGACGAGCTGACGCTGGTCAAGGGCTCCAGAGTGATGGTTATGGAGAAGTGCAGCGACGGCTGGTGGCGGGGCAGTCAGACGGGCCGCGTGGGCTGGTTCCCCTCCAATTACGTCCAGGAGGAGCTGCCAGGGGCTGACGACATAGGGGAGGGAGACCCCTCGCGGCACTACCACGGAGTATCCCAAGGAACATTGTTAGCAAATGGACGCGCAGGTGGTCGCGGTGACGTCCTTCWTCTGGTTCAAACGCTCTACCCTTTCAGCTCTGTCACAGAGGAGGAGCTGAACTTTGAGAAGGGAGAAGTCATGGAGGTGTTGGAGAAGCCCGAGAACGACCCCGAGTGGTGGAGGTGTAAGAACTCGCGAGGCGTCGTGGGCCTGGTGCCTAAAAACTATGTGATGGTGCTTGACGAGCGGCCCGGCGTGCCCTCCTCTACGTCGGGCTCCCCACAGTACCGCCTGGCACCCTCGCGCTCAGGGAGGTTTGCCGGGAGGGACTGGTACTATGGCAACATCACCAGACATCAGGCCGAGTGTCAACTCAACGAGCGGGGAGAGGAGGGTGACTTCCTCATACGAGACAGCGAGTCATCGGTGAGTCAGCCCGGTGAAGTTATGACACACTGACGCCATGGAGGCTAGAGGAAAAACAAACAGAACAACATGACTGATCAGATTAGAAACCTAAAATTCATATATTAATTAAATATATAATAATCAAAGTTCATTCTGGGCTAGTTGTTTTACAGATTATTTTAAAAGAAGGTGGTTTAAAAATCAGTTCTGCCTCATGAATCACCTTTCTAATGAATAATAGTTGTGTTTACGTCACTCAGTGATAATGTCATCAAAGTTTTTTTTTTATTATTTGAGGTATTTTACATTAAATAACATACAGATATAAATAGAGATAAAGTATGTTTTAGTATTCTATTGATTAAATAAAACAAAGCAGGGTGGATGCTTCTCATAAACTAAAGAAAAACATCCTCAAATACAAAGAGGTGGGAGTGAAAGATACAACATTATGTTCATGAAGAATAATAAATCACTTACCATTGGTCCACTGCTTACAGCTCACATCATTCAAACATATCCTGTTATAGAAAAGTTTCTAAGAATGAATTTTAGCCTGAGCTAAATCTACTATTCTTATTGCCTCATTTCAACATTTTGTACATTTTTAGTCAGGTGATGTTTGTTTGTGTTTTGTTTTGATCTGTTTAATGAGTTTAACATACACTCCACCATAATTAATTTTTAAATATAAACTTAGCACAAAAAGTAAGAAAATTTGTTTTTGTTAGATTATTTCTTTGTTGTAACGATGCCTCTTGTTTATGTCTTATACTGTTAGAAAGTCTCTTCATTTTCCTTTTTAAATGGYGCCACATTTGTAAGGAGCATGCATTTGTGGGATGAGCAATAGAGCTGAGTGGGTTTCACACATGAAAAAGTTGCCAAATCTTCACTGCCAAACAACTTATTTTACTGTTGACTCTTGTTTTGAGCTTCTGGTACCCMCAGGTGCTGCCAGTCAGCTGCCCAGYATAAGATTTATTGCCAAGAGGCATTGTTACAACAAAGAAATCATCTACAAGCACACATTCCTTACTTTTTGTGCTAAGTATAAAGGCAAATTCTTGAGTATTTTTACCCTCAAAAATAAAACAACTCATTTTCTCAGACATAGCAGATTTCCCTGAGGCAACTTTCCAAACATGCAGAATATTTAAAGATTATTCAGATAATAATAGGCAGATGTCACTAAGTTTTCTGGAAYGAGGAAATTTCCGTTACTGTTTCTTTATGTAGGGAAACTAATCTTCTGCCTTTTTTTTCTTTGATGTCACTCTAGCTGTGGTGTAAACAGAGCTATACGCACATAATTACTGTCTACACTCWTAACTACAGACAGGATATAAAATCAAGTTTGTTCACTTGTGTTTATTTTCAAATTGAGGTTTAAAGAGTAAAAAAAACCTGCATCCACCTGCGTGTCWTTATAAATCTTTTGACAAGAATATTTAAGTTTATTTCTGCTGTACAGTTGCAGACGTGAAACTGTTTATTCRTCTGATTTGTTGTAACCTCATCTGAGCAAACTTTAAATAGTACAAATATTGTTTTAGTAGAGTTAATTAGCTAAATAGGTTATTTTTCTAAATCATTCCAGGCACCATCAAAAATGTTTCCAATAGTTTCCATGCCACATAAGCTGCTTCAGAGAGAGAATCCAGTTTTTTAGGAGTCCCCAGAGGAACATTTTGTTGTCAGCAGATGAACTTAAAAAGTTTTTAAGTGTAAAATTAATCAAAGCCACAACAAGAGAAAATGTGAAGTAGAAGTCCAATTTAAAGTTTTAAAACAGCAGTAAAAGTGAAGGATTTTGCTCTTGTTCCCTGTTTGTGTCTAAGATTTACAGTTATTGCAGTTCTGTAACTGTGCTTGTTTAAAAAGGGGGATATGCTGCCACCTGCTGGAGGAGTAAAAATACTCACCTGTTCCTCTCTGTCTCTTTTCCAGCCCAGTGATTTCTCGGTGTCTCTGAAGGCGGTGGGGAAGAATAAGCACTTTAAAGTGCAGCTGATGGACGGGGTGTACTGCATCGGCCAGCGCAGGTTTAACTCCATGGATGAACTAGTGGAGCATTACAAGAAAGCCCCCATCTTCACCAGCGAACATGGGGAGAAGCTGTACCTGGTGAAAGCGCTGCTGTGATTTACACATCTACACTGGATCTCAAACACACACTATATGCCACTCCTTTACTGTCTTAACTCAAGCCTTAGCTCTGGACCCTCCTGCAGCGGTGTCTGTACCAACATCCAGATCCTCAGCCGTACCTCCTGRGTTTATCGCCCTCTAGTGGTGAAAACACAAACCAAGGTGAAACTTTTTCTAGCCCTTCACTCTTTTTGCAGTCGACCCMCAGCACTGAGCCAGTGAATGCTTCATATAGTCATTATCTAACGAGCCTCTTCGTCTTGGATGTGCAGACACGCAGTGACCATATGTGCTGCTAACAGAGCGCCCGAGGCCTTGTCAGGGGTTTGAGCTCTCCCTCTGATGTCATCCATAATGTCTCTCGTATTTACAAGCGCTCACGTTGAACGTCACACCGTTGCTCTTAATGATCACAGGAGACCTGACATTTACCAGTTCAGAGAGGACTCGCTCCTCTGAGGGACCTAACTCTGCTGTCTAATTACAGCCTGWCGTTTGATTTTCTTCATTATTTGTAAAAGGAATGCTAGATAGAAAAAGTTCTTTTGTTAAGCTAATTTAAAGCTCTCTGCGTTTCATTTTATTTTTTATTAAGTGACCTTTTATTTCTTCCTGATTTTCACCATTCCGCTGACATGTTTTTTTTTCTTCTCCCACTTACAATTTTTTATTTAATTTTCTTCCTCATTTCGACTTTAAATGTGGATACAACGCTCACTGTAATGTTTGTAACGGAGGCAGTGAGGGGAGGGTGGGRCATTAATGCAATAGGAGAGACCTGAGTTCTTGTTGAGTTTTGAATGTCGATTCATGTAACCAAATGTGCCACCTCCTTGTTCCCACTGGCTCCAGGTCCACACTGCACTCACTATACTTTGATTGATTCATAGTTCAGTGCTCATGCTTTATATTGTCACATAGAACATGTTACTGTTCTGTTGTTCGGTACGTGTCTGTAGCTACATGAGGATACTGACAGTTATTAAACTTTTTTTTTTGGGTAACACTTTTGAGTAACTACAATCGATCTGCTCTAAAGCAGTAATGAAAAGTACCTCTTCAGTTGTAGTTTTTGTCTTGTGGTTGGAGAGAGTTTTGCAGGAAATGTAAACAAAAGACTCTAAACAGTTGTTGAAGAAATGAAGACTCCAATAAAAGACTTATTTAAGAACAGGTCTGAATCTGTACCTTTTTATAAAACAGAGTATCTCATATAGTAATGAGTAAATAAAGTATTTGTTTCTCCTTCTCTTGGATAACTTATTTGCCATCACTTAGCAGCAATAAGCACGGCCATTTAAAGTCAAACTTTTAAAGAAAGGATTGACTACGTTTACGCATAGTTTAACTTGAAAAGAAAAATAAATAAATAAGTTGGCCTTTTTTATTTTAAGCTCAGTTTCTAAAGAAGAATCGGCAGCTCAGTGGAGCTGCTGGACTTTTTTTTTCCTGTCAAACCAAAAACTCCCATCATCTGATTTAAAGCTGAAAAACCCAAAAATCCCAAACGTACCTGTTTCTTCTGTGCATCTGTTTACCAATGGAAGTGTTGATGGGGTCCTCGGCTTTTATACAATATATCTGAATGTTATTGAGCACTGTTATTTAATTCTTGTCTTCACAGTATGTATATATTCAAAGTAAGAAGAGGTGCRTATATGAATCATTAAGATCCAACTATGGTACTGTATCACTGACAACGTGATGAGAGCTGATACTTTTGTTCAATAAAAAAAATAATTTGACCAAGGTTTGTGACTAGTTGTTTTAATGGTGTTTGATGGGAATCCAAGGTAGAAATGAATTTGTGTTTGTTAGCAAAATCTCTGACTGATTTTAAGCACTAACTGAGATCTTTGTGTAAAACTTTGGCACACAGGGTGATGCTCAGTGAAGGCTAGTTAATTTTTTTATGGATTTAATGGGGCTCAGAGTTATTGGCTTGGCTTTTACAACTGTTTTTTAGAAGAATAAAAATCAACTCCTAAAAGTTTTCATTGAGCTCCTTTCTTGGTGACACTCCCTCAATGGTTTTTCAGACTGATATCACTTCAAAATTGTTTCTGCATGTTAATTTTGTAAAGTCATAAAAATAAAAGATAAAATAAGAAAATTTAGCTAAAACTAAATTCATCACTGTGTCAAGCTGCTTGGACTTTTAACAACATTAAAGATATTTTCATAATGATTTTTGTTCACAGTTTTGGTTATAATCTAAATATGTATCAATATCGGAAAACTTTGGTATAAAAATGTTCCTTTTACACTTGTTTTTATTTGACCTTACTGCCACAGCGGCACACTGGAAGTCACTAAACATCACCTTAAAGGAAATATTGAGCTAGGTTTGTGAATTTTCAAATCAGTCAAATTTAAATCTGATGAACCCAACCATCTGGATAAAAACTACTGAGACTTTTAAGACACTTTCTTCACTTAGTTTTACCAACTACCATCCATCTATTTTCTTTCGCCTATCCGGGGTCGGGTCGCGGGGGCAGCAGCTTCAGAAGGGAGGCCCAGACCTCCCTCTCC
>NW_013952485.1:1062524-1072507 GCF_001266775.1 Austrofundulus limnaeus | reverse complement strand
GTGTCCACCAACGGGTTCGAGTGTTGCCGCCGCGACAGGCACCGACAACCTTGCGGCCGCAGCTCCGATAAGCCGCCTCGCCAATGGAGGTACGGAACATGGTCCATTCAGACTCAATGTCCCCCGCCTCACCTCCCCCAGAACGTGTTCGAAGTTCTGCCGGAGATGGGAGTTGAAGCTCCGTCTCACAGGGGACTCCGCCAGACGTTCCCAGCAGACCCTCACTACACGTTTGGGCCTGCCAGGTCTGACCGGCTTCCTCCCCCACCACCGGAGCCAACTCACCACCAGGTAGTGGTCAATTGACAGCTCCGCCCCTCTCTTCACCCGAGTGKCCAAGACATACGGTCGCAGATCCGATGAAACGACGACAAAATCGATCATCGAACTGCGGCCTAGGGTGTCCTGGTGCCAAGTGCAYATATGGACACCCTTATGCCTGAACATGGTGTTTGTGATGGACAATCCTTGACGAGCACAGAAGTCCAACAACAGAACACCACTCGAGTTCAGATCGGGGGGGGGCTGTTCCAACTACCACATGGGAAAATAAACTAGGCTTTTAATGCTAAAAATGACGAAAGACCACCAAAATGTAAGGTAGGTAAGGTAAAATTTATTTATATAGCACTTTTATGCAGCAAGGTGATACAAAGTGCTTTAAAAAAGTTTGGCTGGGCAGATTTAAATGGGATGCAGAAGCTAAAACATGAAATTGTGACATGATTATCTGATTTTGTTGTGTAGAACTTCAATCAAATGTACTTRTAGGACACTTACGTCCTGTCAAAATTTTAAGTCTTATTGCAGGTGGAAAGAAATGTTTGGCCCTTCGACCTGCCTCTGATTAATGACATCCAGGTGAGATTTTGATTTTAACATTTTAGACCAAAATTTAATCATTCACCAAACAGGACATAAATGAGCAGAATTTCTGCAGTACCTTAARGTCTCCACATGATGTCAGTATTGAGCTTCCTGCTGTTCAACCTGCCGAAGGCACAACTGAAGGGAGAAGGCTGTGACTGAATGGTTAGGGCAGTCCTTCCTCTAATGCAAGAGTTGGCAGTTCGATTCCTCACTATTTTGATGCGTGTTGAAGTGTCCCTGTGTGTCCCATCAGTGYGTGAATGTGATTTAAAGCCCTGATGAGTCTCTATAGATTGATTTACCTGTATTAACTTTGTGGAGCGATGCTGTGTGAATGTGTGTGTGAGTGGGTAAATGAGGGCACAGYGAGAAGTGCTTTAAGTGTCCTGGTTGGATAGAAAGGTGCTAGATAAGTACAGTCCATTTCCATTTAGAAGAGTATTTATTAGACAAACTGTTCAATTATTCACAGATCTGCATGGGTTCACATCTAAAATATAAATAAATGGAAACCAACTGAGGATGTGCAGCATGACTGCTTGAGTTAAAAGTACTTTTAATGTGTCTCCCATCAGCTGCTTGTTTTGCCGTAATACTCAACTTAAACTTTGGAGTTGCTGCACAGGTCAAGTCTTCCTTCCTTTGAGGGGAAGAGAAGCAGTGATGGGATATTAAATACAGTTCAGTCTTTTAAAACTCCATCAAAGCATAACAGCATCTCATTTGCTTTTTGTTGTGATCTAAGAGCATGTTGTTTTTATATAAAATAAGTCTTGAACAACTTTTAAACTGATCATCAAATGATTTCAAAAAGAATAAAAATACATTTAGAAAAATTCTGTTTATCCTTACCTTCTCATATAAAGAAAGTGAACAAATACACTCTGTCTGCATCACATTTAATGTCAACATTTTAAAGAATAAAAGTTATTATTCTTTTATTATTTTTTTGCATTATTGAACTCTTTTATAGGTCTCATTTGAAATATTTTACTGTCTGCAAAGCAACAGATTCATMCAACGTTGCACTCAGTGTCATAAAAAATAGTGTCCAAATGCACAGAACTTAAAAATTAAAAGCATCTCCTGCAGAAAGCCTCAGGATGGCACAGAGGTGAGCTTCTCTGCAGCCACGGCTCAGGAAGTCAAACATTTGTTTACCCTTGAGAAGCTCACATCCCCACAGATGTGCCCATCAGGGTGCGACAAAGTGAGGCCCTTGCTGTAAACAGACTCGCTGTGGTTTGTCCTGAAAAGTGCCCTAAGGGGTCAACAAAACCTGAAAAGTGTCACACACATGCGGTTTATTGACCTGTTGTGACCCGCGCTGCCGTCTTGACAAATCCTGCAACAAATTCAGTTTACTACCAAGTAAACAAGGAACAAAATGTAAAAGTTTTTTTTTTCAAAAACACTTTAGCTAATTTATTTAGATTTGTAAAAAAAATAAAAATAAAAAAGAAGATGAAAAGAAACATTTGTTCTGTGCTGGGCTGAGGCCTTCATTTCAAACTACTGGACCTGCACAAACTGCACTCCATGCACCGTGTTTTATCAAAGAGTCACTTCATCATTCATTAACCTCCCGCCCCTCAGACTGCAACACAGTGATAAACACACAGAGGTGCTGGATCGGTTGCAACATCTGTTGCTTTCTCCTTTATGAGACTCTTACAGGTGGATCAATTCAACAAATGTTCATAAACAGAGAACATTAAAAAAAAATTTGCACGAGTATTTGATACAATGTGGAAATTGCACTTTTGAAATCAATCTGCTTTTTGAAGAAATTCCTTTTTATCCTCCACACAGTGAGAAAATCTGTTATTATGAGCAGGTTTTCTCCCATCATTTGAGAAGATCAATAGCTGTTCTGCATGTAATCTTCTGAACATCACTGACATTTATTTAAAAAGGTCTGAAGCAGAAGGAAACAAATGCAAAAAAGTGATTAGTTCCTGCTGATTTTAGCCTTTTGATTGTGTCTGCACCGATGATTATAATTGTACTGGCTTCTTGCTTTATAAGAATTTTTAATTTGAGAATAAATAACATTAATGTACTTCATATATTCTTTTTATATATATATTCAGTGTAAATATTTTAATATTGAGTATATATATATATATATGTATGTGTGTGTGTGTGTGTGTGTGTGTGTGTGTGTGTGTGTGTGTGTGTGTGTGTGTGTGTGTGTATATATATATATATAAAGGAGAGTTGACAGAAGCTCAGGAGTTGGCTGCAGAAAGAAAAACTTGTATCAATTATGAACAAGTTAAAACAGCTTATTACCCATCACATGGTGAACTGAGGTGTAAAACTCAAAAGCAAAGATAAAAATGATCRATCTTGGTTCCAAATAAACATTATTTAAAACAAAAATACAGTGAACATTTTGAGAACCTCTGTAAAAGCTGTAGTGGTCGATGCTTATCCGATGTCCCTGGTGCCTYTGTTGTCCTGCTGATTTAGCAAAAACCTGCTTGTTATTGTACAACACACCCTGGAGCTTCTCTAAACTGCCTCTGCCACAAGCAATCAGAACACCAGCCTAATGAGGCTGTCCTTTATGYTCACAACTGTGTGAAAAGGGTTATGGACAGATGGTTCATGCTGTAGTTTGTTTCCTCTGGAATATTCTGTGTAATGATTTCAATGATATTTCAGGTTACTCAGAGCAAAGACCTTTGTCTCACTGAGATCCTGCTGAATGACCCCCAAGAGACATTTGTCCCAGAAAAAGGAGCTGCTGTTAGTCAGTAATTGCTTCCTGATGGCAGTGACCCCCTCTGTCAGGACAATCCACACTGACTCACAGCGAAAACCTCAGAGGGTCGGTTCAGAAGTCAGAACAAGCAGCTCCAGGCACTGACCTGACCTCCAGACCTCCCCGATCACAATCTGATGAAGCAGCATGAGCGAAAACATGCCAGATGTGCCGAGACCCCCTACCTATGCCTGATGGTCTGAGCTGAACAAAGCTGCTGCTGAACATTCAGCACCAGGTGTTAAAGGACAGAGAAAAGCTGTGGAGACATTCAATCTTCAGAYTTTTCAGGAGAAACAACTTTTCTGTTTCTTACACCAATCAAGCCCCCAAAACAACTTTGTCTCTTTTTTTTCTGTCACTTGAAGGAAAACATTCCTACTGTCTCTCAAGTGTCTGTTTTTCTTGTGAACCTCCTTGTTTCATGTGGCAGGTCCCTGTAAGTCTCAAATCACAGAAGACATTTGTGTTTATCCGCTCCACTGTGTCGCCACTTTTCTCTTTCTCCTTTCCTCAACACCTGTTGTTGGTCGAGTCCAAATCTTGTCTTTGCGAACATTTAATTCTTCCTTGAAACATTCTTGAAGAGGCAAATCACAGAGTCGAGAAAAACCTATTCATCTGCATTTTGTTTTAAACAAACCAAACAGTATAAATAAGAGTAATAAAAACATTTTTAAAAGGTAATATTCATTGTAGGGATGCATGTCACTTGCTGCTGACCTGTTAGTACTCAGAGTACCTGATGGGCATGACTCTGAACTACTACCACACCAAATGTTAGATAAATATCTGGGATATTGGCCAAGTTTCTTGTTCTTAAGATCAATTAACTGTGGCRGCCATTTTGAATCAAGGCAATATATCTGAAAGGTAACATTTTGTAGAAGCACATCCAATTTCTGAGGCTTTCATTAAAATATGTCCAGTGGTTCAGAGGATTTTCTAACACAGACATGAACAATTACATTAAGGCAATCGATTCAGTTCTAAATTAAATCAAACATGAAGTTTTACACAAGGTGAAAAAAGTCTTGGGCCAAGAACAGTTCCTTGGAGAGGCCAGATGTTGTGGGCCCGGCCCAGCCTGGCCTTATTCTACTCCAATAATCATATTAAAAAATCTATAAATTTTTATGTGATGTCATTTTATTTGCAACACTGAGCTTGTGGTACTTCTCATTTTCTAAATAATTCAAAACCAGGACAACATCAAATCGGCCGTAGCTGCCCGGCCTGRATAGAACTGCAGGTCTTTGGGTTCCAGAGGTAAAGCTGGATGTGAGCCATCAAGGTAAATGCAAATACACCTTGCCAGACAGGCCTTACAATGCAAAAATGCCTGTATAATTTGACAAAMTAAAAGCTTCTGCTTAAGTCAAATTTAAACCCATAAGAGCAGATTTTTTTTCCCAATCCCAAGTTGAAAGATCTATCATCTTCTACTGCAGAGGTCTTTAACCCTGGTCTTMGTGACCCACTGTTCTGCATGTTGTATCTGTTTCCCTGCTTCAACACACCTGATTCAAAGAGTTTAATTACCTAACCAGAATGTCATCAAGTTTAGCAGAAGCCTGTCACTCCTTAACTTCAGTCAGGTGTGTTGAAGCAGGGAAACAGATAAAACATGCAGAACAGTGGGTCACAAAGACCAGGGTTGAAGACTTCTGATGAACTAAAATCTACAAAAAAAACTTCAGTGCCTTAATTCTTGACATTCAAATCATAAAACTTTTTAAAGTGTTAATTCTGT
The DNA here is from genome assembly GCF_001266775.1 of Austrofundulus limnaeus. Taxonomy (NCBI): domain Eukaryota; kingdom Metazoa; phylum Chordata; class Actinopteri; order Cyprinodontiformes; family Rivulidae; genus Austrofundulus; species Austrofundulus limnaeus. The sequence continues at coordinate 1,067,114 of NW_013952485.1, read as the reverse complement.
TATTCTGAGATTTCCAACCAGATTATCGTCCCTCTTGCCCGAGTCTTCCTGCTGCTGCAGACCTGAGGAGACTCAGAGCTCCTCCTCTGTGATTGAACACTTGAGTCACACCTGTGACTGAAKTGTATGAGAGGCACTTTAGGCCATAATTCAAACTTGCTCTCATAGAAGTGTTCCTTCATTGTTCTCACGCAGATCTCAGGCTGCACTTATAAACCACTCTGCTTCTCTGCTCACCTCCACAAAACACCTCAGAATAAAACTCCTTTAGGTCTTCTGAAYGCTTCATGACTGTCAAATCAAACATCACGTCTGCAGCCCTCTTTAAGAAGCAATATTCTGTAAGAGCGCTTGAGATGGTGTTTATTACAGACACTAAAGACTAGAATTGAACTTCTTAAAGTGCCAGTGACATCAAATTTTTGTAATAAATATCAATCCATTTTTGGAAAGACAACATTGATAACATATTACAAAACCAATTTTTACATCACTCACATGAACAATTGTTGAGATATTTGCATGTGAAGTAACAGKAAGTGATATCAAAGGGGCATGTGAGCAGTATTACTAAAATGGCTAACAACACAGAATGTAGAGAAGAATCTGATGTCTCTTTAAATTATTTCAAGTCACAGATGAAGAAGAGTCAGAGTTTAAATAATAATGTTTCAATACATAAAGATCAGAGAGTTCCTTTTCCTAAAGAGTTCCCCTTTTATGTAACTTCCTGTTTCACTTTTGCTGAATCAAGTTCAAAGAAAATATGCCAATTATGTTACAAAATAGGTAAAAATTGTATGTTCCATGTCAAGTTCCATACATATTTGCATTTGAAAAGTCTGTATGTGAAGGGATATACGCCCTCTTATAACAAAAGTTATGAGGAAATTTATTTATTACGAGTTCTCTTGTTCTTTTTTTTTTTTTTGGAAATATCTTCTTAATGCAAAATTGAATGACAAAATGACAATAAGATGAACGTACTCAGTGACTTTAGTTTGATCTAAAAATAAACAAGATCATTTATTTACAGAATCAAAACAAATCACTAATATACAACTTATTGTGGAAGATCAAATTTCCTATAAAGAGTTGGAACAGCAAAATCTTAGGCTTAGATGTTAATAAAACCATTTGTTTGCTGCAGTTTTTCTTAAGTTTGGCAGGTTTAAGATAAAAGGAAGGAGGAGGAATGAAGTTAAGACATTGACTTAGGTTCGGGAGCAGGACCACGCCTCTCACCTGCAGCAATCAGTCATCGTCTATTTAAACTCACCTCACCTGGCGTCTGCCCTTAGCTCGCTGTCTCGACACGCGTTCGTACCGCGCAAGCGTTTTCAGAAAAGACAAGAAAGAAAAGACAGAGTTTCTCAACTCACCATGGACGTCCTCTTCCTGGATCCCGATTCCTCTGATTCGGACGACCCCCTTTCCAGCTTCCAACCGCCCCGCAAAGTTCCCCCACCTTCTGTCGTCAGGCAGATCCCTTGCCGGCCTGCCCGTTCACAGCCCTACCCACCGCACCCGTCCTCCTCCCATCCCGCATCAACACCAGCACCTCCACCCTCCGCYGCTCCTCAGTCCAAGGCCGAGCCCCGCGGCTGCGGGCTCCTCTGCCGCTCCAGTCGGTCTCTTCATCCCGCTTCTCCCCGACCCGCTGAACCCACCCGGGCACGGCGCTCCTCATCCACACCCACAAGCCGCYTCGCTCCTGCAAGATGGACCGCAGCGGAGCTCCGTAGCGCGTTGCAGGACAGAGGAATTCCTTTCAACCGCTCATCCTCCAAGTCCACCCTCTTTCAGCTGCTCAGCTCAACTCATCTTCACTGTTCCTCTACAGCTCAGCTATCCAAAAATCGGCACCCAGCTCCAACAATCCAGCCACATCCCACTCACCAGACTACTTCCGCCTCCTTATTCAGCGGTGATGTCACAGCCCCAACTCCAGCCGGGTCCATGCCAGCGCCAACAGCTCCCCCTAGCAGGAGACAGGTCGTATCACCCCYTGTCGTTTCTGTACCTTCTCTTTCCCCTCATCCCAWTACTCCCACATTGACCCAGTYGTTCAACCCCAGGCCAGCCAGGCCTCACTCATCCCCTCYGTTCATTCATCCCTTSATCCCTCCKTTTCTTTTTCTTCCCTCCCATCTCTTTCTCAAACCTTCTCGGCTCCTGTTCCCATACCCTCCTCATCCCAACCCTCCCACGTTGACCCAGTCGTTCAACCCCAGGCCAGTCAGGCCTCACTCATCCCCTCCGTTCATTCATCCCTTCATCCCTCTGTCTCTTTTTCTTCCCTCCCATCTCTTTCTCAACCCTTTTCCGCTCCCCTCCCCTTTTCTAGCGAGCACATTCAAGCTCCTCATCCACCTCCTTCATCCCTACCTTTACCATCTGCAGCCCCGGCTCAACGACCGGCCATCTCGGGGCCCCCTTTTACACCTCCTGCTCCTTCATTTCTCCCCTTATCCTTCCCCAATCCCCTCCTCTCGACACCCTATGTTCCTTCCCATCATTCTAACCACTACTCTCTATCCACAGCAGTACCCCCCTTTCGCCCCCCGCTCAACCCTGACTCGCCCCTCCCCAGTTTCCCCCGCTCTGCGCCAGCAGATTCTGAATAGTAATTATGTTGATTTAGCCCTTCTCCTTCAGCCCTCCCTCAGCCACTCTGGCCTGCCCCGCGAGCTGCTAACCAGCCTGGGGCCCATGCAACTAGGCCGCCCCTCAGTCTCCCGTTCCAAGGAACTCACCCCAGCTGCGTTTGCTTTGGCCTTCTCACCCTTTAGGGACACAGTTTATTCCCTTTTTCCCGACCGCCGTTCGGAGCTCGACGATTATCTTTCCATCGTGCTTGATATGACACTCCGTTTCGGAGGCACGGCCTTTTACRAGTACCATGTCCTTTTCAACACTCAGGCAGCAGGTCRGTTTGCCCAKTTTAACCAGGGGACCTTTTGGGGTGCTCTGGACTCAGAGCTCTACTGCCGTGTCTTCGCCACTTGAGCTTCCATTAGATGCAATCTCTGTGGTGCCCCTTCATTCCCCACCACCGCCTGCACCTTCGTCATGCCCCTCTGTTCTCGGTCCTCCGCCGCCCGTGGCCCTTCTGTTTTTGAGCGTTTGTCTCCTACCGCCCCACCCCCTCCCTCAATCCCCAAGTCCCTTCCCATTCAGTGCAGGCCCGTTGCCCCTCCCCCGGGGGGCATCGACAAACGCGGCCGCCCCATCCTCTACCGAGGCGGCCACATGGTGTGCAATAACATCAACGACCTGGGCTGCTCTGTTTCTAGTTAYAGATTTTTGCACACCTGCTCCTTCTGCGGCGGCGCTCACGCCCGGACTTCCTGTCCCCACAACCCCACCTGACTAGCACGCCACCTAGCCACACCCATTAAGGTGAGTGCTCTACTCTCCGCCTTAAAACACCATCCTGATCGGGATTTCGTTGAGTTTCTTATTCATGGCTTCACTTCTGGTGTTCACCCGGGTCTAGTGACCCTCCCAGATTGCACCACCCACTGCGGCAACCTTCAGTCCGCCCTCTCTGAGCCAGACGTAGTTGATGCCCTCTTAGCTAAAGAAGTCCAGGACCGATTCATGATTGATCCTTTCAGCCAGCCCCCCTTCTCCGWCTTTCGTGTCAGCCCCAYTGGCATTGCCACACGAAAATACTCAGGCAACAAGAGGCTGATCATTGACTCATCCACCCCTCACAGGTCCCACGTACCAAGTATTAATAGTCTCATCCCTTTCTCAGACTTTTCCATGCAACACGCTACCGTCAACCATGCCATCCGCCTCATTCGTCTGGYGGGCAGGGGAGCCTGGCTCTCAAAGGCGGACATTACTAGCGCTTTCAAGGTCTTGCCCATTCAGACTTCTGGTGCTTCTTTGGCGTGTATTGGAAGGGCACTTACTACTTTGCAGTTCGACTGACCTTCGGCTGCCGAAGTAGTCACAAGATTTTTGATTCACTGTCCGAAGCTCTTTGCTGGATCCTTCTTAATAWTTTCAGACTCCCTTATGTTCTCCACCTTCTGGATGACTTTCTTATCATCACCCCTCCCTCGTCTTCACCTTGCTCAGGGCTCTGCGCTCTCACACATGCCTTTTCAGATCTAGGCGTTCCTCTTTCTGAAAAAAAGACAATTGGTCCTCTTACTTCATTGGAGTTTTTAGGCATCTTCCTAGACTCCTCCTCCTTTCAGGCTTCCCTACCTCATGAGAAGGTGCATCACATCACCCTGATCCTCTCTAACTTCATGCTCATAGATTTCTGCACCAAACATCAGCTGTTGTCTCATCTCGGCCACCTAAATTATGCCATACGCATCATCCACCAGGGGAAATCTTTCATTTCCCATCTTTTATCCACCGCTGCTAGCGTCCCGTCACTCCATGGACGTCTTACCCTTGACGATGCCTGCAGGATGGAAATGAAGCTCTGGCACCATTTTCTGTCTTCCTGGAACGGCATCTCTTTCTTTTACAATGATTTCAATTTCTGTTCATTACAGAATCCGGCTGCCAGGCCACCCGTTTCTGGTTAGCCAAACACTTCCATCAAGTCCTGAGCAAATCAGG
>NW_013952485.1:1061116-1062210 GCF_001266775.1 Austrofundulus limnaeus | reverse complement strand
GGTTGACTCCCTGCAACTTTGTATAAGCTGTATCCCGTTGTCATCGCAGCTCTCCTTTGGGGGCATGAATGGTCCCAGTACTCCATCCTCATCCATTCCGAAAACACAGCTGTAGTCGAAATAATTAACAAAGGTCGTTCTCATTCCTTAGCCATCATGCAACTCATGCGCAGACTTACACTAGTTTCAGCTCAACATCAGTTTCTGCTCAGGGCAGCTCACTTTCCAGGCTATAATAGCCACATTGCTGTGCTTTCTCGTTTCTCCTTCCAGAAATTCAGGGTATTGGCGCCTACAGCAGACCCTCATCTGAAATCGGTCCCTCCGTTTTCAGCCACAACCTTCAACTGACTCTGCAGCTTGCCAGCCTCTCCCACGTTTCACAATAAGCCATCCTCAACAGCCTCGCCCCACGCAACCTCTCGGCATATCTGACAGGCTGACTCAGCTTCAAATCATACCATGTAATGTGCAATTTACCTTTTCCCACTCTCCATACCATGTCCATCTGTCATTTCATCACCCATTCACATTCTATTCTTCGAAGTCGCATTTCCACCATCTGAACCTATGTTTCAGGTATCAATTTTTTCTTTAAGCTGGCCACAGGCAACTCCTGTCCAGTCCTTAGCCACTGCCAYGTAGTCATGCTGCTCAAAGGACTTAAAAAGCAGGAGCCCCCTTCACTCCCACGCCGTCTTCCACTCACCACCGATCTCCTCACATGCTGCATCCTCACCCTGCGCTCCGGCCATACATCTCCGTTCGTAGACCTTACACTACAATGCATGTTTCTGTTGGCTTTCTTCGGTTTCCTTCGCTGCTCCAAATTCGCCCCTTCTGCCTCCAAACATGACCCTTCCATCCACCCGTGTCTCTCAGACATTTATTTCCTCAGTCAGGACACCCCGATTTATAACCTCAGGAAAAGTAAAAYCGACTAGCTCAGAACTTCTTTTCCTATTCACATCTTTCGTCTCAGCTCCTTTCTCAGCCCCTACAAACCTCTCGCCCATTCGCATTAGAGCTAAAGCTTCTCCCCTCGACCCTCTGTTCATTACAGAATCCGGCTGCCAGGCCACCCGTTTCTGGTT
>NW_013952485.1:1059497-1060484 GCF_001266775.1 Austrofundulus limnaeus | reverse complement strand
ACAAAGACAAACAAGCATACCAAATTTCAGGAAGGCTGCATTTGCAAAATAGGACGTCTAAATATGAGCACAACAAAAAGCGTCATATTCAGGGATCCTCGACCACGTTACTCAGATCCTAGGTCGCAGGTCATCCCAAGCATACCGCACTTACATCCGCGATCATCCCCTTGAACTTTATCATGCGCTCTCTTGACTCGGGGCATTTCGTCCCTGATACTTTTGGGGGTCCAAAGCAAGCTCAGGAAAGCATCCTTCCTGGAGACCATGCCCCACTCTGAGTCTTCTCCTCAAGCCTCCTTCRATGTACCTCTCCAGACGCCTCATCATTCATCCAACTACCTTTCGACCCCTTCCTTCATCCCCACTACCCTTCGACCTCTTTCCTTCAATAAAATTTTTAAACTCTTACCATGGTGTGGTCCTTGCTAGTGAAATGAAGTTAAGACTTTAACTTAGGTTCGGGAGCAGGACCACGCCTCTCACCTGCAGCAATCAATCATCGTCTATTTAAACTCGCCTCACCTGGCGTCTGCCCTTAGCTCGCTGTCTCGACACCCACCCTCCCCTTTCACCCCACTTAAGCCCCTCTGTAAGGCCTCATTGCATCACCTTCTTCGTTCCCTTCATCCCTTCCTCATCCCTTCATCCCTTCACTCGTCCCTTTATCCCCCTCGTCCCTTCATCCCTCCCTCATCCGTTCATCCCTCCCTTGTCCCTTCATTCCCCCTCGTCCCTTCATCCCTCCCTCGTCCCTTCATCCCTCCCTCGTCCCTTCATCCCTCCCTCGTCCCTTCATCACCCCCTCGTCCCTTCATCCCTTCCTCATCCCTTTATCCCTTCTTCCCCTCCCCACACCCCTTCATCCCTCCATCTCTGCTTCTTTCTTTCTCCTCCATCCCTACCTCAAACTACCCACTAATCCATTCCTTTTCAGGTTCCAGCTGGGGGTCCAAAGCAGGCTCAGGAAAGCATCCTTCCTGGAGA
>NW_013952485.1:1053494-1057950 GCF_001266775.1 Austrofundulus limnaeus | reverse complement strand
AGGAAAGCATCCTTCCTGGAGACTACGCCCCCCACTCTGAGTCTTCTCCTCAAGCCTCCTTCGACGTACCTCCCCAGACGCCTCATCATTCATCCCACTACCCTTCGACCCCTTCCTTCATTCCCACTACCCTTCGACCCCTTTCCTTCAATAAAATTTTTAAACTCTTACCATGGTGTGGTCCTTGCTAGTGAAAGAGGATTAGTTAGTTTTTAACTTTATCCTTCAAAATGTGGGTTTTGACCAGAAAGGGCAAGCATCTCTCAACGAATCCAGCCAGAAACCAGGTACGCTTCCTGCCATAGAGGACATCTACAAAAACCGGTGTCTGAAAAGGGCTGGGAAAATCATCAAAGACTTGCAGCTCACAGACTATTCACCCTCCTGCCCTATAGGAGGCGCTACAGGAGCCTCCGGACTAAGACCACCAGGTTCCAGAAAAGCTTCTTTCCTACAGCTGTTACACTCCTGAACTCTGCCTCCAGACATCAGCACAATACCCATGGACCTAAAAACACTACCTGTACTGTTTTGCTCAACACTGTATAAATAATCTACTCTTGTTAATAAGTACATCTGACACCATTTTTAGAACATGATCATAGGATGTAAATTCATATTTCTGTAAATTAAAGTCTGTAAATTCATATCCTGTATATAATTACACTTACAGATATAACATAATAAAATAATTACTGTACATTTGTAACATAATAAACTGTATACATTTATATTTCATGCTAAGCACTTCTGGATGGATGCAAACTGCATTTCGTTGCCTTGTACTTGCAACATGTACAATAACAATAAARTTGAATTCTATTCTAATGGCAATCAAAAGGAAAAAAAAATTGTATCCATCCAGAGGACCGTCTGGAGGACCGTCCAGAGGACCTATACAATTTTTTTTCCTTTTGATTTTTTTTACCTGGATTACTGAGATGCATCAGGACATCTAATGGCAATCATTACCTTAACTGAGGGCAGAGTCATCCACCATGGATCAAGTCAGGGGAAAGTTTGTCCAGTGGGTGAAGGACTTCTCAGAATCTCATCCAGTCGTACACTATCTATGCACGTTACTTTTTCAGCGTCTCCTGGTCGTGGGCCTGCTTTTAAATCGAAGATCAGAGACGAGGCTCTTCTCTGTTTCCATCTCAAAAATAAAATACTTCCGCCACGGAAGTTTTAAAACAAAAGTTGCTCTACTTAGCTTTGGTAAGCTCAAGATAATGGACAAGACCGAGTGTTGGTCTGGTCCAGGCTGAGAGGTTCTCCCTCTTACGTGTAGGCCGAAACCTCCACAGCTTGGTCGCTGAATTCTCTGCTAGGAGAGCTACAGCTGCTTCCTCATTGAAGCTCAAGAGTGTTCTCTCAACTGACTGTTAGTCTTAGACCAAAGGTGTTAGTTAAAAAGAGGAAGGTTGGTGAAGCACTGCCAGGTGTTGATTTGTCTTAACAACATTGTTGACGTCTGTGCAGTCTGTTCTCTGGTGAGACACCTAAAGGATGATTTACTGAAAATCTAAAAAATACAAATTTTGTTTAAGAACATTCATTATGATGATTCAGACAAGAATAAAAATAAAATGTTTCATAATAAAGCTTAACCATAATGCTGAGTTTAGTTAAGTAAAAATATCTCAATGGAAAAATCTCTAATCAGTCACTATGGTCTCACAGTTAAATTTCTAGCAATGATTTGCATTAAAACACAATAAAACATTGTAATAACACTCTTTTTGTGTTTTCTTTTTTATATATTCATAAAATTATGAATAAAAAGAAGATTATTCTGTTTATTATCTGATTAAGAAGAAGAAAATGTCTCTGTAATGTTTAAAGGGGCTATATCATGTAAAATCTATTTTATTTTGTTTTATATCATGTTATTTTATCCTCTCATCAAAAACATGCCCAGAGTCTTGCTTTGACTCATCCATGCATGTTTGAGAAATCCTGCAGTGTCCTGAGGCAGCCAGGCAGGGGGGCAAAAACAAATGGTTGGGCCTAGAGCCGCCTTTTGGGATCAGCTCCATCCTCTGGGCTGTGTCTCCAAGCTGAGCTTCCTCATCACAGAGCACACCACCTCACCCCCCGCTTCCCATAACTGCCCATAACTCCTGCAGGCTCTCAGCTGCAACAAAACAAACAACTGCTGAAAGTGAAACTGAAAGTGAAACTGTCTGCTGAGCTCCCAATAYTACTTCTCAGTGTGACCCTTTTCAGATTCAAAATACCTTGGAGGAAATGTATTTTCAGATGCCAAGTAAACTACGCTGAGCTTCTGTGTCACAGCCCCCCTCCCCATTCCAAGTTATAAACCGCCCTGTAGAGAGAAGCGGCTGTGATGACGTGCTGAAGTGGGCGGGACAGAAGCGGAAGGAGATTCTTAAAAATGCAAGTGTTTAGAAGAGGAAGTGATGAGAAGACAAGTTTATTTTCTATTTAAACATAAAAACAGCTTTTTAATAGCAACTGAAGGTGACAGTTATTTTATTACGGTATAGAATTTAAATAAATGCCTGAGAAACACAYAATTTTCCCCTTTAAATATGGCTTTAACTTGAACAGAGTTCTGTCTYTTTAAAGGGGCCTGTCAGAGGCTTTAACAGCACTGACTGCCTGAAGGTGGAGAAAAGCTCTTCTTAAGGCAAACAATAAACTATAAAGTTCACAGCTAGCTTATCTTTTATCAATCTGGTTTTAGAGGAGTCACTGCAATGAATTATTGTTCTTTTTCAAACCACATATACAGTAAGTTAAAAATATTCTTTAGATGGTGGCAAAAAGCCGCAGTCAGTGCAAAGGTTGATTATGTTGTGCTTTTAGTGGAAGCCACACTTTAAGGACAAAAATAAATCAGTAACATATGGGAAAACTTATAGCTCAAGCCACTTTTTTTATTTAGAGGAAAATCACTTCAACAGAAAATCCATCATCATTTGTCCCTCTTGTTGATCCATCCATAAGTGCTTCCCACCTTTATATGTCCAGGTAAATCCTCTCATCTTTTATCTATTTAAGACTTCGCTCAGCTTGAAAAATGTTGCTTTAGTCAGGAGCCTCACTAAGAGCTCTTTCTAACTTCTTGCAGCAGAATAAGAATAATGGACCAGAAATGAGGAGAAAGCCATTACCTGCTAAATAGATAGAAACCAAAATGACTGACAGTTTTTAATAATTGTTGATGTGGAGTGAAAAAGAGGAAAAGTAACTTCTCAACAATACAGAAAACTGAATTCTTAAAACAGACTGACGCTATAATGGTTCATGTTTTGGACTTCTCTCCTAAGTTTTCACCCAGGACATGTTAAAAGTTGCCTCCATATTCAACTTTTCCTCTTTATTCTTCCATATGCAGGTCATTTCTTTTACTCAAGTTGTATTTTAGAAATATGACTCCTAATTTAGGCTTCCAACAAGTGCAGAATATTGTTTTCAAAGAATGTGTTTCTGTTGAAGAAGCAACTTGCTATTCTTTYTGTTTAACTTTCTTTTATTGTTTATTTGTATAGGGACAAGTGTCAAGTATTAATAATACACTACATATTTATAGGCTAATTTGCAACAGTACTACCTAGATGGGCTTTTAGCAACATAAAATAAAACAGTTTAAAATATAGTATAAGATTATCATATTACAACAATTCATAAAACAGACATAAATACAGACTTATCATTATTACATAGGCAGCTATTATTCATGATTAAAAWTTTGGTTCTCCTTCAGAAAATGTTTCAGTCTTGATCTAAAATAATTTAAGTCAGAAATCAGTTTTAATCTGTTCCACATGTTAATCGCTCGAGCAGAAAAGGCTGTTTGACTCTAAAATGTTAAACATGAATAAACTTTAAAAACTCTTATCGTTCCCACTGTCTGCGCCACAAGYTACGAAGCCTGTAGATCTGAGAGAKTTTATTAAAACTGAACAATGAAAAATGTCTAAAGTTAAAGAAAACACAAAAACTGTTGTCCTTAAACTCTGGCATCAAAATTTCTCTATTTTTTTCCAATCCAATGTAACTCGTATTTCCTTGAAAAGAGGGCTTAAAGAGAAAACTTTATACTCTCWCTGACTTTCCTTCTGTTTGACGGTTTTCTTTTAGTAGAAAGTTCCCACAATTCTTTGCGTGGTTGGAAGCAATGGGAGTTCAGTGACAAACAATATCTAGCCATCAATATTGTTGTTTATATACTTATATGAGCTTTGGGAGGATAGAGGGAGGAATTGTAATTTATGTCCCGTTGCATCTTCACTAACCCACTGACTCACATCGTACTGAAGCTAACAGAAAAACAGTTTAAATTTACGCTCTTATTTTGAAATGAACAGTTTCCTGTCCTTCGTCCTGAAGCAAGGGCGTAATCACCATCTTAAAAGTGGGGGGGACACATTTTTTTTAAAGGTACTTTTTTCTCTTCGGCTGAAAAAAGTGTGTGTGTGTGTGGGGG
>NW_013952485.1:1050767-1053484 GCF_001266775.1 Austrofundulus limnaeus | reverse complement strand
GGCACAGATATTGGAAGTGGGGGGACATGTCCCACCCGGTGCCTAAACTATGGTGGCTACGCCCATGTCCTGAAGGCTACCCCGAATGCATTGCTTCAATTTTACAATAAACTGTTTAAAATTACTAATACATCTGCATGTTTTATTACCATAAACATAAGAAAATGACCAAGAAGCAGCAGAACTAGCAATCCAATACTATTTTTTATTTTAACACCATGACTCAAAAGTCTGTTTCACGTCCCCAAACTGGTAGTATTGAGCTGCTGACATGTCTTATGGTGTTACTGAAATCTTTTCTGGTGAACGGAGACAGATTTGTGTTGTATGATTAGCTTCTGCTATGTTTTTTGAGCATATGTGCTTTTGAACTTGCAGACCAAGTAAACTGACCAGTGTTTTAGAATTTGTAAAACTAAATTTTGAATTAGCGCTGCCCACCACTGCCATTCGTATTATTTGTCTCTTTGATTTGTCATCAAATTTTCCTCCTGCGGCCACATACAGGGAGGCTGGCTACAGTCCCATGGATGGTAAATTTCTGAATAATATGTGCAACTGTAGGAACATCAAATTAATCAAGTCTTATAACCTTTACCTTTAACATGCTTTTCTTTCTACTCTCCTGATTCAACTCTTTCCTTCTCTTCCTCTGGTCCATGTTGAGTGTGGTCCACACCATGTCACCTAACAGCACAGTGAGTTACTCCTGCTTAAATTTCTGCAGCAAACTCCACAGTTTGGGAGGAAGTGAGAAAATTGAGTCATCTCAGACTGCACTGCCACATGAATTCTAATCAAACCGTCTTTCTCTCAGCTTATCAAGGCTGCTACTTGAACACCCTCTGGGTCATCGGACTCAGTCAGGAACCCATAATAAACTCAGGTTCCCTCTCTCCCGCCTTTTGATCATCCTCATATTTTTAGACTCTGAGTGTTGCTTGTTTGGACTCCAGCTCCGAATAAATCAGTGACCTCTGAACTTGTCGGCTTCCAGTCATGCAGTGGGACACAGGAGTCAGAAATGTTAGAAAGATTTTGCCAATTTTGGTATTTTCACAAGATTTACCGAAGATGAAACAGAAACTCCTGCTGATCCTAAAGTAAAACCCAACTTCACTCACTTTAACTAATGAGGGCTGTTCTCAGACAGAGTCCTGCTCATCTTCTGATCACAGCTTTGCTTCTGTTGTACAGCCTTCTCTCTGCTGGAGACCACAGGGGAGATACACAAAATAAATGCCTGCTAACTTTACAACCTGTGCTTAAATGTTACAGAATGACTGTTTCATTTGCTTTAACTCTTTCCCTCCTTTAATCCAGAAAAAAAATCGCACACCTACAAAATGATGTAAATGTGACATCATGTTTTATTTTTACTTTATTTGAATCAGCATTCATTTATAGACAGGAGCAAAGCAACGACCTTGTCTGTTCATAATAACAGAAGTCTGATTTTATAATGCTCTTTTGTACAAATAAAACCGATGAAATTGTATTTTCCAAGAAAAGGCAGCGAGTTCTGGATGACCTTGGTGAAATTTGCTGAAGAGAATGGAACCAAATTATACTCTTGTTGGATGTTTGTGACAGTACCAACACACAACAGACAGTTCAACAAACAAACTACTATAAAGGAAATCTTTAGACACTTTCTAACCAGCAGGCTGTCACAAAGACACAGCTTGTTCTTGTTTCTTTGGCTAAATCTATTAAAAAATCAAAGCTTGCATTGTTTGACACATAAAATAGAATTTATACAGCAGAATTGACTGAAGGATGATGTATYTTTCAGCTCTTTTCTCAACTTTTACATTGCCTCCAGTTCTGCATTAAATCTATAGTTTAGCAGGATTTCACATCACATTCCTGTAAGAAGAGCTTCAGGATGCGCTGGAGGTGTTTTCACTGTTGTGAGTTTTTTTTTTTTTTTAGTATTTGTCCTTCAGAGAAGAGTTTGTTCTCCGTGCTGAATATGCACACACTGTCAGGTAATGTGAGAAGTGGTGAGTGGGCAATGTGAGAGTGAAGGATCAACAGGAGGGAAGTGTTTGAGGGGTGAAGTAGGATGCAGTTTTTTAATCCTTTCATGTTGTGATTTCTAATTTTCAGGACGTCAAACCAAATATCGCCTTTCTTCTTGATCTTTATTCAGGAAATSTCCAAAGCAGAAATGCTCATTTCATGGATGAGTGATCAAAATTTGGTTGTTGAACTTGTGCACACAAGACCAAATGTTGTGTAGCTTCACTTCCACTGAGCTGTGATACTTTTGTTTGGACTAATTCAAACCTAACGTCAGATGGAAGTCAGGCTCAGAAATTCTTCCTCCTGTTGGATTTAAAATCTTTCTGCTCTCTCTGCTCTATGACTTTTATTTCTCCTTTCATTCCCCTCTTTTCTCCAGTCTGCAAGTTCAACCCTCCTGCTGCCTTTGGGTCAAAACGACCCACGAGGTCTGCAGCAGCAGGAGGGGTAAGAAGAGTGTTTATTGCCTGAATTCAACGTGTTTCAATAGAAGCAAACTGTCTAAATTTTGTTTGTGGTTTTCAGAAAGTCTGACATGTGAGTTCTTCTCTCTTTTTTATTTTATTTTATTTTTTGCAGAAACATGAAGAACCTTTTGAAAGATTTGTATGTAGAAAATAATTTTTCTCACAAACAGGTGTTCTGATCCGGGGGGGGTTCTGACTGGTCACAGAGTGTGTATATATGTC
>NW_013952485.1:1032099-1050411 GCF_001266775.1 Austrofundulus limnaeus | reverse complement strand
TCCATGTATTTATCCATTTATTTTTCAGGTGAGCGGACAGATGTTGGGTGTGTGGTCCTGTGTTTTCTTGGTGTGTATTTAATATATTTCTAATCTCGATTTCAATCTTTCTAATTACTTCTCTCTCTGTTTTTCCCTCTTTCTCTATTTTCTCTTTACTTAAAAAAATCACTGATGATGAAGAAATTAAGAAACTAATATTAAGTTCTTTTTTGTACTGAAGTGGTTTAAAAAAAAAGAAATGAATTTTTCTGCCTGTGAGAAAGAGGATGATGGTGTTTTTCACTGAGCTCTGCAGCCATGACTCTGACAATCCAATTCAACTGAGCTCAGAACGTTTACTTTTCTCTATTTATACTGGATGACAGCTGAAAGCAAAGTTTGAATGAACCAACACAACTAACCACTTCCTGTTTTAATGATGAGCAAACTGGTGTTTGTTGATAGAATACTTTTTATTTATATTAATTCACGCACTTCTTTATACTTTAATCTCTCTCTCTCTCTCTTTCTCTCTCTTTCTCTCTCTCTCTCTCCGACCCTCTGCTCTCTTATTTCCAAACCAAACAAAAAGATTCGGTTAGTTGCCTTCAAACCAAACATTGTTATTTTGGTCCACAATCCCAACTCAAACTTGTATTTGTCAAGAATAAACSCAGKGGCACAAACTCATCAGGAGCAGGAYGTGTTATACGTGTCTCTATAGAACAATAAAAAGGACTAAAGTAGCTTYTTACTGAGAGACACTGGAATCATAATAATAGAAAATCAGTTGCTGCTTCTACAGAAGCGGAGGAGGATTTCTGAAGCAGTTTCTCATTTTTCCTCGTCTAAAAGTCAGGGCTGTTAGTTTTATAGTTTCCTAACTTCAAAGTTCTGTTCCCAATCAGAGACCAAACTGCTGTTTCTTCAGCCTTGCAGCACAGCTTCTCTCATCTGTCAGCCATCTGCTGACAGCACTAAGCAGCAGCTCGCTGCATTTACATCCAAACTTAAAGCGAGAAAACGCCTGATCTGGAAACTTTCTATGAAGTGATGTTTTAAAATTCAGATTTGGCTCACAGCTTTAAGGAAACTAATTAGGTTTGACCATATATATTTTTGTAAACATCTCCTTGTAAATGGAAAAAGCTTCAAGTTATTAACAATAAGGTCTTTCTGAAAGTTATTTAAAATTATTTTTCTTTGGTTTCCCTGTTGTTCCACAGTTTTACAGAAAGGTACTAAAGATGTTGAAATGTTGTTTCGATAATAAACTAGAGAATTTGCATTTTCTTGTGAAAATACAATGTGCATGCTTAATGCTGAAAGCTGCTGAAGGTTTATCACCTGAACCGCTAAGTCAAGTTGATTTTGAACAGCTGAAAATGTGTCAAAAAAGCTTAACAGAGCAGAAATGTGGCTGAAGTTAGAAGAAAAATAAACCTTTTCAAAAATGTAGCATAAAAAAACAGAAAATAACAAATTAAAATAATTTTATGAATAAAGTTGAAATTTAAACCAAAGAATGTTAAACATGCAGAAAACAATAAACAAATGACCTTGACTTTTTGTTTTTGTTAATGAAATTAATAGGGGTTATCTCTGAAAAATCATTGTTTTCTGAATTAAGCAGCAAGAAGCTAAAAGTATCACAAAAGGTGAATTTAGCTGAAAAAAGCTAAAATTAGCTTAACATTAACTAAATGCTGAAATTATCAAAAATGAAACTGAAGGAGCACATAGTATTTGCTGAATTAAGATGAAAAAATCAGAAAAGACCACCAAAACAAGAAATAAGCTGCATGATGCTCAACTTGAAAAAAAGAAAAAAGAAAAAAACATCTTAAGAGTAGCTAAACAGTTCATATATAATAGAGCACAAAAAGCTTAAATTAACAGCAAGAAGTAAAATGAAGCTAAAATGAGCAAAAAGAAACTAATATCACACAGAAATTAAAAAGGAGAAGCAGAAAAACAGGTGAAAAGTGAAGTCAACATTTTAAAACGTTTTAAGGATGTTGAAGACAGCTCCGTTCCTTTCAATGAGACAAAAATGTCAGTTTAATTTAAACATCTCAAAATGTATAAAATGATAAAATACCAAAAGTCATAACTGGAATGCCCTGAAGGAGCCAAATGTTTTTATACATAAATTGTTGAAATAACCCAAAAATTACAAAGTGAGACGTGTGCCAAGAACGTACAGAAGAAAAATGGATTAATAAATAAAACTCACTTATTTGTCAAATACTTTTTAAAGTGTGACAAGAATCATTCAAAAGARCTGGTGCTGATGAAACTTCTGGGTTCACCTCAGCAGACATGATCATCACTGTAKCCACCTTACCTGACTGTAAACACGTCTGTGGGGGAAAATATAAAAACTTTAAGACCTCACTTTGTTTTCCACTTTCAGAACTACTATACAAACTTTCATCAGCTCGTGAGTCTAATGTTGATATAAAATACTCAATTAGCACATACTTTCTGTGAACAGTCGTGCTCACTCTGTTTACATGAAGACTATTCAGTCCCCTCCAAAATTATTGGATCAAGTCAAATWGTTGTTTTTGTTGTACACTGAAGACATTTGAGTTTAAGATCAAAAGATGAKYATGAGACAAGAGWTCAGAAMGTCAGCTTTTATTTCCTGGTATTTACATTAAACAACATTTTAAACAACATAGGATATATCACCRTTTGTCTTACACCACAGCACTTTTAGGTGAGCGAAACTATTGGAACATGTGACTGACAGGTGTTTCTTATTGTCCAGGTGTTGCCTTTAAGGTTGMTTGTTCAAATATTAAATAGCTCTGCATGACTAGTCTGCTTTTGGCCTGGGTTTAAAACTATAAAGAAGGTATTTCTTGTTATGGAAACATGAAGACCAGAGAGCTGTTTATGGGAGGAAGGCAAGCTGAAAAAACAGGAAAAGCAATCAAAGCCATTGAAAAACATTGGGCATAGCCAAACAGGTCGTCCAASGAAAACAACARTAGTTGATGACAGAAATATTATGAGAGCTGTGAAAAAGATAACAAACAAAACAAAAAATCATCATCAAATGACATCACCAACAAACTCCACWGTGCAGGGGTGACGGTAACGTAATCCACTGATCAAAAAAAGACTCTGAGAGCAGAAATGTAGAGGCCATACACAAAAATACAAACCACTCATCAGTAACAAGAATCAGAAGGCCAGATTGAAATTTGTAAAGACGTAGATGAGCCGCAAAAGTTCTGAAGACAATCTTATGGACCAAGATTAATCTTTACCAAAGTGATGGAAAGGCCAAAGTGTGGAGAAGGAAAGGAACTGCTGATGATCTGAAGCACAAGCTCATCTGTGAAGCATGGTGCAGGTAATGTCATGACTTGGGCGTGCATGGCTGCTTCTGGAACGGCCTAAGTAATATTTATCGATGATGGAACTGATGATAGGAGCAGCAAAATGAATTTTGAAGTGTACAGAAACATTTTGTCTGCCAATTCATGGACAAATGCATCCACACTAATTGGGAGGAATTTTATCATGCAGCAGGACAAATGACCCAAAGCACATTGCCAACAAAACAAAGGACTTTATCAGGGGGAAAAAGTGGAAGCTTTTTGATTGGCCAGGTTCATTACCTGACCTTAACCCAACGGAGCATTCATTTCACCTCCTGAAGAAGAGACCCCCACCCCCGAAAGAAACAGGAATTAAAAGAAGCTGCAGTAAAAGCCTGGAACAGCATCACAAATGAAGAATGCAACAGTTTGATGAGGGCAATGGGTTGCAGGCTTGAAGCAGTCATTCCAAGAAAGGGTTATGCCACCAAATATTAAATGTTGTTTACTTTAAGATAATTTGCTCCATTAATTTTGCTGACATAAAAAATGCTGTTGTGAAAACATATTGTGGTTAAATACATATGTAAATACCAGGAAATAAAAGCTGACATTCAGAACTCATGCCCATCTTTTTTTAAAACTCAAATATCGGGGTCTTTGGCACTGATCTCCCTTTTGTCGGCTTCCGGCTTTGCGGGTCGCATCTGTGGTCCCCCCACACTCACTTTGAAACATTCCACGGGAGAGATCCATGCATGCTCACAACTGCACACAATCAGGTGTTTACATCCTGGGTTTTCTATTCGGGCACTGACGAAGGATATGTGCATATGTGTATGTATGTGTGCATGTATGTATTTGTATGTAAGTATGTATATGAAAGTGTTTGGATATGTAGGTAGGGGTATGGTTGTGTATATATTTGTATATGTAAATGGGTATGGTTTTCAGCAAGGCTTAAGTCATTATAATTACATAGTTATGCATTTTTGTTGCTGTGGTTTTGCTATCTTTGTTTTGTAGGTGTGGAGCCGAGAAGTCCGGTGTGCTGTCTTGTGTTTTCTCAACATATAATTTACTTATCTTCTAATCTCTTTTTCACTCTTTCTCAATGCATTTCACTTTTTTCTTTTTTCTTCTTTTTCTCTTATTATTATAAAAAAAAACATAATAATGGTGTGGAGAGGATGGCTAAAGGGGGAGAAGGGAGGCCATAAAAAAAAATAAAAAAAACTCAAATGTCTGCAGTGTACAACAAAAACAACAGAATTGGACTTGCTGTTCCAATACTTTTGAAGGAAACTGTATTTTTCTGACMCAAACTAAAGAAAATGCTGGCACGAATAATGTTCCTTACTACTCATACACATTCTTTAAAATATCTGACACAATCCAGGATTTGTGATTTGAAATATACTTTTATGTAAAAATATGTCATGTTTAGATTACCTTAGGATTAAATGTAACTGCTTCTTTTCTCAGTTCTGCCTGCTTTTTATGTGCTGCCTGCATGTGTGAATGGAAAACTACTTAGGATGCAACAATTCCTTCAAGAAGAAGAAAAAAAGCTCTGAGTTGCGGTTTTGTTTCTGCAGGCAGAGAGGTAGAGACATTCCACTGCCACAGGCCAGTTTCCAGATGGAAAGTCTGGATCCCCTCCCACCTCTTCCTCTGGTCTCAGAGCAGATTTTGTGCACATTTGCTGCCTTTGACTGAGTGGGTCCAACATGGCGTCCCAGCAGCTCTGGGTGAAGTTAATGGGGGTGGCTGTGCTGCTGACACTAACAGCTCTTAGAGGTAAAAACTGTTTTATTATCCCTCTGCTAGTTTTGTTACTTTACATTAATCATAAATTAATTCTGTTTGAATAATTGTCTCTTTCTGGTGGAGGGCTGTCTCAGTGGGAAATATCTCTATGTTCTTAGAAAGCATAAAACCTATTTAATAGAAAAGTTTTTTAAGATATCTTGTTTTTTTGTCTAGTTTCTGCAAACACAAACAGCTTCATCTTTAATTTAGAAGAGCAAATGCAATAAAAAATTATATTTAATCCTGCCAAAATGTCTTACAAAGCTATGTTTTCCATTTGTGTTACTTTAAAGGAAAAATGTTAAGTAAAAACTTTATTTATTTTATAAATGAAAAACAAATCCACTAAATTCAACAATGAAAAGTCAGAGGGAAACATTTAGATGACATAAGCTGGTGTTTGAAATAGATGGACGTTCAGAAAACTCAACACTTCAGTCGACAGGTCTATCTTTTATAGGAAGTCAAGAAAAGTAATAATTAATTAATTAATAAAAACATTTAAGAACAATTTGCAATTCCTATGTAAATAATTTAATATGTGCAACAATTTGTGACACGTTTTTTTTTTCTAATAAAGTGGTGCGGTTTGAAATAATCTACAATCGTTCCCATGTTTTGTGAGTTTGCAGTTTTGAGCTGAAATTAGCCTTTTTTTTTGGTCATTTTTTCATGTGAGCCCAAAAAAAGTATAAATAAGACCTAAGCTCAGTCATGTACAAAAATTGTTTTTTTGTATGTGTGTAAAAGTGTTGAAAGATATTTTACATGTTCCAGACTGAAACAAGAGATTTAGTGTCAGAAGTTAAATGCTGCCTGCAGGTGTTTTGAGTCCAGGTGCAGAAATCAAACTTGCGTTAGATGATCCAACGTGTCTGGACTGTTCATAAAATGTTAGCATAAAGGAAAATATTTCAGTAACATATGCTTTGTACCTGCCCTCAGGAAACACGGTTCTGGCACCAGAGCTGGAAATTCATGCTTTATTAAAGCTAAATGCTCCAGCAAATGACATTTCGTTTTAAAAGACGTCATCAAATCGTCCCAACTTATTGTGGATTCACACAGCCACGGGAGAAATGAGTGAATTCAATGCAATCTTTTATATTTTTAAATTATAAACCTCTGACGCCAGAGGTTCTCTGAAAAAAAAAAACATCTTAGAAACCTGTCCTGACTGTAAAGAGCTCACTTCCCTTCATCCTGAAGGACACATTTTCCCAGAAGTCTTTGAACATTCTTGTAATCAACCCAATTGTCAGAGCAGATTTCTGCAGAACTGAGTGACTAATCAATTAAATTAGGATTCTGTTTGAAGGAAACCTCTTTAAAAACACAAAGATATAAATGAAATAGATTGCCAAAGTGGTCGAGAAAAGCAAAAGAATAATAATAATGGAAAGATGGAGTGGTCCATGCAGGCAGAATCATGAATCAGAAACCAGGAGGGGAACTGAAGAAACATGTTTCTGATTCTGAGGATTGTTGAAACGATTCTGACATGCAGAAAATTTCACTGCAGATGGTGCAAATAACCACTTTTATAAAATACATTTCTTTGCAAGTCAAGATTTTTAAAGTTGTGCACTTAATATTTCAGCTTTGACTGCTCGTGTGTGTTTGAGTGGTATTCTTGWACCTGTCAGTCAGCAGTATATCTATGAGTTGAGGAACAAGAGAAATGAAAACTTTAGCAAACACTTTTTTTTGTGCCGTTCTCCCTTCAGAGTCGATCAATAAAAACTTCACAAAGAAAATGCCAAGTCAATAAATCCGACTGTGGCTGCTGTGGTTCAGTCTGAACAGAATCATCAACTTGAGTTTGTTAGAAAGTGAGCTGCTAAAGCTGGACGGCTTTAAAAAAAAAGTCTACATCCAATCAAAGAAAGGTCACTGTTTAGTCCTGAAGTGCCCTTGTAGTTGTAGTTCAGCTGTGTTGTGTCATTGTGGGAGTGAAATGTTACATCATCATCATCATGTTTGTTTCCATCATCAAATTATTCATCTGCAGTTTTATTTCTTTAGTTTCATATTTTTAACTCCAAACTCAGTGAAATTAATTTGTCAACAAACAGAAACACTGAAAAATGAATTATTAATATCTAGTGCAACAGATCTCCTTCAGTTATGCAGTTTGTGTTTTAAACGGAGCAAAAATAATTATAGAGTGTATCTGAACAATAAAACTAAAATTAAAAGTAACACTGCTGTGATAACAGCATAACAGCGAACATAAACTTATTTCCTTAGAGGCACACCGGCATCTTCTCTTCTTACCTCTGATTTCAGAATGACATCATAAACCACTGCACGAATTAATCTGGTTAATAAAACTCACAAAAGTTAAACTAAAACAATTAGGTTTTCAGTGCTGTCAGGTTTCTGAAAATCAGAGTGGAGGTTTGATTACCGTTATGATCAATAAAACTGTTGTATATTTTTTTAAAATTTGGTTGCTTTAATACTCATTTAGTTGCATTTGATCAATCTGTGTTTTATAATTTACCCTTAAAGGGATACTGGGAAGCTCATAAACAACTAACATCTTACCTGTTGTAGATAACTCTTTGAATCACCTCAGCTCAGAGAAAAAGACAACTGATGGTTTTCTAACAGCTTAAAACTTAATTTAAACACAAACTTTAACAAATCTTTACACCGCAGCTGGTTTTGGATTATATGGTTTAGCAATACGCTATACTGGGCTCAAGCTGCACATCTGGTGCAGGAACATCAGTACTTTTGTCAGAATAAATGTACAAGAGATTGATGGTGATAAAGTTTTCTAAATAGACAGATGGAAATGATCTAATTTGGTCCTGCTCAGACCAGTGTTTAGCTCATCAGTCTGGTCAGAAAGTCTCTTTATCCAGATTGAGGTAATTCAAAGAGATGTCTAACAGGTAAGATATTTATTGTTCGGAGCCAGTTTGACTTCAGACTCATTTTGTTTTGACTCCTCTGTACAGATGCATCCAGTGACAACCATTTACTCAAGATCTTAAAGAAAAGAGATGGTAACTTCACTGAAACATTAGTGAAAGAGTTGTTGTTAAATCTGTTTTCTGGTGCAGACCTTTAACTTTTTTGCATCATTGGTGAATTCTTTCCATCCAGTGGCAGAAGCTGGTAGTGCTCCATCAAAGTCTGCTGTTGCCATCCCTCCTTCCAAGGCCCAAGAGTTCCTGGCGAAGCTGAGCAGAACCAAGAGGAACCTTTGGGATCGCAGCCGACCCGACGTCCAGCAGTGGATTATGCAGTTTATGTCCATGGGCTACGACGAGGCGGTGAGTCCTGCCTGTTCCAACAACTCAAATACTTTTGGCAAGCAGGCTTCCACTGTYTCGTTCATTAGAAGTTAGATTTAACTATAATGAGATTTGACAATTTAAACAAGTGACAATTAAAACAAAAAGGAGTTGGAATTTTTGGTTGATGGATACATAAACCCACTAACTGCTGCTAGTTTCTGAGGGGGAAAGGTGATACCTTGGTTTTTAAATATGATCAATAAAAGCAAATCAAAACCACATTCCACACAAAACACATTTTCAGTCTTCATCTAAASAGCAGAAAGTCAAGAAAACGAGTAAACAAAAATCTGCTCTGGCATTTTTAAGGCATTTTCATCTCCAAATGTTAACATKAGTGAATGAATAACGAAAACATCATCTCATCTTTCACACATGCATTTAAATCTGTCTCTTCCTGTCACGTGTTCACTTGGGACAGAAAGGACGGCTAATGAAAGCAGAAAATAACCTCCTGCTGCATCTCTAACATCCTGATGTGTTCCAGCTGTATTTCTCCCACATTATTCTACGACACCTTGTGCATAWGCCATTTAACCGTCACTTCCTTAGAAAGGTCAAAGCTGTCAAAAGATTGTCCTTTTCAACGTCTGACTTTCATCTGCGTCCATCAGCCGTAGTCATGCCTGCTGTCAGTCTTATCGAATGCTTTTTTTAAAAAATATTTATATAYACATCAGTGAGATTTGAGTTTTTAACGAGTATATTTTCTCTCCTTTAGAGGTTGGAGACTGACCTCCAGTACTGGATGGACCACGCTCGCTCCAATGACCCAGGACGGCAGCATCATTATGATGAAAACTCCCCCATCGGCCCTCGTGACACCTCTTCTTACAGACACGGCGCCAACGTCAACTACGACTATTATTAACTCCAAACACACACACAGTGTGTTGCCATCACTTGGGAGGAAATTAAATTGACTTTCCAAGTAATGCRATGTGATAGTTTTCTTTTTTTACACCTGACAAAGTCTTCACAAGTGTTCCCATCTTATTCGTCTTGATTACACCCACATGTGTGAACGCCTGTCTATTTGAAACTGAACTAATTAAATCACCTTCAAATCTACGTCTGGGTCTCTGAGGGTCTGCACGTTTACAGACACCAATAAACACACAAATACTGTCAATTTCATTCACAAACTATTAGAAATATTTTATTAAAATAGCATTTTTACATCAATAGAATAGCGCACATCCTTAATTGACATTTCACAAACAAAATGGCTTTGATGACCATAATTATGTGGCAACAGTTCTTGAACATGGTTTGCCTGGAGCCTGCTGTGCGCTGCAGGGTACGGTCATCAGAGCTGGGAGTCACGTCCAGTGGAAAGCAACAAACCAAGGCAGCTCATCTTCACAAAACATAAAACTGATTTTAAAAAATTGTGGATGCAGAGTCTGAGCTGCTTGCAGGTTTCTCACTGAGGTGCATTAAATAGCAAAAACACAAAGTTCAAATAAAAATGTAGGCTGGATTTCAGGATTACATTTGTTGCCTCCTAGATTCAGTCACATAAGCTTCAGGAAAAAAAAAAGAAAAAAAAGGCCTCACCACAACACAGCTGCAGCTCCATCACAAGGCAACACTAGCTTTAAAAAATAAAAGCTGAAAGAAAACCATGTCTTCATCTTTGATCTTTGTTTCTTTTACAAACAGGAAGTGCACCATTCCAAAAAGTGCACCATTCAGCAGCGTTACTCCAAAGAGCTGCTCCTCGAGGAGTCTTGTGTTTGGGGTTTTGTAGAGGAGTGTGGRGTGGGGTGGTTTCAGTTGTGTCGGGGTCTGCCTTTCTTCATGCGGGCGGCTTTAGGTTTGGGGATGTACTGGTTGTTGGCCTGGTGCTCCAGCTCTCTGCTGAAGTACTGGATRGTTTTATTCAAGCCTTCCTCCAGCGGCACCTGTTCACACAACATGTTTATTAAATAGTTATTTCAAAAATTATAAGACAGTCTGACTTTTGCATTAGAYGGTTTACACAATTTACACAATTAAGGCAGCAGAACCTTTATTGGCAGGGTTGGGCAATATTGGCAAAAACATATTGGTTAACTTTTGTTGGCTGTGTGTGCAGCAGAGCTCACATTACTTTATACARTCAGAAATGCCTCATTTGTCTTTGTGTGTTTTACCTCAGTGTCACTGCAGTAAAGAAACCGCAGCAGATTGATTCTTCAAGGGGTTTCACATAGGTCCAATATTTAGATTGTTTTAGTTTACAACATTGCATATGTTTAATGCAAAAAAAGACAAAAACACAYGTAGTATTTATGGCAGGACAGCCAGAACTACATGAGCAAATCAGACGTTTTGTTATTCTACACAAACATTAATCAATATTAATTGTGGCATTTAACCAATAAATGAGGATTAATAGGTGACTTGCATGTTTTTGACTAAATCAGTGTTGTGTTCTAAAGTACCTACAAACCAGTCAAAATAACATCCTTTTTTCAACAAGATAARTTMGTAAAGGCCCTGTCACACTAACATTTTAGACAACTTATGAGAATTTTCTTTGTATAAATCACTAATAAAAGTTTGATATTAGATCAGTTTGTTAGCATTACAGTATGTACACGCCTAAAAAGGCTTCCAGTTACTTTTTTTTAATTCCATGTCATGCCATGTTTTATTCAATGTCTTAAAAGTTTTCAGAAGTTGACATAAGTTGTCTAAAATGTTATAGTGACAGGGTCTTTTGTTGTGAAGTGAAACCCACCTACCACAATCTGAAGTGGCCGTATAGTTTTAGTAACTCAACACAGGCTCACATGCGCTCTTGATAGGGAATGTCACACATAAAACATCATCATCATCTGTCATTAACTGCATTAATTGCAAAGTGGCAAATATTGATTGATAGTTTTTCATGGACACAATTTAATATTTCCCAACCCTACACACTGGTCAGTACATGGTTAATATGAATGCCAGTGGAATGTATCAACTTTGACCTGTCAGAAAAACTATCTGAAGGCTGTGTAAAAATCCAAACATTTACAGTGTTTATTGATTTTCCACAATTGTACTTTTTCCTAAATCGTTCTGATAGCAAGAAAGGTTTATTTCTCCTGGTTTGTATCTGGTTACTGCAGACATTCATTGGTGTAAAATTGAACAATGTAACTATTTCTGTAACTTTTACAATAACTGGACTCTCCAGAGAACCTCTGATCATCCAGTCTGATGTTGCTCTGAGTGATTTCTACTACAGGTAAAATACTGACTCTGCACAATATCGCTTAAAAAACTGAACTTTTTTGTCTGAAAAATGTCAGATTTCTTTGTGATATTTCAGAAACATTTGTGAGTTGTAGCAACAACTTGAGTTTGTAAAACAGACCGGTCAGCAACTATTTTCTTCTCATCTAACCATCTTTATTTCAAGCAAATAAAAATGTAATGCCATTGTAAATGTTAACTTTTGTTGTTTGCACATCTTTATGTAAATTTAGCCGTAAGAACTTAACATCAGTTTAGTATTTTCCAACTAATTCAGTCTGAGTTTTTCTTTGAGATTCTTTCATTTTTCAGTAAAATGTAAYAAGTGCAGATGAAATGTGAAGCGCTCAGATTCCTCCAGCTGATTGTGGTGCATCACACATACCACTGGCTCCCAGCCGAGCATCATTTTGGCTTTTCTGATGTCAGGTCTTCTCCTCTGAGGATCATCCTGAGCTTCTGATAGAAACTGGATCTGGCTTTGGCTCCCTACAAGAGATCAACACACTGAAATGACTCTTCTGTAGCGTCAGCTGAAACTAATAGAATGCTCCTGAGAGAATTCTGAGACAATTAAAATAAATCATGTAAGAATTTGAAACTATTTTAATTGTTCCTCTTTGAAGCACTGAGGGCTGTGCTCTGAAAGTTGGACCAGAGATAAACATTGCTCTCTTACCAACAAGGCTTTTGATGAGGCGAGCGAACTCCAGTATGGTGTGTTCTTCTGGGTTCCCCTGAAAACCCACCATTTCATTACATCAGTGCAAACAAGAAAAAACACACCTCACTGTTTGTTGGACAAAGTATGATGAACTCACCAGATTGACTGGACTGCTGATGTTACTGTTCATCAGCAACACCAAGCCGTTCACCAGATCACTAGAAGCAGGAAGGACACTTCACATCAGTGAAAATCACTTTCAACAAGAAACACTGAAACTCATGCTTGAACAACTTGTAGGGTTAGTTCACTGGAATTACCTTTCTTTACAATTACAGTGAACAGAGGCTGCTGAAGAAGTTATCAGTTATTTTTCTATTTATTGTAAAAAGCTCTTTGAATTGTCTCAGTTCAGAGAAATTAAGTTTGATTCTGACTTGTGGAACTAAGACCAAATTAGACAGAAGTCACTATAAAACTCCTCCCACTAAAGAAATGACAGCTGTTTATGCAAATGGTATTTTATAAACCTTTTTTTATATTTGTGTTGTTCTAAGATGGCAGAGATCACCTTTGGTCTCAACCTAACTGGTTGCCTGATCATAATTAAAACTATTTACCCAACACTCATTCACATCAAAGAATTGTCTACAATAAGTCAGATATTATTTGTTCATAACTTTTTCATACAACCATAAGACGACTTGTGTTCTGGTTTGAGTATGGGATGAAATTTTCTGTTCGACACACATGCTTCAGCTCAGCATGGACAGACAGCTAAAAGTGCATCTACATTTTTAAGAACAACAAAAGTTTCCCAATAAACTGATGGCATGAAAACTAACCAGAACATCATCAATGTCAGACACAGCTCTTTTTTCTCTCCATCTAGTCAGTCCAATTTGACCGTACACTTTCACCCCTCACAGGGAACAATTAAACTAGAAACTGAAGATSAGGGGAAAAAAACTGTACACTGACCTTGGCGTCTCGTAGCATTTTACCAGCCTAAATTTAACTGCAGAACAGATTCATTCACTCGTGAAACACTAATTTATTCTTAAGAGACTGTTGAAAAAAGAAACTACCACATTTCTTGTGGAGCACTCAGTTCAGATATTCACAGCTATTTTTCCAACAAACTTATATGAATTTAATATCACAAATAACGGAGGATGTTTGACACCAAAGGGTTTTTATAATGTTCCTTTGTTGATGTTTCACTCAGAGCTGAATAACTTTTAATCAACAGAAGCAGAGGCTCAACAGGAACTGTTACGGCTCYGTGTGCAGCAGAGCTCACATTACTTTTTACAGAAATGCCTCATTTGTCTGAGTTTTACCTCAATGTCACTGTAGTAAAGAAACGGCAGCAGATTGATTCTTCAAGGGGTTACACATAGGTACAATATTAAAAAAAAATTTGTTTACTTTCCAAACTTGTATAGTTTTAATGAAAAAAAAAAAGGCAAAAACACATTTAGTATTTATGGCAGGACAGTCAGGACTATATGAGCAAACCAGATGTTTTCTTATTCAACACACAAGAGGACTTTAAAATGTATCCAAATCTGACATACCTCCATGAAAATTAACAAAATAAGTTTTATTCTGTTCAAGAGAACAATTTTGTAAATGTGATATTCCCCCTTTTTTTTCTGAACATTCTTTTAATTAAAAAGAGAACTTTTAATTTTTGCCAGTAAGTGAAGATTTTTTTTAAATTTATTTATGTTTAGGGAGGCAGAAAATCTGAATGTTTTTCTGTGTCAGCAGTGAAAGAAATAGTTTGTTTTTCCAAAGGCGTTCGAGGTTTTAAAGAGTTGTTCTTAGGGAAAAGTTCAGCCAAGAACATTTTACTAAAACCAGTGGTGATACATGGTTTCATGATAAAGAGACTTCAATGCTTTGTTTCTTTGATTTCTCTATTACACTGAAATGAATCACATTCTCATCAGAAAAACAACCTGATAACGAACGTTTGAACTCAGAGACACCTTGAACACAAACACATTAAAAAGATATCACCACCACCCTGTAAAATGTCTGTTCAAAAAACACTACAATGAAATCAAAATATTTTAAAAAATACTGTACTTTTTAATGTGGTGAGACTGAGATGTGAGGATATCAAATTAATTAACAGGAAGTAAAAACCACAGCATAATAAGATGACAGTTTTTAATAATTAACATAATTCTTATAAACTATAGTAACTGGTATTTTATTAGGATGTGTTTGAGATTGAAAACAGAAAGGTTTAATATTCACCTTACATACTGGAAGGCTCTAGTTTGGGAACCAGCACCATACACCTAAAATAACAACAGATGGAATATTATTGCCATGTCTTAAAAWATGTATTATTCTTCAGAAAATAACCTGTTTAAAGGGCTGAGTTACAGAACATTAATATTTATCAAATTCATGAGGCAGCACAAAATCAGCAATTTGGACTAAAACAAAATCTTTGATGTGTGTCTCAAGCAAAGGTTGAAAATGCATACAGTGAGAGGTTCTCCTTGTAGAGCCTGAAGGATGAAGTTACTGACAACACGTCCATCATTCATGTGCATCCGGGAACCAAATGTGTTGAAGATTCTGGCCACTCTCACCTCCACTCCTTCCTGCAAAATGGGCAACACAGCTAATAAGTCCCAGGAGCTCTGCTCCTGCAAAGTTCAGATGCTCTTTGTTTAAGAAAA
Source organism: Austrofundulus limnaeus (assembly GCF_001266775.1). Lineage (NCBI taxonomy): Eukaryota > Metazoa > Chordata > Actinopteri > Cyprinodontiformes > Rivulidae > Austrofundulus > Austrofundulus limnaeus. The sequence goes on along the minus strand of NW_013952485.1, from coordinate 1,035,371 downwards.
GAAAAACAACCTGCTGACGCCCAAATCTCAGAAGAAAAGAAAAAAACATTTTCTTCTTTTCCCCCCCCTCAGGTTTCTTTACAAACAACTGATTACTTGCTAGGGAAAAATCCTCTGTATGAAAGAAATGACTGCAAAATACCACTACTTTATACAGTATCGTTAAAAATAAATTCATATTTTTGCCTTAACTGCATGGATTACTGCAGAAAGCCCAGTGGTGATAATTCAGAGTCKGTAATGTAAATTGAACCAAGCAGAATGTTATTAAGAACAAAAACAGAAAACAAAAAATCATTGAGGCCTCTTCCACAACGAATACTCAGAAGATGTAAATACTTCCTTCTCACGGCCTTCTTCAAGTCAGCCTCGTGCATCATAACACGACACTTCAGATGCAAATTGGACAAATATTCAGTGATAAGCATGAATGAAACATGAAAATTATGTAGATTTTTCTCTTGAAGCCTAAACTTCCCAAGACTCAGATTCTAAACATATTCAGTATGGTGAGGGTCCAAGGACGCGATGTGGACATGATGATGATGAAAAGGTCTCCGGAGAGCCTGTGGTCAAACACTGTATGCAGATGATGGTCTGCTGCACCATACAGATGGGTTAATGTTTTTAATCAAGTGTACAAACCTCTGTGGTCATGGAAAATTTGCTGTTCGTATTATTTTTTATATTAAATATTTGAAAGGATTTAAAGGAGGAAAAAAAATCTGTGATTATTTTAAATAATGTGAATCAACCATTAAAGGAGAGCTATTATGCAAAATTCACTTTTTAAAGGTTTTTTACTCAACTTTGGGTATTTACTTCTTAAAAACAGTCCTAGGACCAAAAAAAAAATGCAACCAGGGGCATATTTACTGTAAGTAAATGTATTTTTATTGTATATTAACGACAAGTTTTATACTTCCGTTATTTTGTGATGTCACAAGCCGTACGACAACCCACCAGAACCTGCGTTCAACCCCCGGGTGAAACTCCACCTCCTCAGTATAAWAAACCATCACCGTGTTGTTATGCAATGTGCAGCTCACTTGACAACAAGCCTCCAATAGGGCAATGGGTAGAGTGTTGGACTAGAGAGTGGGAGACCAGTGTTTGAGACTGGTGCGGACACAATTTAATTATTTATTTATTTTTGTTCATTATGAACACATTTTCTCATGTACCTCTATTGTTTAGCTTATCAAAGCCTTGTTAAAGCCTATTTGTTTGAGTTTCTGAGGTATTTTGACCGCTGCTGCTCCCTGCTCTGGTAACAGAGCACAGAGCAGAGGAGGGGGAGGGGAAAAAAAAAGAAGCTGGGACCATAACTTGGCGTCTGGATCTCTCATATGATTGTACAACGGAGCTTCTGCTATTATTAGCCATGCTAACGTAAACGCTGGCTTTGGAGGGCGGAGTTAATGTCAACAGATTTTTGGAGGGCGTTACCAACAGAGCTCATTAACATAAACAGCTCTTCTGAACTGGTCAGAGCAGGCAGAACTAGAAAATGGGAAATTTTATTATCTGAGAATTATTTTGTGCATTAAATTGAATGAACATGGTCTGGATAGCCCACTGACATACCATAAAAATTTCTAGGACCCATAATTGGTCTCCTTTAACAGATGATCTCCAGGTGCCAAGAGACTGAGAAATTACTCCTGGGCACCTACTTGCATACTACATAACACATTACTGACATTTAATATTTTAACAGAAACATGTTAGATATAACACTATGACCTTTAGTCTTAAGAGAATAAAAAAAAACATGTTTTACAGACAAAGCAGTAGGCTGAAATAAAGCTTGTGTGTTAGACTGACAAATACTAATAAACATTGATGTAAATGTCAAGGTCTTGGACTAATTACCGGGTTTTTTAAAATATTTGTTGGAATGAATGAATGAATAAATAAATAAATAAATAAATAAATAAATAAATAAATAAATCCCATACCTCTTTTGATTGATTTTGAATGAGCCTCTACCTGGAAGTGGGTTGATACAGTTCAGCCCTAATATCTAAAGACTGTGACAATAAAACATAATAAATCACCTGATGCCTACTGGTTACTAGATCATGAATGGGATTTGTTTGGTTAAACAACAGAAAAATAAATAAAATAAATTAAACTACATAAAAAACATTTATACAGGTTTACAAATGGTCACGCCCTTTTCTAAATCTTTTACAATATAAAATCAAAATAAATATGTTGTAATTCTTAAATGTTTCGGACTAAATCAAGTTAAAAAGAAAAAGCATTGATAAAGTAGTCATTTAATTTAGCAGAACAACTATGTGTGACACATGATTTATGTGCTTTACATGTTTTACTTCTCAAACACAATCTGCCATTGTTGGAAGAATTCTACTGAAAAGCACAAGGTTCAAACATCATCATCATCATCATCACTTGCATTCACAGTTTACTATTAACAAAAAATGTGCAAGTTGTGCTTTTCCTCTTGCATAACCTCCCACTAACCACTTTTAAAATGTTAATGAAAGCTGATTTTATGGCGAGACAGACAGTTGATGGTATGTGTGATATGTGTGTCCTTCTGCACAACCGACTGACAGATGAATTTTTTTTACGATGGCCATGACAGAAAATTATTTCAGCAAGTGTGAAAAAAATAATGAGCTGCTGAAGAAGAGTAAGAGACAAGGCAGATAAATAAATATCACCTGCCTGCAGGAAAGGCAAAAGGAGACAATCACATCTGATTATTAAAGGCTGCTGTCAATCAAGTCATTATCAGCGAGGCTTTACAGAACTGAAATCATCATGAGCTTTACTGAAAACCATTTATCTCCACTGATTTATCAGAACTACATTGTCCTTTTGTTCAWAAAAAAGTTGTCCAAAAATCTGACTCTTTTCAAATATGTGTGCCTAGTTTGTAAATTTTATTAAATTGAAGTCTCCAGAATCAACCACATCTGCTGCAACGCTAAGATGTCATGAATAAATGTGTGACAAAACAAAAACAGCAAATTCAACAGCTTGGAGAAATCTTGCAAAGAAAAACTCAAGTGGTTATTTTAATCACACCTAAAATCAAATCTAAACAGACTGAATTACTTTTGTTGGCAGGGAAAAGCAGAGAACACACACACACACACACACACACACACACTAGGCCTGTCACGATAACAAATTTTGCTGGGTGATTAATTGTCTCAAAATTTATTGCGATAAACGATAATATTGCCTGGTGACCGTTTTACAACTAATAATTATAAAAGCATAATATGTAAGTG
>NW_013952485.1:1018513-1030834 GCF_001266775.1 Austrofundulus limnaeus | reverse complement strand
CACACACACACACACACACACACACACACACACACACACACACACACACACACTTATAATTTAGGAGTGTTCACTCCACAAGAACTGGGACATGAAATGCCAAATAAAAGGCAAGGCTCTGTAAATTGTAAGTAAAAAAGTACTATAATGATTACTTTTATTCAATAGGAATTATGTTATAGGCATGTAAAAGCAATACAGAGAAAACGGTAGAAGAATGATGTCCTTACTGCACAGCAATGACCAGGTGTTAGAAGAGAAACAAACGTAATGGAAAAATTCTCTYAAATTGAGATGCTTTAGTGAACAAATGGGAAAAAATGAACAGAAAATAAAACCTGACTCAATTTCTATTTTACTAGATAGGTTTAAACCTTCAATGGTGGCATTATATACATTTATCTATATCCCAGGTGGTCTATTGCAATTAGCAATAAATCAATTAATCGCAGGATAAATTGAAATGAGGTCGATCATTTTCATTTGCCTGCTTTGTTTTCCTTAAGTCTCCCTCTAAATTAATCTAAAATAAATTGTGCCAGCTTAGACAGAGGTGGTTAGCTATGTTACAGCTTCAGCAGCTGCTGTTGTGTTGTTTTCACAAACTGCTCCTAGTCGGTCTATAACTTTATGTAAATTTTGTAAGTGGATTGAGGGTGACAGAGGAAGACCCACAGAATAAATAGCGATGGCTTGTATAGAGGAGCTTAAAAGTGATTTCTACAGCTTCAGCAGCTGCTGTATGTTTTTACAATCTCCAGTCCAGGTTAATTTGTAACTTCTTTCCCCCAATATTTAAATTTTGTAAACTTCCATAAGCTTCCTAAGCAGGGGACAGGGGTGGTAGTGGTATTATTATAATAGTTTAAAACAATCTCCAAATGATATCAGTTATCACAATAACTCTGAGACAATTTGTTGTCCAGTGAACTTGGTTATTGTTCACAGGGACACACTGAGACAAACAAGATTCATGCTCACTCACACCTAAAGACATCTGGAGTGAACCTGAATCTGTACAAACCTAACATGTTTTTAATCTTTGGAAGGAATCCAGAGTAATTCAAGAAAACCCACACAGGCACAGAAAGAATATGTAAACTCTACCCAGAAAGGTCCCAGGTGGGAGGCAATCCGGTGATCTTCTTGCTGAGAGGCAACAGCTCTAACCACTGCAAATGTATCTTTTCTTTGTACATTATTTTTTATTCAAGACAAAAAGATTGTGTATTGGACGTATTTATAACAACTATATTATATAACAACATAAAACTAGCAATAAAAGCTAAAGTGGACAAAACATCCATTACAAATAAACATATACAGTAAAAGTGTTAGTGTTTGGACGTGAGAATAATAAAATAATGTACCTGTTTCATGTAAGCATAACACATGGTCTCTGCCACACGTTTCCCCTCATCGTAGCACGCTCGAGGACCAATTGGGTTCACGTGTCCCCAGTAGTCCTCATTTTGAGGATGTACCTCTGGATCTAATAAAACAAAAATTAATGAGAGACGTTCTGACTTTCAATTATGTAACAACGAATATTTCCACATTAATGAATATATCTATTTTAAAAAAACAGCTGTCACTTACAGTAAAGCAGCTAGAATAAAAAAATGTCTCATTGGGCACATTACATAAACCAAGTTACTGCAGAACAATGGAGAGAGCCACCCCTAAAGCTCTGTGTTAGCAGGGAACAGTTTGTCTCAGTATTCTCATAAATATAGTAAATATGCTCAAATAAATATATTCTGTTGAATGAGCACTCAGACAAAATAACTAGTGTGAAGCTATTTATGCATCGCTGACAACAATGATGCACAAGAAACAAAAGTAAAACCAATGAGTAATCCCTGTCTGTTTTTAAATCTCTTCTTAAAACAAATATTTTTTCTCTCTGGCCTTTGAACACAATTTGTGGTGTTGTTTTTATGATTTTTATTTTTATTTTATGAATATATGCATGTTTTATTATGTGTACAGCACTTTGGTTCTGTGGGTGTTTAAAGTGCTCTATAAATAAAGATGGTATGGTAATGTTCTAATAAGTAAGTGAGGTCTAATTAATTTCATAGAAGATAAAATAATCTTGACAGTTTAAGAACAAATCAATAATGATTAGGTATGCACATTTACTGTTTGACACAAATAACATTTAGTTACAATATTCAGTGTTAACATGAACTCTGGCTGTCAAAACAAATAAAACAAAAGAAATTATCTTTACCTTCTATTATATGTTTTGAGAGAGCATTTAAATGTAAAAAAATTAAGACATCACACGTTAAAAAAAATCTAATTCAAATTAAAACAATTGAATGTATGTGTTACATTTTTCAAAAAAAATAAAAAATAAAAATAAAAAGAATAATGGCACCAAATCAATAAAAATGTTAAATGATTTTTTTATAAAATTGTTACCCTTATTCTAACTTCTGTAACAGCTTGTTTTGGCTTTCAGTCACCATCTGTCTATCTAAATGCAAGTGTTTACAAAGGTTAAAAATGTCCATTAACTGAATGTTATCACCACCAAGGGAAAAAAAGTGTTTGTCAAATTATTCTGCTTGGCTAAAAAAAAAAAAAAAAAAAAAAAAAAAAAGGGGGGAGAGAGAGTCTAATGTTGCCAGTTAACGTGACATTTTGTCTGCTTGTCCAGCTAATGCTGGCTGTGAAAATGGGACATTCATAAAGCAGTGAGTCAGGCAGCTCTTTTAGCTGTAATGTGAGTGCTGACAGGGCTGCCAACTTTCACATATTAACCGTGAGATTCCATTTAGCCTTTTTACATGTCACACTGCACATCTTGCTTTTTTTTTTTTCTCAATGCAAACCCTAGTTATGGTGTGGCCTGAACAGAGGAGACAGACAGGTTATAAATAGAAAGGACAAAGTGGGCAGCAGCATTTATCCATCAGGTAACAGGTTACAGCCTCAGTGTCAGAAACTCCATCTTCACTTGCATATTCTTGTTTTAACAATCTTCTTGAACAAATCAATAGTTCTCTGTATTTGTGCAAAACATGTAAGAAGTCAAACAAACTCGAAGCAATCTGCAGTAAGATGAAGGATTAAATGTCACGATGAAGTTGTTCATGTTCAGATGTTAAAAATGTCAAAGAATTTAGGTAGGTATAAAGATCCAGGTGTCATAAAGTTAGAATGGATTTGCTGCAGGTGTCTGAACTCGTATACTGAAAAAACTGCTGAATTCATGTTTGTTTACACATTATGTGTTCCAGCACGTTCCTTCAGCTTCCTGTTTACAATGTTAGTAGAAAAACACAAAAACAGAAATAGCACTAGGTCAGTCAGAGGATGTGAAACACACTTAGGCCAAATTCCATTAGGTTTGCCCTCATTTAAAATATTCACTTAAAGTGGGACACTGCTTCAAAAAGCTAATCAAATCATAAATGTTGCAGATTCCTTCTTATAAACACTCCATCAATAACCCCGTAAAGAGCAARACTAATTCTTTACGTAACAGATAGTGACATATTTACTGTTTTTTATGCAATATGACAATAAGATCCTGCTGTGACAATAAAATACTTTTAAGGGAGTAAATACTTAGATTTGTGGGACACCCCTACTCTTCAGCATGAACATGCAAAACTTAAAAGGTAGGGAGGAAGAGGAAAGGATATTACCTCCATAAACCTCTGAAGTAGAGGCCAGAAGAAGTCTTGCTCCCACACGTTTTGCCAGTCCTAAGAGAAAAACAACACAGTGAAACTTGTTTTATTTTTGCAAAACTTCATCTGGATCGTACAGCATAGAAGCAAGGTCAACCAAACTGCATCTGTTTTATTGAACAGCATTTTTTGTAGAGAAAAAACCTTTAGGTCGATCAAAAAGGCAATGTTCATGTTATATTTAGTAAAGCATGCTCAAAATCAGTATTTTGCAGTGCATTGTGACCTACATATATTAATGTCTACTTCAGATTCATTGAAACAGACTTAAGTCTAAATGTGTTTCAGCTGTGCTCTGCAGTTATTCTGACTTCCTACAACATTACATGTTGAGGACAGACATTATTATAAACACAAAATTTTAATAAAAACCATTTATAAACATGTCTGAATATAAAAGTCAATAGAAAACCAGGTTAGCTATGAATGCATTTGAAAAACGTGATTTTACACATGCACATTAGTTACTGTAAAAAGGTCAATGGCCCTGGCAGAACACAGATCCTTTCTGTCTCAACAAAGTCTCCAGCACACTCTTCAGTTTTTATTTATATTCCACAACTAAAGTAGCAAAGATAAACATCTCCTTTCGACTGTGGGAAGTCCACAGCATTTAGGCAACTATCCTAAAGGTCATCGGGGTCTTATAAAATAACGTGAATGTGCATCAGCCTTTCTGGGGATGGATCTCAGGATTGTTCAGGGATGATTAGAAATGTTTGACATAAAGACTTTTTCCAGTATCTTTTCAGTCATCTGTAAACTTTGTCTTTGTTTTCTGTTAGTCACTTTGCTAATATCTCTGACCCGAGTATATTTCTTTATTGAAATTTTAAAAGGCTTCTGCAGGAGGATGTTACAGGTTATTGATATCACAAAGATGAAGTCTTTGTTGCACAAATGAACACCCATATAGTTTCAGTAAATGTTCTTTTTATCCATTTCTTTGGCATTTTTTGAAGAATTTGATGACGGCAAAGCTTAGGTCTATTCTCAAGATCCCATGTTTATGAGCTTCTTTTCCTTCCTCTCAAACTTTGTGTGGACGTTATGAACTAGACGATGCAGGATTAAGATAACTTTATAAAAGTAACGTTTTATGTAATTTTATTTTTTATTTACTTCAAAATAAAACCAGATTTAATGATGAATAATTTTTGCCATAATGTGTGCATTTTTATGCATTTGGTACGCTTTTAGAGAATGTTTTGTGACCAGGAAGTGCTTGACTGCACAATGAAACATATTTTTCCCATTTCCTCAAACACACCACATTTCCGAAACAACCAATCAAAACAGTTTGTCGGTAAAGAGCAGCTTCTRGAGAGGTTCTGGGCCGGTCGCAAAGTTTGGAGACGGGAGGAGAACGGATTGATTTTGGCATTTTGGAAGCTTGTAGCGGGTTGTTTTTAGACCAGACGTGTGTTAAGAGTGTGTGAGTGTGTGTGCAGTGTCTGTAGTAGTGTTGTTAGTAAGTCTGTGTGTCAAAATGAGTCGTTGTTTGACTTGAGGAAGCTAGCTCTGAGTCCTGAGCTGAGATGAAGAATACGAACGACTARGAGGAGTGACGAGCGCTGGTGAACTTCAGGCTCGAGTCGGAGGTTAGTTGTTTGTTTGTTTGTCTGTTTGTTTGGCATGGAATATGTAAAAGATTATGATCGTAACAGAGGCAAACTGCACGACATTATAGCTGATTTCATCTTCAGGTGAAGAGGAGGACCGGGAGGAGAAGTTGCCCATCCACTCTGTCAGGCCCACAACACAGAAACCACAGTCGGACCAGGACCAGAACCAGAACCAGAACCAGATCCCTGCTGGCTACAGCAACTGAAACAGGTACAGGCAGTGGAACACCAAAAACAGACAGTCCCTGTTGTTCAGCCGTTTTCAGCCATGGAGTGCAGGTACATGTGCTGTCCCCACCACAGACCAAAATACCTTTTTTGTTGTTTTTTGCTTCTGATAGTCAAAACCATCAGTGATAACACCAACAAACATGCTAAAAAATAAGCTAGTGGAAAATATATAAATGGGCTCAAATAGACGCAGAGGAGTTATTTAAATCTTTGGGTCTCAATATCTATGTGTCTATGTTTCAACTACCTATGTTCAGGAATTATGGTTGTAAAAACAAAAACGTGAGACATAAGGATGGAGAGATTTCATGAGTGGAGACATTGTCACACATTTTTGAAATGGTTGTAAAATAAAAATAAAAACACACGAGACGTAAGGTTGGAGAGAATTTGTGGAGGAGTAATTGTGACATTTTATAAATTGTTGTAAAAATGCCTGGGAATTTGCAYACAATTTTATGTAAAAATGTGGATATAAACTTTTTTGCTAAATTTGTACACACGTTTATGAAATTTACACTATATATTTTCATTATAGGTTAGAAAAAATTGGTTCGTTAAACATTTTTGTGAATTTTATAATAAAAATAGCCAAAATTTTCCTACTCGGATTTTGTTTTTTGTGTGTTTTTTGGTTCACTGTGATAATGCAGTCAAAAACGGCCATTTAGACCCCAGACCTCAGAGGGTTAATGGCTCCACCACCCACAAGCTAACCTCTCTCATAAATTGTGTCACTAAAGTTAACCAGTGGCTGTCTAACAATTTGCTGCTCGTAAACCTCAGCAAGACAGAGACCTTGATCCTGGCCCCTGATAATATAATCCCTAAGATAAAAGAACATCTCGGCTCCTTGAGTTCAACTGTCCAGCAGAATGTGCGCAACCTGGGAGTAAATCTTGACTCAGATCTGTCTCTAGATAAACACAAAGAATCTGGTTTCCACTTGCTACTTTCAGCTTCAAAATATCTCTAAACTCCGGCCCCTGTTGTCTACTTCAGACTTGGAAATGGTAATTCATGCCTTCATTTCTAGTCACTTAAGACTATTGTAATAGCTTTTTCACCTGCCTAAACCAGAAACAGTTTAATCGCCTTCAGCTTGTCCAAAACTCGGCAGCGAGTCTCCTAACTCGAACCTCCAAATTCACCCACATCTCCCCGATCCTAGAAGAACTTCACTGGCTTCCGGTTCAGTTCAGAGTCCGGTTCAAAATCCTGGTCCTCACTTTCAGAGCTCTTCATGGCCAAGCACCTGATTACATTAAAACTCTCATTTCCCCTTACAACCCCAGACGGGACCTCCGCTCACGGGATCAAAATCTCCTCATGGTTCCCCTCACTTGCTTTAAGACCCGTGGTGACCGTGCCTTCTCCTCTGTGGCCCCTAGGCTCTGGAATGAACTCCCTTTTAATCTGCGCTCCCTTGACAACATAGTCTCCTTCAAGAAACACCAAAAAACTCACTTTTTTTACTCAAGCGTTTAGCTAACCATTCACCATTAATGCCAACCGAGTTCCATAGTGAATGCTCGCCAACTTTGTGTTTTTCTACTATTGAACATCAGGCATATTTTACTCTCCCCCATTCTCTAGATTTTGTGTATCTTTGTCTATTTTGCTCTGTATTGACAGAGTGTCTGAGTTACAATTTTAGAAAAAAACAAAAAGAAAAAAATTGTATAGGTCTTCTGGACGGCTTCTTCTCCAATGAAACGTTTCGTCTCTYCTCCAASAGACTTCTTCAGTCTGAGAGTTTCAGGCAAAATTCAGGCTTTTAAGCACTGCCTCCATGTGACTGATACTCACATCACATGGCTATCGTTGACACCTAATTAACACTTATTGTTAACAGGGGGTGGAGTGATACTGGCAATAGCCGTGCTGTAGGAGGGGGACAACTGAAAACGGAGGCCTCCACCTCTGTTTAATGATGGATGGTCTTTCTTCACAAAAATGGCTTCTTTTACTCCTCTCTCAAACCAACGTTCCTCTCTATCAAGAATGAGAACATCCTCATCTCTGAAAGAGTGACCGCTGGCCTGTAAATGAGTGAAAACTGCAGAGTTCTGGCCATTAGACGTAGCTCGTCTGTGTTGGGACATTCTTTTGAACAGTGGCTGCTTTGTTTCCCYGATGTATAACTGGTCGCAGTCCTCCTGGCACTTAACAGCATATACAACATTGCTCTGTTTGTGAAGGGGCACCGGATCTTTGGGGTGAACCAGCCTTTGCCGTAATGTGTTTTGGGGTTTGAAAGCCACTGGGACATCATGTTTAGAAAATAAACGTCTCAGTTTCTCCGAAACACCCGCAACATTCGGAATAACCACTGGTTTGGGTCTGGGGTCTTCATTTTCACCTGAAGGTTGCATGGAATCCTGTCTGTGTTTCCTGTCTGCTTTCAGAGAGAGGAGTAAAAGAAGCCATTTTTGTGAAGAAAGACCGTCCATCATTAAACAGAGGTGGAGGCCTCCGTTTTCAGTTGTCCCCCTCCTACAGCGCGGCTATTGCCAGTATCACTCCACCCCCTGTTAACAATAAATGTTAATTAGGTGTCAACGATAGCCATGTGATGTGAGTATCAGTCACATGGAGGCAGGACTTAAAAGCCTGAATTTTGCCTGAAACTCTCAGACTGAAGAAGTCTCTTGGAGGAGAGACGAAACGTTTCATTAGAGAAGAACCCGTCCAGAGATTTTTTACCTGGATTRCTGAGATGCATCAGGATTCAATTTTAGAATTTAATCTTGATGTGATGTTTCATTACGTTGCTTATGTTTTATTCTGTTTCAGTTTATCTTTCAACCATTTTACATTGTTAATGATTGTACAGCACCTTGTGAATATATTTCTGTGAAAGGTGCTTTATAAATAAAACTTTACTTACTTACTAGCATTACAAGATGTCCTGGCATTAAAGTAAAAGTGTTSGCTACTTTAAAATAAATTTCCATTGTTTCTAAAATAATTTTTAATGATTTTTTAATAGTAACTGTAACTTGTGAGGACCACTACAGACAGAACCAAAATATCCAATCCTTGGAACCTTGGAAACATGGCTGAAACACAGAATTTAGTAAAAAATAAACAACATGAAGAATAAAGATTGTTTTACCCTACCCAAGTTTTTGCAATCATTTTACAAACACACTCAAAAACAATGCAAGTTTGATTAGATTTCTTTAAAAATTAAAATTGGAAAATCTCAGAGTTTTTCACAATATTGAAAAATCTGACGCTTTATTTTCAGAAAGCATTCCAGAAAATAGCAAGCCATTAAGTTTGTCCTCAGACTTTCATTCTGAGAACAGTGTTTTCTGAAGGTAGGCTGTAAGGTGTTAAAATACTTGAAAAGATGCAAAATTGTTCTAATTTCTTCTTAGTTTTATGACTCCTCATATTGTTTTATTTGTAAAGACAAACAAAATCTTAACCAAAACAATGCACTTTATTCTTTCCAGTAATTATCGGATTCTAAAATGTTACAAAAACATACCAAAGGATATATTTAATAAACTTAAACTGTTTTATTGACTAGAGTTGAACACTTTCACTTACCGAGCATGTTGAGAGTGCCGATTGTGTTTGTCTTGAGTGTCTTGATGGGATTGTACATGTAGTTGGGAGGGGAGGCTGGTGATGCCAAATGATAGATCTGGTCCACTGGAGAAAAAATAAAACAGGACAAACAAAATGTCTCACCTTGGAGCACAGTGGATTGCATGAATAGATTATTTTAATGCATTAAATGACTGACAATAAAAGAAAGGTTGCTTCCAAACAGCAGCAGAGGGTGTTTAAATCCGAAGGGAAAAAAACATATCTGGGGAAAAGCTGTGGAAAACAGCTTGCAAATAACCAAAAAATTCTTCAACAGTTCCATCAACTGCTAGAACATTTTCATGACTGTGGTTGTTTTAAGATGACAGCAACCAATTTGTTCTTGGCCCTGCTCTGACTAGCTGTAAGCTTCAGTCAGAACTAATCTCAAAGATATTGTTCAAAACTTTTGCACATAACTCCACTTCAAATTAGCTGAACTACTGCTGTAAGGGATCTTATTATGCTGCTTCCCTTTTATTACACCATACATATTAATTGCTATTAATAATAAAAGATCATTACAGAACACCATATGTGTCTGCTAATGCTTGAAAATGAAGGTCAGTTACATGATGCATGTGCTTTCTTGTATCTTATACCGTTTTTCTTCAGGCATTTATATTTATTTAAACCTTATTTTGTGAACAAGCTTTCTTTTCTAAAGAATCATGATTGAAACTAACCTTTTGATTTGCGCTTCATTTCACTTGTGCGTAACATTTYCTCTACTAGCAATTAGTGAAATCAGATTTTGTGTAATACTTTTCATCCTGAATGAATGCATCACAAATTGCTTTACAGAGTATAAAGATCAACTTAAAAAGTGTTTTGAACCTGAATATATCCAAAGGAAAACATAAAAGATGCTGGTTTTCAGAGTCTCACATTTTAAGGAACTCACACAGATTTTAAAGCAATGAGAAAAGATTTGAAAAAAACTTTTCTGGTCTCTGGCATTTTTAATGAACACTCAGAAGTGTTGTAGTGCCAAACAAAAGATGTGAGCAAACAACTGAATAACTAGCATAGTGGTTTCTTTCAATTTATGATAGGTTCAAAGCACGTTTCATTTCACTTTCAATGGTTTAGAGCATTGTAATGTGAAAAACATCCATAAACTAAAAACTAGCATTTCATACATCACCTTCCTGAAAGACAAGAAAGGTGAACTGATTTGGTTACTACTGTCAGTGAAGGCAGTCAGATTAGTGTCAGTCCTAAACACACTGGGTCACTTGGAGACAATCAACAGATTACTGAACCAACTACACTTGAGAAACACAAATTAAAAATAAAATAGGTACATTTTTACTGATGAACAATGCAACAATAACCGTTCCACAGCTGCCCATGGCACAGAAGACACAATCACCCTACTTCAGAGTTTTAACACAAAAACTAAAAACAAGTCATTAATGTTACAAATCAGAAACAGCCACTGAAATGTTTTATGTAAATGCTCAACTAAAAGATAACATGAAAACTCATTTTAATATTTCTTATCATTTTACCTTTAAGTAAAAATAAGAATAGTTGATTAAGTAAGACTAAGTTACTTAAAAGGAGTAAAAAAAATAATTCTAAATCAGCATTGACATTTTATATAAATTATACATGTTTAAGTGAGTCCTTCCTTATAAAACAGTGAGTCATTGATGCCTTTCATGCATATTGCTATTCTGATGTGGTTGTTCAAGGACTTCTTACCAAACCAAACTAAGATGGCTCAAGGTACACACACTTGATGCGTTCACACAAAGACATCAGTTTGTCTTGGTGGGCACCCCTCCACAGTTCACAGCCTGCTCCATGTTATCCAACCCTGAAATCCTTACTGACATCACTGTTTATACAGGACTTCATCAACTCCATATTCACACATCCGTTTGCAGGGATGCGTTTGCAGACGGTTAAACAAAGTAAACAAACAAAACATCAGAAACACACTTCCTGGTTTGGCTAAGGAAACTCGTGATATTTTAAGAGCCCACTGGGAAATTAAAGTGTGATTTGTTGATAGTGGTGGGAAAAAAAGAGCAAAGAATGTCAGGCAAAGATGAATGTAGATGAGCACACACTCTAATCTCAAAGCAATGTCTCTAAGCTAAACCTAACTCAAATTTTATATTTATTTTTTGGTATTCTTAGTAGCTCCAACACTGTTGATCTGTATGACTTTGAGAATTCACATAGTTCATAAGTTCTGCTGCCTGACCAGAACATATCCAAACCAATCCATCTAATCTTTTTATGCTGCGGTTAAAGCTTCTCTTGAACTTTTTCAGAAAGTTGGCTGACATGATACTTGATTATTCATGTCCATATCCACAGGATAAATAGACGGAGTTGAGTTGAAGGATGGTACTAAGTAAAAAAAATGTCGTTTGAAATCCCATTACCTTCAATGTAAAGAGGCTCCACTACATCATGATTAATGAGTTCAAAGTTCTCGTGGCCAATCCAGTGTTCCACGTTCCTCTTCCTCCCTGTGAAGAAGTTGTCGACCACGGTCACCTCATGACCATCCATCATCAGCTTGTCAGTCAGATGGGAGCCCACAAAACCAGCACCTCCAGTAATCTATTGGAGAAATATGTATGCTAATGTTAGGGACAGAAAGTTCAGCATCATCTGGTTTCATCTGGACATTAGACAGCAACAAAATACTGTATCAAACACAAAATAGGAGCAATACTAAAAACATTTAAAGTGGACATATTGCGAGTTTAAATCCTTATTTTTCACATTTAAATTTTTCAGATTGCTTTGCTCTGAATCCCTCCTTATTTTGGCTTTACCAGCTGCTTTCACCACTTTTCTGTTGTGTCTCAAAGCAACTCGTTTTGAGGCTGTCTCTTTGAATCTGAATGAGTCGCAACACTGAGCGCACGTGAGACACCTCCACTGAAATGCATTATTTTACACGTTAAATAGATGCTAATTACTTCCTGCAGGTGTCATGGTTTTCATGGTCAGAAATGATTTCTAGATTCAGGAAAACAATGAATTAAATATAATGAGTGAGAAAATTTTCAAAGTAAGTAGGAGAGTAAAAATGTTTTTCATGCACAAAGAATGAGTGATTGTGTCTTTCCCTGTGTGTGTGTGTGTGTGTGTGTGTGTCTTTCCCTGTGTGTGTGTGTGTGTGTGTG
>NW_013952485.1:1017192-1018473 GCF_001266775.1 Austrofundulus limnaeus | reverse complement strand
TGTGTGTGTGTGTGTGTGTGTGTGTGTGTGTGTGTGTGTGTGTGTGTGTGTGTGTGTTTCATACAATGTAGGGAAACTTTTCCCAAAAATCAGCCTCGTGGGGACCGAAGTGCATCATGGGGACCAATGCCAGGTCCCCATGGATCCAAATGCAAATTATGGGTGGGGTTAGGTTTAGGAACAAGGTTTAGGTTAGTTTTAGGGTCAGGGTACCTGTGAGGTTAATTTTAGGGTAAATGGTCAGGGTTAGGCTAAAAAAATGAATGGAAGTCAATGCACGGTCCCCACGCGGTTCAAGAATAAATGTGTGTATGTGTGTGGGTTCGGCTTTGGTGACATTTGGGGGCAATTTTAAGACAAAAATCCTACATCTGGGGAAAACTGGTGCATTTGGGGCCAAAAATCGAGTCCCCATTTGGCTTAAATGCCATTGGTGGGTTGGGGGTTGGGTTTAGGACCAAGGTGTGAATTGAGTTTAGGTTAGTTTTAGGGTCATAGGTACCTGTGAGGTTAGCCTTAAGGTTTGTTTATCCTTCAAGCAAGATGTGCGGCTGCGGCCCAACGATGGTGTAATTGCGTACATGTCACCGACCGCATTGAGTGTTTATACTGGGAAAAGACATGGGGGATACATTATAGTATTTCCTCCCTCTGCCCTCTCAACGCATAAGTCACGCGCATAGCAGCATGTAAATAACTGCTAGTTGCTAAAAATTAAAAAAAAAAAAAAAGAAAGAAACAGCGAGTTGCGAGTTTTTAGCTTGTTGGTTCAACAGATGCGGGAGATGGATGACGAAAAACACTCCCATTTTCAAATGTCTGGTGCTCGTTTGACGAACTTGCCAAACCGGATCTTTTTTTTTTTTGCCCACCTGGTCTCCCCTTACCTTCAGCACGCAGCGACTCAGTAGAGGAGTCACAGATGGTTGTACCTCCGGACCGCCTCGTTGAGTTTCTCTTTGAAACTATCCGTTTGGAAAAAAAAACGGCCTCTGGTAGCGAGTAGCGGGTAGCGGTGTCACACACAGTCCAAAAACATCCACAAACTTTGAACCAATCACACACTCCGCATCCTCCGCGTCTCGGAGTGCTGACTGGGGGGCAATGTATAGGACAACTGTCACCGGGGGATCACAGCGGGAGTGCAGACGGAAGTTGCACAACTTTTTTTCACTCAGCAGGTGGTAAAAGACGTGCGACAAGAAGCATAAACCAGCCTTTAGGGTTTGTGGTCAGGGCTAGGCTGTAGAAAAGTTATGGAAGTCAATGGAATGTCCCCAA
>NW_013952485.1:1002328-1017182 GCF_001266775.1 Austrofundulus limnaeus | reverse complement strand
GTGCAAACGTGTGTGTGTGTGTGTGTGTGTGTGTGTGTGTGTGTGTGTGTGTGTGTGTGTGTGTGTGTTCTGGTTAAACTACGGACGCACCCAGAGCAGCCATCCATTCTGGAAATATTAACTTTGAGCACAAGTTTATTAACACAATTACTGTAAAACACAGGAACTCAGATGTTAAATTGTAGCAACTTCAAATATTTAAGGTCAACAACAAAATGAAATGGTCTGTAATGCCAAAACAAATATTCATATGTTTTATATACCTAACACAAAGTCCCTATACTTTCCTTTTGTTATATAAATAAAGTTTGAGGTTAAAGAAATGTCAGGCTATAACAGGCTATTATTGCACAAGCTTACTTTTTAAAAGCCATATCCACATTTTAAATATTTGATTTYTTTACTACAGCATGAATAAGTGCTTGAATTGGAACAACTGTTTACCATAATACTGTGTACAGTCCAGCTTGTAAATCTTAAGCTCTGGATAATGATTCTTTTTTTTTATTAACAGCCAAAAAAAGTTTTATATAGTGGAGCAGAACAGTTATCCAACTTTTATTTTTAAATAAAAAAGGACAAAAAATAATCATGTAAATTGAATGACAGCATCACAAAACAATTAACCAAAGAAAGGTACATTTGCATAAATCAGTAAACATTACAGACAAGAAGGGTCACTAAATTATTATAGTAATCTTGACATCTTTAATCATACATTTGAAAAAACGTCAAGCAAGTTTTGCTTCACTCTGGATGATAACGTAAAAAAGAAAAGTCAACTAGAATATAGGTGGTCTTTTTAAGGTTTTCAGGTGCCAATAAAGAATAAAGTAGTCTAACCATTACAACAGAGATTGTGTGTGACATATTCCATGATGGTTGTTGCAAACACAAAACATTTAGCAACAAGGTCATGTTGGTTTATAACCATGCAGATAACACACACCAGATAAATTTAGTTGAAGACCCCGAAGCAGTATTTGTCCTGTTGGCTTTATGTTTAGGCTACGATAGTGATAGTAATGAGGTCATGGAAATCAGCAGGCACAGACAACATGACAAATTCTTACTAAGTCGTAAAACGAAGGGAGTATTTAGCAGGGTGAGGACAAAGGAGTGTCTTTTGAATGCAAAAAAAAAACAAAAAAAAAAACACTTATGCACAACTTCTGAAATAGCAATGACCAGCCATAACATTACGATGACCTGAGAGAGTGCTCAAATTATAACAATCTGGTGGGAAAACCTTGATCCTGAGATGGATGTTCTTTTAACATTTTCTATAAATGAATCCATGCACTCTTTTTCATTAATCTAATGGCAACTAAACATGACTTTGTGATGGATATCTGCCTAGCTCAGACATACAGTAGTAATGTAAAAGTAGCACTTTTAAATGAGATTGAACTGTTGCAGTCTCATTGAAAAACACAGTTATGGGGGTTTAATCTCACTGCTTCAGAAGACCCTGACAGACAGGKTTAAAATCCACAAAGACCAAAACCAAAATATAACAAAATCTATTAATAATATTTACAAATCAGACAATACAGAACACCCTCAGATGTTCTGATGCTTGGGTTGTTTTGATGAAAGAAAAAGAAGAAACTACTCCCTATTAAGCAGGTGATCATAATGTTAAAGTTCATTCACATATTTGTGATTTATTCCACAGTTTTACAAAGAGTGGAAGTGAATCTGCAATTACTGCCTATTATGTTTTACAGACGATAATAGCTTCTGTGAAATTGTTATTTAAGGTGTAATTACACAACTGTGATGGGCATTCATCACTTACCAGAATTCTCTTTCGATCTTTTTCTGAGAGAAACTTCACGGGTGGGTATTTCTGAAAAAAGCTGGGAGAAAAGATGACCTCTTCAATTAAGAACATTTTGAGAAAAAAAGGCAAAGAGAAAATGAAAGATGAATAGATCCTTTTCTGCAGTTTTCTAGAAAATCAGTTCTAATTTCATGAATTAAAAATGTAGCATGACTCATTTGGATTATATGTTGCAATTGGGCATTATGGTGAATCTGTAAGGACTGACAATGAAAATATGATATTTTCCACTTACATCCTTTACCATTACATCTCAAATAGGGATGCACCGATATGAAAATTTTGATGATATCGATATCCGATATTATTGATGTTATATGGCTGATATCTGTTATTTACTGATATTACACAAAGACAAGTTATTTATATTCATATATGCACAGATTCACTTGTCTTTTTTCGATACTGTAAAAAAAATAAATAAATAAATAAATAAAGACCACACCGCTGACATGGTTCTCTACTTCAGTTATTCCTGGCTGCCCAGCATCACTAACATGATCAAGCAGAAAACACTTGACCAACCATCTCCCCTCCCAAAACAGAAACACAAAGCTAAACAGTGGGAAATCAATAGACATTAATATTGGCCCAGTTTTAATTATYGGACCGATTCCAATAGTCTAAAAAATGACCAATATCTGCCAATTACAATGTTAATGCCTACATATTGTGCTTCCTTAACCTTAAACAATTCTAATTTCAATTACAATCAAAATGTTGGGGATTTTTTTTAATTATTTTTGGTTAACAGATAATTTCAGTTAAAATCCATTATACCAACCCTTTAAAAAGTTAAACCTCATATTCATGAAAGTCAAATGTATAAAATTACTACAAGTCAAACATGCCTCCCTTAGCATCTTTTGAGGCCACCTGCTTTAGTATCACCTTCACACATACTGCAGATTTATAGATCACTGACTAAGGTAAATGGACTGTGCTATGTTTCACCTTTCTAGCCAACCATTCTACTCAAAATGCTTTACAACACAATCTGTTCCCTTATTCACCCATCCACACTTACATTCATACAGCACTCTATGCCTCTACAAAGCAAATCTAAATAAATCGAAGACTAATCAGTGCTTTAGGTCACATTGAAACAATACCAGTTATGCCATTATAAATCAAGGTATCAACATGAACAAGGGAACTCTTTCACAAGCAGAATAGGGCTTATGTTCAGTTTTAGTTCAAAACATGTTGTATTTTTTGTTATATTTAGTAAACAGAAATGAAATCATCTTTGAGTTTGCCTTCAGATGTGATCTGGGCCCGTATTTATTAAATTTCTTAGAATTACTCTTAAAAATGCTGTTAATAGGTTTAAGTGTAAAGAAACGGTGTTAGCTAAAAGCTGAGCCCAAAAGTCATTTATCACTGTCTCAGTCTCACTTTAAGTGAAGTGTAAGAGTAGTTCTTCAGTCTTAGAGCTGATTTCTGACACTTCGCTGTGCCGCAAAGCTGATCCTGGATGACGTTGTTACAAAACCCCCGGCATGAACCACTTACAGCCTCATATTTCATGTTCAAGAATATTTTCAGAGAAATGTCAGAATAAAACTGTGAAAATCATAAAATAAAGTTCACATTCGACACAATAATGTTCATACATGTACTGCTTATCTGTAAATTACACAAAATTTCCTCATTTGCATCATGAATACAGACATATTAAAGGGCTTGAACTTACACTCACTTGAACTTACACTCACTTTATTAGGTACACCTGTCCAACTGCTCGTTAACACTTAATTTCTAATCAGCCAATCACATGGCGGCAACTCAGTGCATTTAGGCATGTAGACATGGTCAAGACAATCTCCTGCAGTTCAAACCGAGCATCAGTATGGGGAAGAAAGGTGATTTGAGTGCCTTTGAATGTGGCATGGTTGTTGGTGCCAGAAGGGCTGGTCTGAGTTTTTCAGAAACTGCTGATCTACTGGGATTTTCACGCACAACCATCTCTAGGGTTTACAGAGAATGGTCCGAAAAAGAAAAAACATCCAGTGAGCGGCAGTCCTGTGGGCGGAAATGCCTTGTTGATGCCAGAGGTCAGAGGAGAATGGGCAGACTGGTTCGAGCTGATAGAAAGGCAACAGTGACTCAAATAACCACCCGTTACAACCAAGGTAGGCAGAAGAGCATCTCTGAACACACAACATGTCGAACTTTGAGGCAGATGGGCTTCAGCAGCAGAAGACCACACCGGGTGCCACTCCTTTCAGCTAAGAACAGGAAAGTGAGGCTACAATTTGCACAAGCTCATCGAAATTGGACAAGAGAAGATTGGAAAAACGTTGCCTGGTCTGATGAGTCTCAATTTCTGCTGCGACATTCGGATGGTAGGGTCAGAATTTGGCGTCAACAACATGAAAGCATGGATCCATCCTGCCTTGTATCAACGGTTCAGGCTGGTGGTGGTGGTGTCATGGTGTGGGGAATCTTTTCTTGGCACTCTTTGGGCCCCTTGGTACCAATTGAGCATCGTTGCAAYGCCACAGCCTACCTGAGTATTGTTGCTGACCATGTCCATCCCTTTATGACCACAATGTACCCAACATCTGAGGGCTACTTTCAGCAGGATAATGCGCCATGTCATAAAGCTGGAATCATCTCAGACTGGTTTCTTGAACATGACAATGAGTTCACGGTACTCAAATGGCCTCCACAGTCACCAGATCTCAATCCAAYAGAGCATCTTTGGGATGTGGTGGAACGGGAGATTCGCATCATGGATGTGCAGCCGACAAATCTGCGGCAACTGTGTGATGCCATCATGTCAATATGGACCAAAATCTCTGAGGAATGCTTCCAGCACCTTGTTGAATCTATGCCACGAAGAATTGAGGCAGTTCTGAAGGCAAAAGGGGGTCCAACCCGTTACTAGCGTRGTGTACCTAATAAAGTGGCCGGTGAGTGTATATAGCACCTTATCAAGCCCACTTGGACCCTAAGGTGCTTTACAGGGGTGTCTGCATTCATTCACCAGCTGATAGTTATTCTCTCCAAGATTTAACCAGAAATATTCACCTTTTAGTTCAAAATTATGGCACTGGTAATTGTTTTTCTCTTTTTTCTTTTGTATTGATGACTAAACCTGTTTTACACATCTTATTTTAGTTAATCTGTACATTTTAACTGAGAATCACACTCAGGTGGGGGACCCCGGACCACTTAGTGCAGTTTTTGAGGTAATGCACAGTTTTCTTGAGGAAAATAATATCTCAGTCCAGCTCAGACACCTAGTGGCAACTCTTAACCACTTATGAGTCCTCTGGAGCAGTCTTAAATATCTGGGAGTGTAAGTGATTCTTAGACTTAAGAATATTGATAGGTGGCATTTACACTTAAGTCTGAGAGTAGGAGTAAATTTAAGAAATTTTCAACACTTAAGTATAAAGTTCCAATATAAGTTTGACAAATACGAGCCCCGATCTAAAACTCATTGAAATGTTTTGCTCTTATTGTAGATGTTCTAGATAATAAAGTTAACTAAGAAAAGATATGAATGAGACAAGCTGTGAAAAAAAAGCAATAAAATATACATACCTTTGTTCCAGATCATGAATCTTTTCTCTCAAAGGAGCCACAGCCTGAAGTGAGTCGAGAAGCAGTAAATTCAGAGTGAATCACTTAATTACACTGAGCTTCACTCAAATCAATCGAAATGACTGATGATATTTTGCTAACAAACAGAAATTAACACACATGCAGTTGCATGACTGCCTGCCTTTCTATGGCAAGCAATAATAACTTTACAAATAAATGCCAAATATTCAGCAGAGAAAGATAAAAACAGTCATAAATGAATTAAAAAAAAACAATGTTTTTGAGGCTCTTCAAGGTTAAGGCTAATTAGCAACATTTTTATTACTTTGACCATGAAAATGTCATGAGTCTGTGCAACTTTTATAATGTGAAAAAGCAGAAAAGGTTGAGAACAACTGCATTAAAGGCCAAGTTAAATTCACTTTTAGTAATAATGATTTTTAAAACAATAAAAATATTGATTTAAATCATTTAGCACTTTTCCCGTTCTTAACTTCTTGCATCCACTGTGGTTAATAACAGCTGCTGGGGTTTCAACATGTCGAGACGCTGACTCCAAATTAAAGCATTAATCTTCAATTGTGTCCTTTTGCAAACTGTATTTGTTGCCCTCATCATAATGTGGAGTCTTCAGTAATGTTTACCCATAAGACTGACAGAAAGCTGATAGGATTTCAAAGCCTAGCAAATTCTTTAAACTTTAAGGTCAAAGCGATAAACTAATTTACTCAGCAAGAACCACAAAATATGTGATAAGCAAATATGTTGATTTAATATGCAAGCTGAAATTTTGGTTGTATTAATGACTTCCTAACCGAGCAAGCCTGGGTTCTCATTGCCCAATTATAACAGGAGTTATTTTTATTTCCCTTTGATGCAGGTCATTAGAAAAGTCAATTTAATTTATCTGTAGAGCACCTAACAGTGTATCTAATTAAAAATTGCATAAAAGATGATAAGCACTTGTTGGATTTCATTGTGTGAAAAATTGTTTGAGCAAATATCAACAATTTTTAGTGAGTTTCTTAAAACTTCAAGAAAGGTCATCTACAGGAAATGAACTAATTAGGAGAATCAAATAATAACTTGACAGATTTAAAAAGGGAAGAAGGTCTCTTTTGTATGAATATTTAACTCAGCTTCAGGAAAAGTCCTGTTCAGCTACATCTTTGCCATTTAGTGATCTAACCAAACCATCCACCCTGTTCAAACTCAAAATATCACAAGTTTTCTCATAACGCCGTGTGTGCAGATAATTGTATTCTTCAGACACAGATGTCAAATTMTGAATTTGCTCAATGCAAACTAATCACTACAGCACTGTTGTAGATCATATTAATTAACTCGATCAAAAACAGGTTTATGCTGCCTCCTTTAAAAGATGTAAACAAGTCTTTGAATGCTGTCGTTAAAAGATTTAATACACGCTTCTCTCCCTGCAGATTTTTATATTTCTGCTTGAAAATTTGTTAAGATTATATAAATATAAAATAGTCTTTACAAAAAACAATAAAAAGGCACAAAGGACATGAGGGAAGAAAATGAAAAACCTTGAGGTTTTTACTGTTGACATTAATTACCAGAATTGAAGCTGTTATTGTTAGATAAATCTCTTTTATAAACATAACAAAATATTCTAYATTTTAGACTGGCCTTGTGAATTAATGGGATGAAAACAGCTTTACATGTCAAACTCACTTCATCAATTTTCTGCTCAATCTTCATTTCTCCTTGTTCTTGTATTGATCTGTGGCAAAACAAAAAAATAAACAGTGGTGTGAGGAAACATCACACATAACCACAAAAGAGACACAAGAAGACTTCAAGAGGAATATTTCTACCTCTGCCAAGTAAAACTAAATTTACCAACCCAGAACATCACTTTTACAGTGGGAACTAAATATTTTTATCATTTACATTTTGCTTACAATCGTCCAAAATGATAAGTCTTTTTTAATCATTCAAAAAAATAGTGAAAATAGATGTTATAATCCAACGTTTGGGTTTTATCTAAAACATTCTTATGGATTCTTTTTATAGTTTGCTTCAAGTGTAAAATAAACAATCACTCTTTGAAAAACAAATCTGTCATAAAACATCAGCAACATGAAACTCAAAGGAGTACATGAGAACATCAGTTCAAGCTGTAAGTCAATGTTTATTTGCTTCTAAAGCAAACAAAACTATGTGACTTTAGTACACAATATTAAACTGCTGCTTCAAAACAAAAACTGCAAGTGAAAACATTAAGAAGTGAGCTGCTTAGACTAAAAAACAAATTAACAGGTCTTTGAAAAAGTCAAATGTATTAGTTTGGACATTAGTTTATCTTTGAATTGAACAACTTGAGCTTTTTCAAGTTTGTTTTTACTTAATATATTTTAAACTGTATACATTTTTGGAGCATCTTGTCAACATGCATTAAAAACTAGTTCCTATAAAATGCTCTGATTTTAACTGTGTCCCTTTAGTGATAAGGCTAACATTTTGTTTTTATATTGGTGTTATACAATTACAAAAAGTAGATAAACAGAAGAAAGAACTTCACCTCATGTTTGCATACGTTCCCCAAACAGCTGAAAGAGCATAAAGACAACAGGTAAATATAATTGTTATCATAGTGCAAATGATAAAAAGTAAAGTTATAACAGTGAGTGACACACTGGACAGTGAAAATCTTCCTAAACTGAGGAGCAACACTTAATCTCAAGGTCTTTTCTGTTAACAGTTTCAGTGGGGAGATTTTTTTTGCACAAGCAACTGAAACTTTTCCAGTTTTCATAGACACAGACAAATGTTTTTGATTTTCTTTATCAAAAATATTTATCAAGACAGTAGAAAACTATGAAATTCCAGTAAGATATTTGTTTCTTTGCAAATACGAGAAAACCTTTTGACCTGTAAAGTCAACCTTCATGTTAACCATAAGTTTAAAAAAATGCCTTAAACCATCAAACACATGGTTCTACTTTAATTATTTTTACTTACTATCATTTTACCACAAACCACTTTCCATGCAGTTTTCTTAAATGTTTCAAAAAACCTCAAGCAAAACAAGTTTTTAAAATGTCATAAAGTGCAATAAACGCTGAAAATAAAATATTTTTATTCTTTATCACTGAATTAACAGAAATAAAGATATTTTTTAGACAGTACTATCAACTAAAGTGTCACAATAGAACAGCAGAGCTGTCTCCCCATCACAAGAAGGCCACCTATTCGCCACCTGGAGCCTTTTCTGTGTGGAGTTTGCATGTTCTCCCTGTGCACATGTGGGTTTTCTCCTGGTTACTCTGGTTTACTCCCAGGGATCATGCATGTTAGATTCTTAGGTAACTCTAAATTGTCCCCAGGTGTGGATGAGAGTACGAGTGGTTGTGTCATTTGTCTTTATAACACAGGTGTCGAACTCCGGTCCTCGAGGTGCCGCTGTCCTGCATGTTTTCTTGTTTTCCTGCTCAAACGCACCTGATTTGCATGAATAGATGATTAACAGTCTTCTACAGAATTTAAGGAGTTAATTGAAGCACTGAATCAGGTGTGTTGAAGCAAAAAACAAGGAAAACATGCAGGATAGCTGCCCTCAAGGACCTGAGTTTGACACCCCTGCTCTATATGTTCCTGTGATTGACTGTCAGGGTGTACCCCGTCTTTYACACAATGAAAGCTGGAGTCAGGCACCAGCCACCTGCAACCCATAAAGGAAAAACCAGGTAAAAGAAAATAAATGGATGGATGCTTCAGATGGTAAATGATTCATTGGGCCATGTTCTTATGTGTCAAGTATTAAACATAAATCAACAAGATTAACCTGACAATAGGTGAAGCATAATCTGCCTACAAAAGTTATTGTAGGATCTCTTGGTTTTGATATTAACAAGTGGACTTCTTAACAAACTTAATCAGAAGTAAAATTTAACTGTTATTTATTCAGTAAATAGTGTCTTAATTTTAATAAATGACTTTCCGTCATTTAACTGAAGATTCATGGCACAAAGCCATCAACATGCAATACTCTGCAAATATGTTAGGCTAGTGGGGAAAAATATTAMTTGCACAATTATCAATTTTAACAATTTACACTAAGAATCTAGCAAAACATAAATCTAAATCAAAAAGATCCATCCATCCTCTTCCACTTATCTGGAGTCGGGTCGCTGGTGCAGCAGGCTCCCTGCCACTTGGGCCAGCTCCGCTATCAAAAAGATATTTAATGTAAACATGGTCTTTAAAACAACATCTATTCATAGGGTACACTTGTACAAGTCATGAATTTTGTAGGGTTCAAGTTAGGTGTATGATTAACTAGTTCTAACAGGTGCTGGTGGTCGCATACGTTGAAAGTCAATTATTAACTAAAACAGAAATGTAAGATATGAGGTTTAAAACGGGATAAGGATGCCACCAAGATGGAGGAAGACAGTTTGTCACGAGTCAGACACCACAACAAGACACAGGTTAAAGCAGTAACTTCTGCTTTTCAGGTTTAATTAAGAAGCACAAAAATACAGTCAGGGTTCATAACCACAGACACAATGATCAACTGTGCTCTAAATACTGTATACTGTTTTATTATCATTAAGACAGCATCTTCTGCATAAATGAGAACAAGGAAGTGACCAAAACAGACCCCTTATTTCAACATGACTGAGTGAGTCTGGGATTACAAAACCTATGGATGTTGTCATTTTGTCAGCAGCTGCTGCCATTTTCTTCACAAACTGCTGTGACCAGATTKTGCAAGGCTGCTCGGTGCGTTTGCTTGTAATTTCCTCCTGCTTCGTTATTTCTACGAATTTCAACAAATCGGGCTGCAGTCAGTTAGTTAGCTACARCCTCGTCTTTGAGTTTTTAATTTTTGTTGATGCATTTTGAAGAGACAATTTTTTGAAAAGAGGATCAAAGTAAATCACCTGAGTTTTTTTTAGTGACCCTTAAAGAGATAAGCTGCTATGAAGAACATTATTTTATCTGCCCTTGTTCTAAATTTGATAGATTTGAAACGTCGAAGTTTGTTTTTTTTAAATCCGGAACAACGATTGTTGCAAAGTGTTTTGACGCTCGTCTTCGTCACTTGACACATTTAACACGCTGTCATTAGTTGAGGAGCTTTGTTTACAAAACAGATGTCCACATGGTTTTTAAATTGTTTTAATTTCCTTACTTTCTAAGACACATTAAGTTGATTTGATGCTACAGTTTGCCTTGTAATGTTATTTTATACCTTTTCTGCTACTTTTGCTTTGGCTATTATTAAGTTTTATTAGTTTTTTAGGATACAAGATGCTTCCTACAAAACCAGAATGGGAATCTTTTCCTAAAATTTCATGTCGATATCTTGAACAATGAGGAAGTTATGAGCAAAATTAGAAAACAGCAAGGTGAAATGGTCACAAAGGCCTCATTGGTTCTGCTGTGAACTGCAGCAAGAAAACATGAGCTGATTTCACCTAAACAAACATCAATAACTTCCCTCTTACTTCAGATAATCACATGGTTTTTAGTGTTATTTTGTATGGTTTGAAATGTTCTTTTGGAATCCGCTGTCAGATTTAATATTGGTGTAGGATTAAAAAAATTATCCACATCCCTACAAAACCAGTCTACATCGACAGAACTGTGGTTAGTTCTCCAAACTGTTTGGATGAAGCTTTGTTCCCCTGAAAACTGCGTACAAGTGTAAATAATTATTTTAAACGGTGGTCCCAAAAAAATAAATAAATAAAAACACTGCAATGATTAGATTTCTTCCCTGTTTCASTTTGGTAATTGATAGGAATAAACAGTATTTTTGAATTTTTTCAAAACCTTTATGGTTTCCAGAGTTGTCTGTCAGAATGCAGTCTGGAGGCTTTGGTGCGGTGTGTGAGTGATTAAAAGAGAAGTTGTAGTTTTTACAGGTCTAACCATCCAAACTGGTGTACTTACAGGCAATGTAGGCGATCAAAGCGAGGGCGAAGAGCAGCTTCATCATTCTTCTGTTTAAGCCTGAAATAAACCAGATGATCCGCTTCATCATCCGCTCAACGACAGACCCAGGAAACCATCCGTTCAGGTCCAACTAACGCATGCTGGGTTGCAGTTCATGCCATCGGGGGGATCCTTGAGTTATGGCAATGACTTCAGGGTAAATAACTTGGATACAGAGCAGGCAACCCGTCAGCCTCTGCTACGTCTACAGCAGCAGTTTACGTGGCTAATGCACAGATAAACAGTATCAGGTGGCAACCCTTGTGGAGTGATAACACTCACAACTACACCGAAACCTAATYACCAGCGCCATTTATCCCAAGACAGAGCTAGCGCTTAAAAATTTACCTGGAATAAAAGCGTCTGAGTGTTAAAAACACATTGACCAACTCACGAAAACATCAGCCTGAATGGGTTAGCCGTTAGCTCCACCGAAGCTGAGACCAGCTAGCAAGCTACTAAACAAACAGCGTTGTTTCGGACTCTCGTTTTCTTTTTTTAATTCGTTCACCACTACAGCTGGAAAAACAAAGTYCGCGGTTTGTGTCTCATTTTTGCTATCAAGCGAAGGAATAAAGCAGCCGCTCAATTTAGCGTCACGGGAACGTAAACATGTCGGGAATTTGCTCCGCTCAGCTGTGCCAAGTGAAATGTGATGAGAGCGATCACTCCGCGCTCGATTGAGCAGCCTGACTTTTTAATGCATGAGAAATGCATGACGCTAGTTTGATTACATTTTCTGAAATAAACGTTTTATTTTTGGTATATTCTCGCCAAAATAGTTGTAATTTTATTGCTTTCTTATTATAGTTGTGTGGGTTGTCATAATTATAGCTTTGGAGCTTCCTGTTTCTGAAATAGATGAATCTGAGTCCATACAGTGGCTCTTTTATATTAGGTTTGACACGATGAATTCAGCCTTGATGCGTACTTTTTTTTTAATATTCCATTTTCAGCCACTGCGACTTCTTTGGCGCTGTAAACTTTTATTTTACTTTACCCAGACCTTGTCAACAGGTTATAACGACAGAATATTAAGACAAAAAGCAATTAATCTTTTTTTGTGTGTGAAATTAGGAAAAAAAAAATGTGAGATGTCCAGGGCAAAAATGTAATTGTCACAATAAAAGACAAAAATGCTCTAAGTGAATTAAATAATATAGGCCATATCCACACAATTAACTGGCACAAATAGCTATAAACAATAGTAATTAATATATTCAATAATATTCAGAAAATTGTTGCAAAATCAATACATTGTTGTTTTTCCTAACTTTACCTCTCCTGTTCTTATGCTTTTTATTGACACTTACCAAATCTTCTGCTCACATACTATTTCGGTTGTGACTATTGTGATTTCTTCAAGTTTTTTCAGGTTTTTCTTATAAACAAAGCTGAGAAGATGACGTTTCTCTTAATTTGAACCACCATAAAGCCCATTTAAAACAAATGCACTCAGTTTTCTAAAATCCGTCTGATGCGGTGGGGCCCTCTCTTGCAAACCTGCTGAACCTCTCCCTGACATCTGGATGTGTCCCAGGATCCTTTAAAAAAGCAATTGTAGAACCCAGAATAAACAAGCAGTCCCTTAACCCGTCAGACCTAAACAACTATCGGCCCATTTCCAAACTACYGTTTATCTSTAAGGTCCTGGAAAAAATTGTATCAGTACAACTGACAGCCKACCTGGATGAAAATAAAACMCAAAATTCCATTCAACAGAGACGGCTCTTCTTCGAGTATCTAACCACCTCCTGATGTCTGCTAACAGAGGCCTCTTTGTTCTACTTTTATTAGACATCTCCTCTGCCTTCGACACTGTGGATCACGCCATTCTATTATGTAATCTGACAAACCAGATATCTGGAGCTGTCTTTGATTGGTTTAGTCATACCTCTCAGGCCGCTTCTTCTCAGTCCTTGTAGATCAAACATGTTCTGGTTCGGCACAACTCACCTGCAGAGTACCACACAGGGTTCCATCCTGAGCCCTGTCCTATTCCTCATCTACATCCCGCCTCATGAGTCAGATCATAAACAATTTTCCTGACATTTCATACCACTTCTATGCAGACAACTTGCAGCTGTACTTGCTCTTTTAATGAGTCCAGCTTCCACAAACTGCGTTCCTTTCTAAACTGTATCACTGAAATTAATCGCTGGCTATCAGACAACCTTCTGCTCCTTAACCTTTCCAAGACTGAGACACTGATCCTGGCACCAGAAAATAAAATCACAGAGATAAAAGAGCAGCTTGGCTCTCTGGGTCCAACAGTTAAACAGAACATACGAAACCTAGAATTCAACTTAGACTCAGGTCTGTCCTTGGATAAATATGTTAAAAGTCTGGCTTCATCATGCTTCTTTCAGCTCCGTAACATTTCAAAACTTCACCCCACACTGTCTGCCTCTGACCTAGAAATGCTAATCCATGCCTTTGTCTCGACCCGCCTGACTATTGCAACAGTCTGTTCACCTGCTTGAACCAAAAACAGCTTAATCGTCTTCAACTTGTACAAAACTCAGCAGCAAGACTTCTAACTCGCACATCGAAACTCTCCCACATTACTCCGACCTTATCAGAGCTTCACTGGCTTCCTGTCCACTTCAGACTCAGATTCAAAATTCTATTTCTCGCCTTCAGAGCACTACATGGCCAGGCGCCCAGTTACATCTCGAGCCTCATCTCCCACTACAATCCAACAAGCAATTTGTGTTCACAAAATCAGAACCTTCTCATGTTCCCCCACTACCTATCTCAAGACCCGCAGAGACCGTGCTTTCTCCTCCATGGCTCCCAGACTTTGGAATTATCTCCCAGTCCATCTGTGCTCCCTTGATAACACTGACACCTTTAAAAATCAACTAAAACACATTTATTCACTCAAGCATTTAGCTGAAGGTATCCTGCCGTCCACAACATAATCCTGAACCTAAACTTCCATGACTGCAAAACATGTCTTCTACTTCTGACTGGTATCCATTCATTTACATTTTATACGCCATGACCATCGACTCCAATTAGTTACAGGCAAGCCTATTTATTGAATATACACCTTAATTAGTATTTTCTTCATCATTTTTATTCCATGCCACTTACTATTCCAAAAAGTGAGAATGTACTGACTGAAATTTCATCATTTGTAATGTAATTGTCAAGTATTTTTGTTTTTCTATTTATATTCGATTATTGTACAGCATCTTCTAACTATCAACTTTTTCTATATTATTGATTATTGTACAGCCCCTTGTGAATTCCATTTCTGTGAAAGGCGCTTTATAAACAAAATTTTACTTACTTAATTACTTACTTACTTACTTACTTTTGCTTACTTACTTACTTGTTTGCTTACTTACTTACTTACTTACTTACAGTACTTACTTGTTTGCTTACTTACTTACTTGTTTGCTTACTTACTTACTTACTTACTTACAGTACTTACTTGTTTGCTTACTTACTTACTTGTTTGCTTACTTACTTACT
>NW_013952485.1:998100-1000998 GCF_001266775.1 Austrofundulus limnaeus | reverse complement strand
TGTGTGTGTGTGTGTGTGTGTGTATATATATATATAAAGGCGTTTATAATGTGGAACACAGTCTAAAAAATCTCAAGGACAACAAATAATAAAAATGTTCAGTGAAGATGACTGACTGACATAGTAATTTTGCTGCATCCAGATTTTATTGGAATTTCTGGACTGTTTGTTTTATTTTTTAGTCTTTTAATTAAAACACTTACATATATATACTACTATAATAATTTCCAATATGTTACTGATAGATTTTTATTTTTCATTAAATGACTAAATCAAAGCTTATTTAATAAAGTTATTTAAAAAAACACAATATGGTGCTGCCCAATTATTTTTATTATGGTTACAGTTATTCAGTAACTGAAATGTTATATTAGCATTAGATAGTAACATACTTATTCAAAAGTAAAAAAAAAACATAGGATTAACTGTGCACATAATAGTGTTTAACATGCATACTATCATTTTTATACATTCCTAAAATGTATAGGTCACTTTCAAACATCCACAGCTTAAAACATTATTTAGTATTCCTGTATGCTACACATTATTTGATTAACAATCTTATGTAGATGTTGCCACGTGGATTTATCTAAGGTCTATGATGTRGRGTTGTTGCAGTTGGTCAGGTCTAGGTTCAGCAACAGTCTGTGCTCAAAGAATGAGGTCAACTGACCTGAATATACTGAATGACCAGGATATTCCATCAAGGGATTGTTTCTTCCCTKATGACACAGTCATATTCCAAGACGACAATGCCAGGATTCATCAGCCTGGAATTGTGAAAAAGCTGTTCAGGGAGCATGAGACATCATTTTCACACATGAGCTTTACAGAGTCCATTGAGAATCTTTGGGATGTGCTGGAGAAGGCTTTGTGCAGCGGTCAGACTCTACCATCATCAATGCAAGATCTTGGGGGAAAATTAATGCAACACTGAATGGAAATAACTCTTGTGACATTACAGAAGCTTATCAAAACAATGACATAGTGAATGAGTGCCGTAATCGAAGCTAAAGTTGGTCCAACCAAATATGAGAATGTGTGACCGTTTTATTTTTTAAGCAGTGGCTTCTTTTTTCCCTTTGGGCGAGGCAGTGAAGTTAAGTATTCATTGCTTTCATGCTTCTCTAGATGACAAAAAAAGTGTCAAGATTTCAGGTTATAATGTGGGTCACCCAYCTCCATCTTCATCCTCTTTTTTCCCCTTGTCCTTTGCTCTTAATCTTTCATTCCATTTTAATTCCTTTCCCAGGTAAATTTTGCAACCAAGTATTAGAATTCTGAGATCGCAAAGCAGGAGCTGCTGTCACCCCTAATTCTAGTCATCCAGCAGTTCATTAATTCACAAATCTCATGTTTTAAACACTGAGTTTGAACACTGCTCTCTATCAGAAGTCACTTTGGTGACCATAACTATAGAGCTAAATACATGCCATAACGTTGCACACAAATTAAACATGTTGCACAAACTGTCCTCAAACTTTGTGCACACACACAAAACATGTTGCACACAAATAAAACAGGTTTTGAGTAAATCAAACAGGTTTCACACAAATAAAACTGGTTTCATGCAAATAAACCAAGTTTCATACAAAGAAAACTGGTTTTACACAAATAAAATACGTTTCATACAAAGAAAACTGGTTTCCCACAAATAAACCAAGTTCCATTCAAATAAAACTGGCTTCACACAAATAAAACTGGTTTCATACAAATTAACCAAGTTTCACACAAATAAAACTGATTTCATACAAATAAACCAAGTTTCATACAAATAAAACATTAGTGTTTTACAAACMACCCTCGAGTACAAAATGATCTCTTCTCGCATACAAAACAATTTCACTCTCTGCGGTAAGTTTCTGCCAAAAGTCACCTTTCAGAAAGAATTAGGCGTTCTAGCCCCTCAGCAGGGGGCGCCACTGAGGCTACTGAAGCACGCAGAGAGGAGGAAATGAGTTGTCTGAACCCACTGCTGTCTCAGTGCTAACAGGATGAGCGGCTCACAGTTGAGTTTAAAGACGTTTCTGGTGAAAAATTAAATACTAACAATGTCACATTCACAGCATAAACAACTTTAATTTAATCTCACTGCAGTGTTATAGCACATATCCGTGCAGACAGAGTAAATAGTGGCAGCTAGCTTCAAACTTAGCGCCATGCTAAACCACTACTATTGATTCATAAAACACACAGAGAGGGAGGGCCCTGTTCACCTTCTACAACCACTGTGTT
The DNA here is from genome assembly GCF_001266775.1 of Austrofundulus limnaeus. NCBI lineage: Eukaryota > Metazoa > Chordata > Actinopteri > Cyprinodontiformes > Rivulidae > Austrofundulus > Austrofundulus limnaeus. The sequence goes on along the minus strand of NW_013952485.1, from coordinate 998,763 downwards.
GTGTCATAGATTATCCAAGAATGGATATTCTGGTTAATTCTTAGTTAAAAGATCTTATTTGTTTTGCTTGTTTGTGTTCTTTTTTACTGTCTTTTGTTAATGTAAAGTCTGTGCTTGGATTTATCCTGGAACTGTTAAAGAGCTGTAGGACTTAACACTTTTCTTCATCCAGTCAGCCATACTTTGATTGTATACTAAGCAGACAAAGTGCATGCAAGCTTATTTTCCAATATCACTGATTCGTAAAAAAAATTTAAACTATTGTAATGAGTTCACATTGAAAATAAAGGGGGTGGGGGGCTTGTCTTCGTCCTTGTTTGTATGTATGTGTTTTCAGAGGCCGGAGTACGCTCACATCGAGTCTGCTGCCAGGAATTTGCTGTCTCTTTTAACAGCAACAGTCAGTCAAKGACAGGTTCAGAATCCAGGCCAGAATCAGCAAGTTCAGCCACAGGTCAATCTCCCAGTCAGGAACTGAGAGAAAGAGATAGGCCAATGTCCAGCAAGAGATGGCAAAGTTAGAGAAATTATAATGACTATATTACATTGACTACAATGTACACTCACTGGCCACTTTATTAGGTACACCACGCTAGTAACGGGTTGGACCCCCTTTTGCCTTCAGAACTGCCTCAATTCTTCGTGGCATAGATTCAACAAGGT
>NW_013952485.1:995513-997129 GCF_001266775.1 Austrofundulus limnaeus | reverse complement strand
AAATCACCTTTCTTCCCCATACTGATGCTCGGTTTGAACTGCAGGAGATTGTCTTGACCATGTCTACATGCCTAAACGCACTGAGTTGCCACCATGTGATTGGCTGATTAGAAATTAAGTGTTAACGAGCAGTTGGACAGGTGTACCTAATAAAGTGGCCGGTGAGTGTATATCCTGTGTGTAAGTCATTTGAGTTTGTGTCACACACCTGCCAATTTACTTCACAGGTATTTTCCTGGTCTTTTCAGAAGAGAGCGGATTAGTGGCAAGCACAGATTTCCTGCACCTCATAAAATTATTTCTTCAGCCACCATTAAAACCACAAATCTTCHGTTTTATTTACTGCCAAGACCCATGAACAGAACTCCACAAGGGTCCCAGGAGCTCAGGATGTTAATGGCAGGCTTAGGTAAACGCCTGATATCATTGCCAGAGCACAGCAACCATGCAGAGGTAAACATTTCTGAAATTATRTCATAAAGCAATCACAGTGTAAACTGCTTGTAGTGATCAAAGCTTTGTGAGTCAAATTAATCTCTATAAGTGAATGATTTATGTGYCCCAAAGAAAAAATCCTAAAGGAAGCAGACATCTTGATTACTACATGCACCTGTTAGACTACTAACAGTTGTACTTTAAACACGATTTGTACAGAAATAATTCTGTCATAGACATTTTGATTCATAAAAACTGTTGATAACTCTAACAGTAATGACTATAGACAGTATCCATTGTAATAATTTTTGATCAAGAAGTTATTGGTTTGTTGTATCCTTTTGCATATTGTCAAAAAGATCTCAGCAGTACTTCTGGCTGAATACCCTAAGCTGGATACCTTGGCTGGTGGTTGGATGTTTTACAAGGCAGCAGGTAAGCAGATTCAACATTTTGCACCTTATGACACATCTGTAATTATTGTTTATTATTTTTAGGTTTAAGAATTTAGTTTTTACTTTCATGTTGCAAGACAGTGCTGACCGTCATCATTATTTCWGGTAATTATTGTTTAAAGTTAAAATCACTTTCTTTCCAAAATATTGAAGGAGGGAGTGGCCAGAGAAAACTTTCTTTGATTCCTCCAGAGTCTGAAGGCTACACAGCAAAAATTCTGAAGACTGCATCCAGTAATGGAAGACGTGATTTTCATCATTCCACTTCAAGATGAAATCAGCACAGAGCCACTACCTGCTAATGCCCCTGAGTTCAGCAAAATGCCAAAATCACATTGCAAAACCTGTGGAGAAATTCTACCCTTACATAAGTTCTTGCTCTGCATGTAGAGTCCTGCGGCAAGGCCACCGAAGACAGTGAAGAAGTAGGTTTTCTATGCAGTGCTTCCTGTGATCCAAATCATCTTGTTCTCAAAATATTTTTAATTTTCAGTGAGTACTTATCAGACAGTTGTCTTACAACACTGGTATTATTTTTGAAAAGTTGSCTGATGAGGACACTGAGAAAAAAAGATGACCAGGAGGATCAGGGTGTGTCTTTAGCTTGCAGCATTCAGAACAATGGGCCTCATGCAAGAACCGTTCGTACGCACAGATTTGTTCTTAAGTTGTGCGTACGAGTGATTTAGGAGAATTAGTGGCATTCACCAATGTTTTCGTATTCTA
>NW_013952485.1:989737-993570 GCF_001266775.1 Austrofundulus limnaeus | reverse complement strand
CTCTGAACATTGATATGCTATTGTAATTTGACCAAAAAGAAAAAAATTTGTATAGGTCTTCTGGACGGGTTCTTCTCTAATGAAATGTTTCGTCTCTTTTCTTCATTAGAGAAGAACCCGTCCAGAAGACCTATACAATTTTTTTTCTTTTTGAACTCACCACATCTTCACAGATAACACCTTTGCAGGATCAGCTAACAAGACCTTCTGAAACTGGCAACAAAACAGAGGGTTAGATGTGTATTTGGTTAAACGTGTTTGTAGTTACTGTTTAAAAGCTTTGATTTCTTAGTTTAAAAGTTCGTGTTTTGATCTTGCTGTTCTGAAATCTTCATTTTTACAGATTGGAGGATCACAACAGACCAGGCCAGGGCCATGTGGCTGTACAGAGAGATGATGCTGAACATTCACAGATCAGGGAAGCCACTGTATTTGCATCTTGACCTCAGAACCACCACCTCAGATCAAGACTTCACTTTAGTTGCATTTTACAAAGCATCCAGTGCAGAGTGGGCAAATCTTCTGCAATGTAGACTTGGAGGTTAATTTTCTAAGTATTTCTAAAGGTTTCTATGTGCATAATTTGTATTGAGAACATCCTTTAATTTTTATGTATTGGAATTTCTAGGGGACCCTGCAGTCAGAGAGGGTGTGAACCGCTTCATGATGTCCAGAGTCATGCAGAGGCTGAAAGATGGTTTCAGCGCAAACTTTGGTAAGCTGTCTTAAAAGGCCTAATTACTGTATATACTGTGGACAAGTTTTAATAAGCTAAATCCTATCAATAATCTGCCATTTTAAAATGTTTAAGATATGACTATATCTACTATATAACCCAAGAATAGCAAAGTTTGTGTCCTGATGCATCTCAGTAATCCAGGTAAAAAATCAAAAAGAAAAAAATTGTGTAGGTCTTCTGGACGGGTTCTTCTCTAATGAAACGTTTTGTCTCCCCTCCGAGAGACTTCTTCAGTCTGAGAGTTTCAGGCAAAATTCAGGCTTTTAAGCCCTGCCTCCATGTGACTGATAGTCGCATCACATGGCTATCGTTTGTGGTCATGATCATCTGACAAGGTAATTTATTCTGTCTACACAGGAAATGCTTGTGTGACAAGACTATTTGATGGAGAACCAGACCACCTTGTGTCTTCATCATCTGCATTTCTGGTTGAGAGTGATCTGTTTCTAATGGCAGGCAGAATTATTGGCCATTGCTTTTTGCATGGGGGTCCTCCACTGACAGGCCTTAGTCCTGCTATTACATTTTGTGTGGAGGGACACCCGAAACTGCAACCCTTGAGATCAACGACTGTACAAACATTGATCTGCGGGGGAAATTTCTATTGGTATGAATACTATAAACCCCACATACAAAACAGAGGAAGTGAGAAGCAGCGTGGCTGAGAGYGCAAAGGAAGAGGGGGGAAAAAACATAACTTATCCGGACCACTGTTTATGTGACGGCGCGCCTGCAGCGGGAGGAGAGCGTGCCGCGGCACATGGTGACGCAGCGAGGCAACAGTGCAGGTGAAGTCAGTGCTCCAGCAGGATGCACAAAAGCTCTCTGGTAGGTCTCCCTTAAATTTAGATTTTTATAGGTGACTTTAGTGTCCCTTAAAAAAGGAGATTTTAAGGTCTAATTTTTTTACCTATACATATTTATACATTTCACTCAATTAATGTGATTTATTTATTTTCTATTATAAGTTTTATATCATGAAATACATCGTTACCGCCACCCATCATAATGTACTGTATATCGTGATATGAATTTTTTGCCATATCGCACATTCCTAATACAATTACGTTTTCTTCCCCAAAAAGGAATTTGCAACTAAGTGTAGAGATTTGCATTATATCTCATTACCTTTGTAACTGTGTTGAAGTCACTAGTACTAAAAGCCACATTGCTTGTGTTTTTCATGGAAAGTTTTTGGTTTTATCATAAATTAGTATTATTAAACACAGTATCATCTTTTAACATGACTATAACAAATCTATTTTGCAGCATCCAACGATGACCTGAAGGTACTCATAAAGTTCTGGGTTGGATGGGAGGCTCCTACACGTACCCTCACTGTGGAAATAATCACTGGCAGCTTCAACATGCTCTGAGACACTCAAATCTTCCCTCACACTACCAAGACTTCCAAACATTTAAGAAAGACTTGATGGTATTCATAAACACAACACAGGTTTTGGGTTGCTTTAAAAAAAAACGTCTTTACAGTATTACTGGCATGTTTTTGTTCACAGTATAACTGTTTTGACCTGCAGCTGTTATTTCTGAAAATTTACGTTAAAAATATTGGATTGTATGTTTTTATAATGATGTCCAGTTAGTTATGTTACTTAATTAATCCATTTCCTCAGTCAGTTACATGGACTGTTTTTTGGATAAAACATTAAACAATGATTGGAGTTGCTTTAATCTTAAGGATTAAGTAATAGATGGCAAGCCTTTTGGAAATGTGTTCTTTTTGATTATCTAAAGTTAGTAATAATTTTGATCTTTTAAGAAATAAAGACTTAAAAGTTTAATTGTCTCAACATGTTGCATTCTCTCCRTTGTATTGACTAGATGAAACCCCTTTTTCATAAGTTCAGCATTTTAAAATACAAACGTTTAGACAAAACTATTAAATATTACACTGTGCATTCAATTTTTTTGATGGGGTAAGTTACTCTTTAATGTCAGATATCAAATGGTCCAACTCTGTGTCTGAACAGGTGCTGYAGAGTGCCTTAAAAGCAGGGATAGTCACTTCTGGTCCTCGAGGGCCGCAGCCCTGCATGTTTTACTTGTTTCTCTGCTCCAACACACCTGATTTGAATGAATAGATGATTATCAGGCTTCTGCAGAACTTTAAAGAGGTAATTCACTGACTGAATCAGGTGTATAGAGAAGGGAAAAAAGTAAAACATGCAGGGCTGAGGCCCTTGAGGACCAGGATTGACTATCCCTGCTTAACTGAGGAGGCAGACTCTTCCATTCTTCTGTAGATGATACGGATGGACACTCCCATTAGGTTGGCAATGCATGGCACTTGAAGACCTTGGTTCAGAAGATGTAAAAGGGTATCTGAAGATAGCCTCTGCAACATGCTAGCAACTCCTACAAAGGATAAAAGGACAGAAAAGTTTTATTTTCCAACTGTTTTCTGGCAGAAAATATTTTCTGTTTTTTAGCAACTTTTATTTTACTTTTGTGACAACATTACTTGGTTTAACAGAGTTAACTGAGACTGACATAGAGATGGGCAGCAAAAGTAAACTGATTAAAATTATTAGTTAGTATGGCTGACTGGATGAAGAAAAGTGTTAAGTCCTACAGCTCTTTAACAGTTCTAGGATAAATCCAAGCACAGACTTTACATTAACAACAAAAGACTGTAAAAAGAACACAAACAACAAAACAAATAAGATCTTTTAACTAAGAATTAACCAGAATATCCATTCTTGGATAATCTATGACACAACACAGTGGTTGTAGAAGGTGAACAGGGCCCTCTCTGTGTGTTTTATGAATCAATAGTAGTGGTTTAGCATGGCGCTAAGTTTGAAGCTAGCTGCCACTATTTACTCTGTCTGCACGGATATGTGCTATAACACTGAGTGAGATTAAATTAAAGTTGTTTATGCTGTGAATGTGACATTGTTAGTGTTTAATTTTTCACCAGAAACGTCTTTAAACTCAACTGTGAGGCGCTCATCCTGTTAGCACTGAGACAGCAGTGGGTTCAGACAACTCATTTCCTCCTCTCTGCGYGCTTCAGTAGCCTCAGTGGCGCCCCCTGCTGAGGGGCTAGAACGCCTAATTCTTTCTGAAAGGT
>NW_013952485.1:982843-989362 GCF_001266775.1 Austrofundulus limnaeus | reverse complement strand
CATGTCTGCCCATCAATAAATGACTTTATAATCATACCCGCAAGACTTGTCTTTTAAACACCCTTTTCGCCGTGTTTCTGACTATCTTTGCCGCGACACTTGGTTTATTAACCAGTTTTATTTGTATGAAACCAATTTTATTTGTATGAAACCAGTTTTATTTGTGTGAAACCAGTTTTATTTGTATGAAACTTGATTTGTTTGTGTGAAACCAGTTTTATTTGTGTGAAACTTGGTTTATTTGCTCAAAACCTGTTTTATTTGTGTGCAACAAGTTTTGTGTGTGTGCACAAAGTTTGAGGACAGTTTGTGAAACATGTTTAATTTGTGTGCAACATGTTTAATTTGTGTGCAACACGTTTAATTTGTGTGCAACGTTATGGCATGTATTTAGCTCCATACAACCCAGTTGATAATTTTCATTGACTGTAATTCATGGAACTCCTTGATGTGATCAGTCTGTTGATGGGTTTTGTGCAGATCTCTGAAAACCTTCTTGTGTACCAAAAATCACCTACAGTTTTACACACAGTCAGTACAATGTGACATGTAGGAACATTAGTGTGTTGAAAGTGAAGTTATCTTAGGATTTTYACAGTTTTATCTTGACATTTCTCTGTCAATATTCTTGAACATGAAATCCGATGCAGTAGTTGGTCCATACCGGGGTTTTGTTACGACGTCATCCAGGATCAGCTTTGCGGCACAATCAGCTCAAAGACTGACACTTAAGAATTACTCTTACACTTAGCTCAAAGTGAGAACTGACTTAGCTTTTAGCTAARAATTTTTTTACACTTATGTCCATTCTTAACAGCATTCTTAAGAGTAATTCTAAGTTTGATAAATATGGGGCCAGATTTATAGATTGAAGTACGTTTTCAGCACATCTTCAAGTTCTGCAGAAACCCGTTAACCACCAAATAATTTCAACCAGGTGTACTGAAAGCCTTCAGGATCTTCTTTTACTAACATAGTAATTAAAACACTGACAGTTTGTCCATAAAAATGAGCTTACATAGTACCATAATTCATCTAGAATCAAGGCCAAAAATAGATGGCTGGTTTATGTAAGGAAACTAATTTTAGCATAAAATATTCTGTAACAAGACGTTGTAAAACTGGTGGATTTTAAACTCAATTTGCACAGTTTGTAGTGTGTACAGGAGTCTAAATGATCAAAGTTGAGGTCCTCAGCTGCCTTTTCCCGAATACAGCATGAAAACAAGAGAAGCTCACTCTGCAGCCGAGGCTCAGCTGCCTCAGACAAGCTGTCCCTGCAGGTTTAAAACCGGGTGTGAGGAGCAACTAATAATCTCCGGTTTGATGACCTGAGAGATCTGACCTGACCATCTGACCATACACCCACATCAGCCAAATACTCAATAAAGCTGCCAGCCTTCAGTTTCCTTTTCCTGCTATCAAGTTATGAAACAAGGCTGTAATTTTGTCAGAAAGAGGCCAGGCTACATTTATGTCAACAACAACAGTCCATTTTATTGCACTACAAGGCTGACCTGMTTTTAGTTTGAACAGCTCGTCAAACACGCTCACACGTGTGGGTTAAAGACAATGTTGTGTGAGTTGTATTGACATATATAATGATCGGTCAGATATAAAATTAGAAGTGGCAAAATGTCTTGTTTCTTTTCCTGAGGCTGCTRCTCCTTTCTGTCATACCTCCTTATCCCTGACCCGTCAGCCTCAAGCACTTCTGACATTGTGTGTGTATGTGTGTGTTTACTGTCCACACCAATGATCACAGACATTTCTCACTGACTGCTTCACAGTTCCACCTCCTGGAAGTGAATTCACAGCTTTAGGAAGCTGAATCGCTGAATCTTTGTTGTCAAGCCTGTAACCTTTGGAARTGTTATAAGTTATGTGATGTCGTATGTGTTTTATTTACTCTTATTGACTTAWTTGCTCTACTTGCTATTTCCCATTCAGGGTTACAAGGAGTGGGCTTGGTGGTTCACTTGGTAGAGCTGATGCCTCTCTGCAAGAAAGTCACCGGTTCAAATCCCGGTCCGGGGACCTTTCTGGGTAGAGTTTGCATGTTCTCTCCGTGCATGCGTGGGTTCTCTCTGGGTACTCCGGCTTCCTCCCACAGACCAAAAGCATGACTGTCAGGTTAATTGATAACTCTAAATTGTCCCTAGGTGTGAGTGAGAGAGTGAATGGTTGTTTGTCTTGTTTGTCTCTATGTGTGTCCCTGTGATGGACTTGCGACCTGTCCAGGGTGTACCCCGCCCCTCGCACTGTGACTGCTGGATATGGGCACCAGTGACCCACGCAACCCTGGAAAGGAAGAAGCGTGTACAGAAAATGGATGGATGGATGGTTCTGTCAGTACATTCACAAAATTGGAAAAGTTATTCAGCACTGAAGTGATGAATGTTTCTTCACCACTTTGCAGATAATGTTAGAGAATGATTTGCATTCCTTGCTGAGAAATCTTGCAGAAACAATGTTTTTGCATGTTTATGACCATTAAAGACGTTCATGAGATTAAAAATTAGTTGTTCTGGTTAGTTTTCTTGTTCAGTTTGATCAAGTTGTTCAACTTTAAGTTTATGTTATTGGCCATAAATCGACACCATGAGTGAGAGGTATGTCCTGGTGGGTGAAGAAGGGTGACTCCATTATACTTTTCTACTAACTACTGAGAGTTTGATATTTACACTGAGTGTTGAATTTACACTGTCAATATCATGGTGTATTGACAACTTGTGGTGTCTACTAACCTTTCAAATGCTGTTGAATAATAAACACTGGTTGGTGTTAAATTAACAAAAAAAAAATGAGTGTTAAAATTTAACACTTTCACAAATGTTATTTTAACACCAGCGAGTGTGGACACATATTGACACTTTGTTGGTGTTAAAACTGACACTGTGGGTGTTTTAACACTGGCATTTTTGCTGTGAGTAAAGCTGCTGCTCCTCCACATCAAAAGGAGTCAATTGAGGTGATGGATGGATGGATGGATGAATGGATGGATGGATGGATGGATGGATGGATGGATGGATGGAAATATCACTGGTCTGTTATTAGTACATGTCCATCAAAACATCTCAATAACTTTCACGACCTTTTATATTGTTAGTTGTAGCTAAAATGTATAAGAAATACTAATTGTAATAAAATTCTAAAAAGAAAAAGGTGCACCTCTCATAAAATGCCATTAAGAAATTCCTTGTCTTTCCCCCTTAAAGCCGTCATCAGATTAGAGACTTTATTATTAAATGTATGCCACATTAGTAGTTTTTTCATGTTTTGTAAAGCTGGTTTTCACAGAGCACTGCCTGAGCTCTGACTTCATGACATGCATTGCAGGTTATTTGACCATTTATCAGCATCATTTTCAGTCTGCTTCTCTGTGATGGAGGGCCCCAGGCCCAGCATGTTCTGTTTTCCTTTTGAGRGTCAGGGGAAACAGGTGCTCATTGTCTGCACAGGATGATGGACAAGTAGTGGAAATTACTACAAATAACATTCAATTACCAGATTGCAAGTGTTCTGTCATTTTTATTTTGCTCTATTTTTGCTTGCTTTTTTTCCTTGTCTTTACATCCAATGATCCAGAAGTTATGGTTTTATTTTTTATTCATTTCATTTAAAAACAAAACAAACAAATTCTAATAGGCTACAACAAAAATACAAATCACAAGTAAAACAAAAGGCAGCAGAAAGAAGAAAAACCTGATTTAGTAGTGACAGCTAAATAAGTTCACATTTGGAGCCTGAAAGTGGTCATGGAGAATAACAGTCTCTCTGCACCCAGATGGAACAGTTTCAACAAGAGTGAATCCACTTTTCTAAATGTTAAACAGTATAGTTCAATTGTTTTCCCACTCAGGCTACCACCTGCATTATTTAGCTCTCTAACAAGAGATCAGACACAATAGTTTCAGTTTTCTTCTCGAAATTTTCAGAAAACCTCTTCACTACTTTATATTTCACGTGTTGGATAACACTGCAGCTGAACTAAAGTGGATTCAACTGGGATCAATAAAGTGTAAATAATAAAACAGKCTTTATCTTTTAATAGAACATTTGCAGTCTGTCTAAAGATAACTTACTTTGAAAAGTTTGCATTTTGTATGAAGATAAAGCAGCTACTCAGTGTCACATCTCATAAATTCCTCACAAACAAATTGTTCTTATTCAACATCCTCTGTCTCTCAGAGGAAGAATACCAGATGAAAATGAAACCTCAAATGTAAAGAGATAACATTATTTTTTAAACTGRAAGACATTTACAAAGCCCATTTACTCTAAATCAAATTGGACATGTTTATTGCTGTTATATAAAAGCTTGATGATAACCCTCAGGGGTGATTTTCTGAGCAAACCATCTGTCGAGGATGCTGGGCCATCTGACAGCTGTTAAAAATGGGAATGAGCATAAAAACATACAAAATAAAGACTTATCTTGTAGGTCACTGTTTTTTTTTTTTGTTTTGTTTTTCTTTTCAGCAGTAAAAAATATTGACACCAATATTGAGCTACAGCCTGAGACTGAATACCTGACTGCATAACAAAAAGAAAACCATAGATTATGGAGATTAGGTCAAGATTAAAGAAAACAAACATGTCTGAGTAAAGCCATGTTTCATCTTTTGTGAACTTTATGGACAAATTTGTCCTTAGACTTTTCGAAAACTTTAACATTTCAGAAATCAAAAGATTTTTCTTCTTCTGCTACCTGTCATTTAATTCATGATTTATATTTTTTATTGTAAATTAAATTTATGTTTTGTTTTAAATGAATACACTTTATAAAAAATAATAACATTTGAACCTCAAATGAATTATTTGAATTCCCATTGATCCAATCAAACAAACTATCCACAATGCAATATCCTACAAACTGTATTTCATGCCACAATATATAGTTTTTCTTTTTCAAAAGGAAAAAAAATGTCATTGTTGCTTTAGTTCCATTCATTCAGTTTGTTTTATTTTCCAATTTGAAGTTTTCATATAATTCTTTTTTCAATAGTTTGAAGGACTGATTTATACAGTTTTTGTTCTCATGGTATTTATTCAATCCTTAGTCTGTTTTTTACATTTATTTATTTCTGAGCTTTAGTTACATTGTTTGTTTTAGTCCGACAAAGTTTGTTTGTTGTCTCACCTGCCTGGCTCCTCAACCTGTTTAGCCCACATCCACACCACCTCGTGACGTTTTGAAAAATTTTCCAAAATCTTTTAGAAGTTACAAATAAAAGCTATGAAAAAGTCAAAGTTATGATCAATTAATATAATTTTACTGTTATAGAAGGCTCTCTGAAAGACCTCAGCTTGGAGAGTTGTATTCTGACAGGACTGACAAACAATTAACTTATGGTTTAGCTGCCTTCTCAAATCTCCATATATTTAACAGAGGTTCATGTAAATTCTATTTTAAAAACATTTACACCATTGATAATTTTGCTTTACTCATAGAATCTTGACAAATGTCCTCTGAGAATAATCATCTATTATGAAACTGACAGCACTGTAAAAGTTTAGAAAACAGAAATAAATTGTGATGACAGTTTTTCTATTTACAGTGTAAAGCAATGTGGTTTTAAATAGGAAAAAATATTTGTGATGTTTTTCTTGCTTAAACTAAGTCATTACAACATCATCAACAAATACAAAAAATGTATGTATTTTTATTAGTTAAATAAAAGTTTGTTGAGGCTTGAGGCTATTGCAGACAAACTAAGTAATTTGATATTGTCATGCAAAAGCAAGAATAAATATTTATTGTAAACTTGAAAAAGAAAAGATTTATTTAATTTTCCATGCATTGCACATTTTAGGTTGGATAAAAAGGCACATTTATCATATCCACCTGTTGCTCTCACACCACAATCTATTTACATAAAACACAAATATAACCAAAATACTGTAGGAATTTAGCCAATTAAAAATTACAGTGTTATTTGTATGAACATCATTCATAACTTTATGCACTTTAAAAATTAAAAAAGTAATCTATGTGCTAATTTTTACCCAGTTTGTTTTGCACTTCATCCATCTAAATAGCCTTGATATTCCATTATGGTACAATGTTCTGCTGGGGTACTTCAAAGCTCATGTGATGACAGTGAAACCTGGACAGAGTTTCTAGGTGCAGCCAAGGTGTTGCAGGGATTGTTGGCCCATGATCACACTTTTGCAGATGATGTGGTCCTATTGGCTTCTTCAGACTGTGATCTCTAACCTTCCCAGGAACAGCCTTGGGATTCCCCAGGAGGAGATGGGGGAAAGGGATATCTGGGCCTTTCTGGTTAGACTGCTGCCCACGCAGCCTGACCCTGGATAAGCAGAAGATAATGGATGGATGTGTATGGGCAGGGCAATGTGAGTGGTTTTTTTGTAATTTTGTACAACATATTTGATAACATATCATAAAAAGACTAAAAATAGTTATTAAGTACCCATAAAGATGGTCCATACTTTTGAATGTGGTTATTTGGGTGAACATTTGTGAAAAATGCATATTTCTGTAGAGGAAATATG
>NW_013952485.1:980064-982161 GCF_001266775.1 Austrofundulus limnaeus | reverse complement strand
AACATACACAATCGCACCATCCCACCCTCATCCTCACCCCCACTCAGTCAAAGACATCTCATATCATAAAATGACTAAAAATAGTTATTAAGTACCCATAAAGATGGTCCATAGTTTTGAATGTGGTTATTTGGGTGAACATTTGTGAAAAATGCATATTTCTGTAGAGGAAATATGTGCGTGGCAGAAAAGGTGTATAGGAAAATTAAATGCTGTGGCTCATGTAGCTACTATTTTACATTTGTGTTGGTTGGTACCATTTTTGAGTTCCCCACTTCTGAATTAGCATTGACCAAATAAATGTGTGTCTCGGTTAAAAAGGCCATGTTGCCTAGAGGCAACTCAGCTTAAATATGTTTTACGGTGGTAACATTTCCACATTAGTCTTGGTCCTGCTCATAATTGATAGCTCACAAATCTGATCAGAATTCTAGTAAATTTGGGGGTCCTTGTTCCTAATCTTGGTCYTCGAAGAACATTATCGTAAATGGGTAATGGCCTGAACTTGTATATTCACACTACAGACGTTCACCCATTCATACACACATTCACACATTTATGGTAAGCAACATAGCCACAGCTGTCCTAGGGCATACTGGTGCCCTCTGACCACCACCAGTAGACAAGGTGGGTGAAGTGTCTTGCCGAAAGACACAACGACTGAGATGGATGGAATGGGGGATAAAACCAGCAACCCCAGCTTCTGAAGAATCTAAAGACCTGAAAGGATATTCCCAAGGACCAGGGTTGGGAACAGTGAAGGGCTATCTCCAAGAAAAGGACAGCAGGCTTCATGTGTCCCAGGGCATAATGTGAGACTACCTTTGTAAATGTCAAAATGCTGTTCAGCAGACCAAATTTCAATATCTTTCCAATTTAATTTCCACCAGTTGTAATCAGCCGAGGATTTCATTTAGTACCATTCAGTCTATCATAAATCCTTCTGAAAACTGCTACACAACCTGTGATGATTTTCTTAATTACTTTGTTAAAAAAATTGACTCTATCAAGCAGAACATCATCAGTACACACAATGTTTTCCAGTTATGTGTTCCTCCTAYTACCTCTGCTGTCTTTGATCAGTTTGAGCTGGTGTCGCTACCTCACCTAGTTAAGGTAGTTTAGTAGATGAGATCTACAATCTGTTCACTGTGGACATCATCCCCACTGCAATATTCAAACAGTCTTTTGATTCTATTGGACCTTGTTGTTTGACGTTTATTAATAGCTGTCTAAGTTCAGGTTCATTTTTATCCAAAGTTCTGGAAAGGGTTGTTTTTATTCAGTTACAATCTTTCCTAAAAAAAATCAGTCTGGTTTCAGACCCCGTCATAGCACTGAGTCTGTACTACTTAAAGTGCAGAATGATATTCTTTTGGCCAAAAAACCTGTTCTGCTGGTGRTTCTGGAACTTTCAGCAGTTTTTGACACTGGACCATCTGGTCCTCATCACTCATCTGGCTCAGCAGGTTGGCCTTCAGGGAGTTGTGTTTAAGTGGTTTAAGTCCTATTTAACAGGCAGAACTTTTTCTGTCATGATAGGTGATCTGTCCTCTTTTTCAAGCCCTCTGGCCTCTGGCGTACCACAGGGATCCATTCTGGGGCCTATTCTCTTCTCACTTTACTTGTTGCCATTAGGACCTATTATTGCATGCCATAATTTGTCTTTTCTATGCAGGTGGTGAAAAATCAAAGCATAAAACTTGACTGCAATTTGAAGCTTGATAAACAGATTGATTCTGTGGTGAAAACAAGCTTCTTTCAGCTCTGTCTGCTTTCTAAGGTGAAGACACTGCTGCCGTAGTGATCTGGAGAAGGCCATCCAGGCCTTTGTGAGCTCTAGGCTCGATTATTGCAATGCATTATACGTCGGAATTAATCAGTCTTCCATCGCTCGCTTACAGCTTGTACAAAACTCTGCCGCTCGCTTTTTAACTAAAACATGTAAATATGAACACATCACTCCCGTCCTTTCTTCTTTGCACTTCTTTAGCCATATACTGTATATTACTTTCTTTTATTGTAATTGTGTTTTTAACTTATACTGATTTATTATGACCTGTTCGTATTTGTTTTACCTTGTGAAGCACTTTGGTC
>NW_013952485.1:978205-980037 GCF_001266775.1 Austrofundulus limnaeus | reverse complement strand
ATTATTATTATTATTATTAAAATGTTCATAACCTTTCCACAGAACCTGTCCTCCTTCTTTCAAATGCCACATTGGTTCATATTTCTCTTCCTCTGTCACACTAACCCTTTATTCTTTTTCTTTACATCTGTGCTTTTCTTCTTCTCTTCATTTCTCTATATTCAGTATCACGTGCACCATCTCTCCTCTGCACACATCTCAGTTTTATTTTCTAACTTTATCGTATTACTGCACATAACAGAGAAGCTTATCTGGTCGWATTTCAGCCCTATAAGTCCAATTTGAATTAATTTAAAAGTATAAAACAGCATCTGTTGGTTGTCTTAAGACCCAGTATGTGTGTAAAACTGAGAAACATCCCATGCATTAAATGCAAGCCTGCACGAGCGCGCGCGCTCACCTCCCCCGTGGTCCCAGTTGTTCGTGACGTCAGAGCTCCTTTAAAATCGACGGAGCGCAGAATCAGCTGCTCTCACTCGTCTTACATCCTGCCGGAGGGTGCGCTGAAAAGACGGATTACTAGGAAGGGACTTCAGTTTTCTCCAAAAACCAGTGAATTTAAACTCAAATTGTAAAAAATTTGAGATCAACAAGAGCTGGTGCGGCTTTTTAAATTGTGAAAGAAGTGATGCGTTCAGGTAACAGGTGGTGAGAGAAAAGGGACGTGAGCGGAGAAAAGGTGCCTCTTGAACGCATCATGAAGCTCTCAGGTTCTCACCACTTAAGGTTGCTAAGTTTCAGAAAAACTTTCCAAAAGTAAAGATGCCAACTCCTCCAGAGTGAAGCCAGACACCTAGATGAATGGACAGCGGGATGTTTTCCGCCCAGGGYGCTCTGAACCTCAGCTTCAATCAGAGCGATGACCGGAAGCCGGAGGACGCGTCGGCCGACGAGGCGAAGCTGTCTCCGGCGGGCTTCGTGGTGCTCTCCGTGGCGCTGGGCTTCATCATGACTTTCGGCTTCCTGAACAACTTCRTCGTCCTGCTGCTGTTCTGCAAATTCAAGAAGCTGCGGACTCCGGTCAACATGCTGCTGCTGAACATCAGCGTCAGCGACATGCTGGTGTGTTTGTTCGGGACCACGCTCAGCTTCGCCTCCAGCATCCGCGGCAGGTGGCTGCTGGGCCGCGGCGGCTGCAGCTGGTACGGCTTCATCAACTCCTGCTTCGGTGAGTTCCTCCGCACGGCTCCTGGAGCTTCAAAACACCCGAACAACTCTGAGAAAGGACTGTCATAATATTCACTCTAAAATGGAAAATATAAAATAATAATRATAAAATAACTTTGGATCTGTTTGCGCTTTTAGCTATAAAAATAGTCTGGTTATGAGATAAAACTATAGATTTTTGCAGTGCCTCTAGCAAAAAATAAAATAAAAAAGCTATAAGTAATTTGGTAAATGCTTTTATATTATACACTATACTGCAGAAAACAACATTTTCCATTATATATCCTGCTTGCTACCATTATATTGTGAGAAAACATAATTTCTAACAACTTATGGGGATAGAGGCAATAATGTTGCTTAGAGGGTGTTGATGCTATTTAGACCACCTCTGAAATTGGATAATTGGTTTTGTATATTTCTGATAGCCTACAGCGTCACAATGTTCTGAAATATTTCTCCCTTGAATGTGATTTATTTTATTCTTTCCTTAAGCTAAAATCCTGCTGATGTCCCACTTGGAGAACAGAACAAAAATCCCACTTTGAGCGTTTATTTTTTTGTCTTTAGATGGTTCTGCGGCATAGTTGGTAGAGCTGATGCCTCTCAGCAAGAAGGTCGGTTCAAATCCCGGTCCGGGGACCTTTCTGGGTAGAGTTTGCATGTTC
>NW_013952485.1:975815-977961 GCF_001266775.1 Austrofundulus limnaeus | reverse complement strand
GAAAAGAAGAAGCGTGTACAGAAGATGGATGGATGGATGGATAGTTCTGTCAGTACATTCACAAAATTGGAAAAGTCATTCGGCACTGAAGTGATGAATGTTTCTTCATCACTTTGCAGATAATGTTAGAGAATGATTTGTGGGATTAGTCAGAAAGCAGAGATTGTACGTGAACTTGCGTTGCATGCAATAGCAAAACCTTCCATGATATTTTACTTGTCATTTCAGCACATGCTAATCTTTCTAAGATGTTATTCAGCATTGTTAGATAACAGAATGATTGGAATTGAAGTAAAATATCATTCATACTAAGCAGTACATGGCATGCAGGGACATTTAAATAGCTGAGTACATGGCTAGACTTTAAAATTTTATGTCAAGACTTTTTTTATTACATTTTGCTCATAAGACCACTTATAACAAAGAGTAAGAAATTTTGTTTTTAATAGATTATTTCTTTTTTTGTAACAATTCACCTTGGCAATAAATCTTATCCTGTTGGAAGGCCTGGTAATTTACCTTGTAAATGGTGCCACATTTGTTAGGAATATTTGTGCRATTAGCAGCTGACCAAACTTTCCAAATCTTCTATGTCAACAGCTTATTTTGCTGACTCTTGTTTTGAGCTTCTGGTAACCCCTGGTGCTGCCAATTAGATGCCGGCTATAAGATTTATTGTCAAAAAGCATTGTTACAACAAAGAAATAAGAAATAATCTACTAAACACTAATTTCCTTACTTTTTGTGCTACGTTTAAATGAGTCCATTTTTGAGATTACTTTGTATGATATGCTGTAATTAAGAGCAATATATTTAATAATTAGCTTATTTTGCACAGCAATAACAATAGAAGGAGGCTATATGATAGAACATTGAAKTGTTTTCTTGTCTTGCAGCTTGAAGGTCTTGGTTTGGACTTCTAACTGTAGTATCTCTGTAAAGTTTGGGCATGTGGGTATTCCCATAGTCTGAATCTTTACATAGTTATCTTTCTCATCTCTAAGAATTGGCAACCTGTCATTGTGAACTACATTTACACTGCAGTGTAATGCTGTAATGTTCAATTCCAATTTTTTTTGCACAGATTAGATTTTTATTTTTATTTTTATTTTGCATGGTCATTAGTTGCGAACACGAGTGGTGTACTGAAAACAAACTATGAGGTAAGATCACTGTCAAAATAAACATATGTGTAAAAGCAGAGTRGTGTGCATATTAATCAGAAGATCAGAAGTTGTGCATAACTATATATTTGTAAACTCGTATTTGAAATCTCACACAAAACATAAAAATACAATTAAAAAAGTTACAAGTTCCATAGCTTAATAATACAAATTTCAAGTTTGTGATTTAAACTTTATAAATACAAAGGGCAATGATTGTTTGATACAACTGATTATTAGGAATATCAGTAGCAGCTCATTCASTGTGATTTTGCGATGATATACTTATAATTTTGGGACAGCGTTGTCAAATGTGTGCTGCAACCTAAATGAGACAAGATGCTCCCCTTTCCCTGATCCACAATGACTCATTTTTTGTAGCACAGTGTTAGCATTAGCAGCACCAAAGGGCTAATGTTGCTTAGCAATGGTGGCCCGGGAAGTACAAAAAGGCACGCTTCCTGTAGTTGGTCTGTATTCACATCTGAGTTTGTTTGGAAGCTGACCGAGACCACATCAAAAATGGGTCTCGGTCCGGTTGTTTGGTTCACACCAGTGTTTGCACGAGTGTATTCACACCTACGTAAAAGCTCTAGATCAACAGGGGAAACAAACTCTGGTCTAAATGTGGGCTAAATGTGGCTGTGTCTGAATTCTTAGCTGGTCCACATCTTCCCTGGGCCGTGTATGCTCAAAACTGCTATGAAATGTGACGATCTACCCTTCGTCTGATGTCAGCTTCATGTGAGCTTGCGTGACCACGTGCTACCCCATTACCATAGTGATCAGTTTCATGTTGGACTTAAAATGTGTCGGGACGTTTATTTACACGTCTTTTTACTGGAAGAATAACTTCAAAGTTAAAACGTTACATGTAAATCAACAAATAAAAAAACATTAATAAATCGGGTTTAGCTACAATGGAGTAGGGCCACACAATGAGATTTTTTTATTATTACAACAATAAAGTCATAATATTATGA
>NW_013952485.1:969455-974804 GCF_001266775.1 Austrofundulus limnaeus | reverse complement strand
TTTGTCGGCTGCAATCCTCGGCCACATGAGGAGTCTTCAAATTGGAACAGTACTCCGCACGGGGCAGTAATGTATGCAGCCGACAAATGTGCACTCATGAGGACCCAACCCCTGAATTGAGATACAGCCTGTGTCAGGTGTGCACCCTAATAGCGCCAAGATGATGGGGCGACTGTGGTAGAGTGGTTAAGGGAGTCGACCTGGAACTGGAAGGTCACCGGTTCGATTCCCGTTCAGTCAACTCAGTCGTTGTGTCCTTGGGCAAGACACTTCACCCACCTTGCCTACTGATGGTGGTCAGAGGGTCCGGTGGCGCCTGTGTATGGCAGCCTCGCCTCTGTCAGTGTGCCCCAGGGCAGCTGTGGCTACAATTGTAGTTTGCCATCATCAGTGTGTGAATGTGTGTGTGTATGGGTGAATGTCTGCAGTGTAAAGCGCTTTGAGTGTCCTGGATGGATAGAAAGGCGCTATATAAGTACAGTCCATTTACCATTTACCACGATGATGAACCAATAAGCTACACAGCAAAGTCAGGTAATGTTAGTTAAATTTTATTGTTTAATCTTATTTGTACATGTTAATAACATAATAKAGATTGGATAAAGTAACTGAATTGTTTATGTAGTTTAGGTTCAGGCATCTAACTTTGTTGSCTTTTGTTGACTTATGCTTTTGCACAAACATTTATTTTGATAGTGGTCTTACTTCATAACAAAGTCAAGTATCAATGTACTATCAATATACTACATCTAAAAAATAAACACAAAAAGGCCTTCTTTTCTCTAGCTGAGGACAGAGTGCAGAGTTTTGAGATGTAAATCTCGAGGATGAATTGATCCACACACTCAAGCTTCAAGGGCAGAAGAGTTGTATGAAATGTAACATGAACGATCAGACTGAGGTTGCTTGGAAAAACAGATACTGTATGTATTTGATTTAGAACCATATGAAGTGAGTAAGATTTTAAATAATTTGGATGTGTCACATTATGAAAAGAAAATCAGATATGAGATGCATAAGGGCAAGAATATTAGATACTGTATGGTTGTTTGTCTCGTTTGTCTCTATGTGTGGCCCTGTGATGGACTTGCGACCTGTCCAAGGTGTACCCTGCTCCTCGCACTGTGACCACTGGATATGGGCACCAGTGASCCCTGTGACCCTGAAAGGAAGAAACAGGTATAGATAATGAATGGATGGATGGACCTCCTTTGTCTGCAGTTTGAACATAGCCTTAGTGACTTTCTGATAGGAAAAGCAAGGTAAAGAGGAATGGATGAAAAATGAAAAGAAAGAAGTGGAAAAACAGCAGTCCTGCTCTGCTTAAACCTGCAACCCTCAGGTTTACACGTCTTGTAACTATTCTCTTCAGTCTTCTATATGCAYGTATGATGTTAACATTACCAAATGTATTTCAGCTCTTTTAATCTTGTAAAATGATTGTCAATGGATTGGCACAGGGTGCTCCTTTGAACTTGTCTTTTTTATCATTTTACATGATAAATTCTATCTTAAAGGTTCTTCGTGAGGTCTTTTGCATTTGACAAARTAAATCATTGTAAAGTCATTTGTTCATCTGTTCTTTTGGTTATCTGGTGTTTGTTCTACTTTATTCTCTGAAATTTTTTTTATTTGACTCTAAATTCTCAGTTGTTGGCTCTATAACCATATCTAGCTATTAAATTACATTTCATTTTGTTTTATTTGTCATTGTGGCTCTCATGACTTATTTCCTTTGGTCTTCATAAATAACTAACTCTCACAGTCCATTTCTACATCCAAACTCCACTCTAATTTGTTTTTTATATTCTGGTTTGTTTGTGGATTTATTGCCTCTCTGTGGGTATTTTGGTAAAGCAGTATGTTCATTTCTCTTACAAAAAGACTCATATGCTTCACGCTGTGAAAAAAATCTGTGGGAGTTATAACTTGGTTTTCGTGATCATATTTAATTTTGTACAAGCCGGCCTTGATTTAGTGCTGCATTGAATGCCAGATATTGTTTTGTTTTTTTCCCCTACTGGGGTCAAAATATGATCCAAAATAGCAAATAGCTTCTTTTATAAGCATTTGGGTCCTTCAACCACCATCTTTGCCAATATGTGCCATGTTAGTCAAACAGTAGACAGTCAGTCTTGAGTTGTGGTGGGCTTAATGTGTTTAGGATGGTACAAAGTTTTAGTTGAGGCACCAAGAATCCCAGCAGAGCCTGTCTGTGATGGTTCATTTCCTTTGTAGTTCCAGCGTATCCTCACAACCATTCCTACTCTGTTTTTACTTTAGATGAGATAACAGAGCGRCTGGTTCAATCTGTCTTTGCCAGAGAGCAAAGATATCTAATAAGAAATACGATTGATCATTGGTTATTCTTTGACTGTCCAAGGGATGCATAAAACAAGGATCAAATACAGAACAGACAAAGATCACATAGAAAGTTGCTGTCACATCTTCTCTGCATTCACTTTTATGTCTATTTCCTACTACTTGTCTATAACCAAGGGAAAGGCATGAGAATATCTCAGCCTTATCACCTTCATTCTTTTGTTGACGTTTGATTTTCTTTTGTTCCTTTGAGATTCTTGTCTTCCTAACCTAATCGGTGTCTGTTTGCTTATAATGATTACATTCTGAAGCTCAAGGTTTGCCATAAGGGCAGGAAACTCACTTAATTTGACTATGATTCAGAGAGCTGTGATGTGATGATAAAACAAGATAATCTGTGCATTTCAATTATCTTAACCCACATTATGAGATCCCATGTCTGAAAAAAGGTTTTGATGTCTTTGTTGTTAAAGGAGACAAATCACACAAAATCCAATTTTTTAGAATTCATTTGATTTTGTAATTGGAGTCTCTAGGAGGGCAGAAAAGTTTAAATTAGTCTCTCCCAGTGATCCATTGATATGTTTATACTTTTTTCTGGGGCGATCATATTTTTCAACCTGTTCAGTCCTCTCTATTTTCTATGATGTTTTATGAACTATTACATAAAGCTATTTGCAACGGAACTGCCAAATAAGGTCCAGACTTACCAACTACAATTTGGTTGTGTTCATTCTCATCTGGCTCTGGGTCAGATAGAAAAGCCTATTATTTAGAGCTAAAAACAAAAACATAGTTATCATTAACTTGAATTACAAAAGGGAGAGCTTTAGCACCTTCATTATTAAACAGTCTTTATAATGGTCAATTTAATCTGTTAGGTGYTAGGAATTATAGTGAAAAGGTTACTACATTGGCTTCAATGTCAAGCATTGATTGTTTAAGCAAAAAAGACCAGTTGAAGGAAACTGGAGATATACAGAGTAAAATGATTGTTCTTATTAGAATTAAACTGAGTCATGGGACAGATTTTAAAATGTCCACAGAACATAAAATTCCAAGAGCACATCAAGCACCAAGTAAAGATGTACAAATCCAAATAAGCAGAAATATCAAAGTGACAACAGGGGCAACCTSTCAAAGGAATGGTTACATAAAACAATACCTCAATGTTCTGCTTTTCTTTGACCTTAAACTGTCAAAAAATTGAGGTTAAGAAATAATGTGAAAAATAATTCTTAGTGATTTAAGTAAATACAGAGCTTTTAAACTTTGCTGCCTGGTGAAATTATGAAATTATAAAAAAAAAAGCAGATGAGATGTTGTATTTTACTGTTGGCGCATAAAGTTAATAGTACAAAGAACCACCAATCAGTGTTATTTAATTTCAAGATGGCTCTGTATTCTTGAGATCATAAGAAAACACTGAAGATCCTTGCATTTACATTTTAAGGAACCCCAGACCTAAAAGTGCTGAGGAAATTTGTAAGGCAAGAAATAAAGAATGAGAGAAAAACTTCATCACTTTCCACACAAAGTTATGGAACTGTAAGAATGTGCTCATCAGACTTGATCCAGATGCAGAAAACCTGTCCAGTACTCCAAGTTGAATGTTTATTTAGACACATGTAAAGGTTTTCACAGCACTGTGGACTCCCTGTGGGTCCCACTCTAGCCTAGACCCACCCAGATATGATGTCACATCTCTAACACAAGGAAGTGAGTTATAGAAACAACACTAAAACTAAATAGAGGCTTGTTGATTCTCTAATTGGTAAAGTAAATGACTAAAACTGATCACAACATATAAAAATATCAGACTGTATCTAAAATTCATTCAGTTACAAAATTTCCTTTAGAACAAGACATAGGTGTTTTACTGTGTCTGTGGTTGGGAAACCTCAGTTACTGTCACTCTGCTGTCAGGAACAAAATGCTGAAACTGGATGTGCCTGCTCTCACCAAATAGTATTGTGCTGGAACCTTACAGTCTTTTAAAGAGAAGAATAAAAGAAACATTTCTCATTCCAACATTTTCAGGTTAAAAACCTGGAATTTTTATCACATTTCTATACTACTGTACTAAATGAATACAAACTTGTATTAAGATATTTTGATCTTGATATTAATCAGATTCTGTACAAACTATAACAAGGTTCTTTGTTGCTATTATTTTGAAATTTATTGTAAACCTGTGTACATTGTTATTGCACTAGCTCCTGTCGTTTTAAATTTCTTTACCTAACATGTCCTGTTGAAGCAAAACCAGCCTCTATAAAACCTTATGTATTCCGTTTGAGACCACCTGTGACACACTCCTGCAGGGCTGAGTGTTTATTTGGGCTTCAGAACAAAACCACAACTAATTGTTAGGGTTTCCACTGATAGGCCGAAGTCACAGGTGTTAAAAAAACATGGTCATTTGTGACTGAAGCTGTCATAATCTGTTTTTTTATCAGTGTCTGAAAGACAGAGATAAAAGTTATGAAAGAACCTGTACTAACCTGTACTTGGCAAATCATATTAGAGTATGAGTAGATCTGCAATCTGTTATTGCAGTAATTTATTTAAATATTTTCACTGTGCATGGCAGGATAGTTTTAATGCTTTCAGTTAAAAAAAGTAAAAGCAATATCTGGAAATGTCAAATGTACTGTACGTCAAAAATACAATTGGGGCAGCAGCATGAAAAGAAGAAAAGCTTTTTAAAAATCCCAACCACACTGCAGAAGGATGGCAGTATATTAGTTTTATTTCAAAAACTCTATCATAAAGGAACAAGGTGGTTTGTCTTCCAAGGAACATATGACCACAAATGTGTTGATTGTATTTCAGCAGGTAATCCACTCACATCTTTCCAATCACACACATGAGGACAAAATGAAGAGGTATTATGCAAATACTTGTACATTTTTCCATTATACTTACTTTCTGTCAGTGATGATGATAATAATCATTGGGCCTCATGCAAGAACCGTTCGTGCGCACAGATTTGTTCTTAAGTTGTGCGTACGAGTGATTTAGGAG
>NW_013952485.1:946153-965872 GCF_001266775.1 Austrofundulus limnaeus | reverse complement strand
CATTTTGTACCTTTCAAAGTAAAAAAATAAAAAAATAAATAAAATAAAATTCCCCTAAATCAGCACACTCAGAGAACTACCTTTAAATATCCAGAAACCAGCAGACAATTACAGAAAATTGTAGAGCCAGGTGAGGTGGGATCTAATTAGGTTTATGCTTTGTGGACTGACTAGAAGCTCTACTGCTGCTGTTTACAGAAAAGAAGAAAGAAACAAAAAACACCTGATTGCCTTATTTAGAATAAAGCCTGAGAGGAATTCTGCTGTAGATAAGTAACAACATGTGGCAATCGTGAATTAAATTGAATTAAATCAAATTTAATGTTCAGTGAACAATAATTAAGTGGAGCGTGAGGAAAAGCTTTGCAGTGCCTTAAGAAGTGCTTTAAATGAAGGAGTTTTCCAATGGTTGAGTGAAGTTATTTGGTAGTCACTCACTGTGATCGTATTTAGTCTTTCCCCTCAGGTCTGAACCTCTAATTTGTCATTTATGACTAGATATCTGTTGGCCCAAATGTACACCAGAACTATGTCCTCTGTGAAAGCAGTCAGGGTTGTAGACTTCCTTAATTAATATTTTATTTTGACATTTTAAATTGATGTAAAATGATTTTTTTTAATATTTAAAATGTATTTTTAATT
The DNA here is from genome assembly GCF_001266775.1 of Austrofundulus limnaeus. Lineage (NCBI taxonomy): Eukaryota > Metazoa > Chordata > Actinopteri > Cyprinodontiformes > Rivulidae > Austrofundulus > Austrofundulus limnaeus. The sequence goes on along the minus strand of NW_013952485.1, from coordinate 965,230 downwards.
ATGTGAGCCATTATGCTTTCAATTCTCTGTCTTTCTCAGGTATTGTGTCCCTGATCTCCTTGGTGATCCTCTCCTACGACCGCTACAGCACTTTGACTGTTTACAACAAGCGTGGACCAGACTACCGTAAGCCTCTGCTGGCTGTTGGGGGGTCTTGGCTCTACTCCTTGTTCTGGACAGTGCCCCCGCTGCTGGGCTGGAGCAGCTATGGCCTAGAGGGGGCAGGAACGAGCTGCTCTGTCTCCTGGACGGCTAAGAGCGCTCAGTCTCATGCCTACATTATCAGCCTCTTCATTTTCTGTTTGGGCCTGCCTGTCCTGGTGATGATCTACTGCTACAGCCGACTGCTTTGGGCGGTCAAACAGGTAGGGTACCTCTGTAATGTGTAATGTGTGAAAATACTTACATTATAACTGGAAAGCAAAATCAAAAATCAAAAAGAAATTAAGTAGATCTGGACAGATTTTTCTTTAATGAAACATTTCGTCTCTCCTTCCAGAGACTTGTTCAGTCTGAGGAGTTTCAGGTAAACTCAGCCTTATAAGCACTGCCTCCACATGGTGGACAAATGAAGCTGTCTGTTCACATGCAAACGAAGACCATCAGCCTAACAATAGATCATTAGTGCCCTGATCATCACCTCTTGTTTATAGAGGAACATGTGCACCATCAACTGACTATCGTTGGAGCCCTGATTATCACCTAATGTTCACAGGGTGCTGAGTCATACTCGCAATAACAGCATTATAAGAGGGGGGCTACTGGACACGTAGGCCTCCACCCATTTAATGATGGACTCTCTCAAACCACCGTTCCTCTCTATCAAGGATGAGAACATCTTCGTCCCTGAAAGAGTGACCGCTGGCCTGTAGATGAGTGTAAACTGCAGAGTCCTGGCCTATAGATGAGTGGAAACAGCAGAGTCATGGCCTGATGATGTAGATCTACTGTGTTGGCCCATTCTTTTGAACAGTGACTCTTTTGTTTCCCCGATGTACTGTATAACTGATCACAGTCCTTCTGACACTTAACAGCATATACAATATTACTCTGTTTGTGCAGGGGGACCAGATCTTTGGGGTGAACCAGTTTTTGCCGTAATGTGTTTTGGGGTTTGAAAGCCACTGGGACGTCATGCTTAGAGAATAAACGTCTCAGCTTCTCTGAAACTCCCCCAACATACAAAATGATCACTGGTCTGGGTCTGGGCTTAGGGTTTTCATTTTCAGCTGGTGGTTGACTGGAGTCCTGTTTGGGTTTCTTGTCTGCTTTCAGGAAAGTCCAGTTAGGATAACCTCACTGTTTCAGGGCCTGTCTTGTATGTGATTTCTCTTTCTCCCTGGCTCCTGGGTTTGTGGGGACCCTGTCTGCTCTGTGGTACAGTCTTGATAACTGCTAACTTTACACAGGCCACATCCACTGCCTCATCAACAGTAATGTGCGTAAAGAATGATGTGACATCAAAAGAGACTATACTGTAGTTTCAGCTTTCTCCATGATGACATCCCTCACCTTGTCCACAAAGTCCATGGTGTTCTGTATGTGATGWTCTGAACTGCCAACTAAAGGACCAAGTACTGATGCTAGATATTTGAAAACATTGAGACAGATGCTATGCAATGATTACCAATGATTAAAATCAAACATTGTTTTAAATGTTTTCCAAAATTTACCCTAAGTAAAACCTTTAGACCAGTGTTGTCAAACTCATTTTCATGAAGGGCCACATGACCATTATGGTGACCCACAAAGAGCCAGTTCCAAGTAACTTTGACAGTTCGTGCTTAACTTTGACTAAAAATAAAACATCACATTCCTTGTTTCAATACAACAGTTGAGCACCTGACAAGTTTAGGTGTGAGATCAGACTCAAGATGCAGGCAGCACAGAATCAAAGTTTAACGGACTTTAACCACAGAAAAAGACGACGTGGCGGCAAAACAAGCAAATAACTTAGGCAGCTCCGGGGAAATAAACAAGGCAGAATAATGCAATGGATGGACAAGCAAATGGTGACGAGACCGGTTAAATACCATCAGAAGGAGAGAGAGGATTAGCAACACCTAGAGAGGGACTGATTACAAACAGCTAACTGGTAAGTGTGACAGACTGGAAAGTTACTGGGAAGCAGACTGGGAAAATATGAAAGTGAGAACACAGAGAGCAAACACAATAGGGAGACAGGACACAGATCTTAACAGCACCACTAACAAATAAACAATAACTGAACTCTACACGGTATTTCCTGCATAGAAACGGCRTTTTAACATGTCCTCTTATAAACACTGAAAAGTACATGTGAAAAACATAACACAAAAATACTATTAAAAGTAAAAGCAAAAAAGGTTKTACTTGTTGAGTTGTGGTAAGCAGCTGCTGTCTGGAATTCTGAACCCTCCAATATGAAATTCCCGCTTGAGTGGTCTTCCAGTTTAACTTTATGACCAGTTCAACTGAGCTGCAGCAAAAGTTGCAGGTGCAAATACAAGGAAATGAATATTTTTTCATGGAAAATTTGACCGGCTGCAGGCTATCGACTACTTTGAGCCCTGTGCACCATGCTGGTAGACATGCATTATGGGAGATGTAGTTTATGGTCAATGCTGGCTTTAAAGCAGCATGTGTTTATTTTAATACATTATTACATCTTTGAAGCTCTAGCGGACCACATAAAATGCTGTGGCAGGCCACGTTTGGCCCGCGGGCTTTAAGTTTGACAACTGCTGGTTGACGTGTATAAATTGGTAAAACTGATTAAGCTGACTCAGTAAAATAAATGTCATATTCTGAACTAATTTTATTCATGTATATAATAAACGGGACTAATAGTGACTATATAGTCCCAGGATTCTGAAGAGTCTGCTAGTTCAGAACAGTTGGTTCTGTTGGAATACAAAAAGTGAACACTGCACAGGATCAATGCCGTTATCATCCACAGATAAAGGAGACAAAGAAAGCGAATGATGGAGGCTGATTTGCCAAATATCATATCTGTAAAGAAATGGAAGAAATTACAAAATAACTTCAGTGAACAAAGCTAATGGATTTTATCTGACTAATGAGGATTTAGCTAATGACTAGACTATTCTTTAGAGTTAAATCTTTAGCTACATTTTACTAGAAATGAATTGAATACACAAAGAAACAATGAAGAGGAATCTTTGTTTTTTGAGGTTTCCTTGCCTGAAGTAAATGAAAGCTGTTGAACTCCCAATAATTTATTTTATAAAGTGGTGGAAAGTGACAGAGTGGGTGATTATTGCTGCATTATGCCTAAGACAAAGCTTACAGTAAACCTCTCAGTTATCTTCAGAGGTTTTATTTTGTAGTTGTTTTAATACMTTGTAAAGCATTTTTGGACCTCAGATTGACCCCGCACTATCAAAAAGCAGCTTTCACAAAGTGCCTTCTCACTATTAAGAAATTTGAGTCATTTGATATASTGGTTTCAGTTAAGGTTCAATATATTCATTGTCTTTGAACCATCTGTTCACTAATGTCTCATTCAATAAGAAAGGTTGTTGGATTTTGTAAACTGCACAGTAGTTTTACCAACGATTAAACAAATATTTGCATATCGATATTACTGACACAAAAAGCTTTTTTTGTTGTTGTTGTTGTTTTTCCAGGCAGGTAAAGTCAACTTTTCTTTTTAAAACTTCTTTAAAAACATAAAAATACAGAAAAAAATAACAGAATAGATGAATTTCATCAGTTAAAAAAATAAAAAGAAAAGAAAAATGGAAGGTGTTCAGAACAACATGAACGTGCATTAATAAAGCAAGAGGGGAAACATGGAAAGAAAACTGAATATATGCGTCTCCGCAGTCGCGCTTGTAGAGGTCACCTCGATTGAGAAAACAAGATTTTCTGCCTCTAAAGCAGATCTCGGACAGGCCTGGAAAGAAGACAGAAACTCTGTTCCATTCTGAACTTTATTTAGGCCATGACAGGTCATTCTAACCGTGGAAGAGAACCCCTCTTTCTCTTAATCAGATAATGGACAGAATAATTGTTCGTGATTCATTTGTCATTTAACCAAGAATGTTTATGCATTTCTGTGATGGACTTGCGACCTGTCCAGGGTGTACCCCGCCCCTTGCACTGTAACTGCTGGATATGGGCACCAGTGACCCACGCGACCCTGAAAAGGAAGAAGCGTGTACAGAAAATGGATGGATGTTTATCCATTTGTTAAATCAAAGATAATGCCTGTCACATGAAAAAAGTAGAACAACTTCTTTTCTCTCATTGTGCCTTAACAATTTATAATGGTATAAAAGAATCACAGAGAATTTGATTACAATGTTTTCATTGTGTTTTTATGCAAATCACTGTTTTTATTTTTACTGTGAACACAGTACACAATAATTGTGGATTTTTCTTGAGAAAATCTTTCATTTATCTAAACTAATGAATGGTTTAGAGTTGATTATGAACAGAAATGTTACAGGTCTGAAGTAATCATAAAATGTTTTTTTCAGTGATTTCATCATCAGTCTCATCAGAGGGGAAGTTAAAAGTAGGTTATCATGATGTTTGTTTATTYAMMCATACAGCAATAACCTTGGCTTGCRCCTGGCAGTCTCTTAACTTTTCTTTCTTCTGACTCATCCTTATGCCTAGAGGYGGAACCAAAGCCTGTCCGTTCTAYACTAACACCGGACAGCTTTGAGAGTGACACTCTGACTTCCTGACTCAACAAGGAAGGGCTGTTTTTCCTCTGCAGAGGATTTCAGCTTATGAGCTGGTAACCGTAAACTCAAGAGCCAACGAGGGGKTTTACCGCTCAGAACTTGACAATGCCTGTCGAATTCCCCTCGAGGTTTTAAACCTCCAAGCAATTATTGATTTTCCCTTTCTATGGTGGAAGTGATTTTATTTTGAATGAGAAACCAGATTAGCTCTCTGTTTCCCTCTCGGAATAGCCTATAGGCCACGGACATCCGGCCCAGCACTTGATGCCACTCCCAACACTTCYGGTTCACGGTCAACACAGTGTTAGCGAAAGATTTTTTCACCCGACGACTCTTAATGATCTCCACAGAACAGAATTAGCATATTACATGTACCAACATTAACACAGGAGACGTACAGGTCCAACCAAGTGGGGAAAAAAATCACTCCAAAGTGGATTAAAGCCATAAAAACAAAGGAAAGACGTTCGTGTTTATGTTCCAGAATTTAGCCTTTTTTGCTATTCCGTGGCTGCTTGTTCCGTGAATTTTTCACATAGAGCTGTGACACTTATATTGTTGGAAAGAGCAGAGTCTGGGCTTTAAATCGATGGGATACTTGTATGGTTTGGATCATTTTCCCCGAGGTTAGTGAACTGAAAACGTAATGAGATTATCAGGTGGAGGTTCTGCTGCTCTCGGTGCTCGGGGGGAGGGGGGGGGGCACGCTTGTCACTCAGCTTTAGTCTACACTGTAATATACACTCTAACAAGTTTTTGCTTTTTTTAGAAATACAGGGGGTATCCAGGCTTGAACTGGAGACCTCTTGATCTGTAGTCAAATGCTCTGCCACTGAGCTACACCCCCAACCAACAAGTTTTTACTTTTGCATAAAACTCATGACAAAGTCGCATAAAAACATTTCATTTAACACAAACACACTCGCACATACACCTACCTTTACCGGCTGCTGTGTTAGCTTCCTGCTAGCTGTCCTCTGGAGATGGTCTTTCCTCTCCTGGTCTTGGCAGTAAAAGGGGATAAATGTACATYTCMCTTTTGTAACCTCCGTCTTCTCATTTCTGATGCTGACTCTTGAATATCCTCAGGTTAGAAATGCCGATTWCAAACACAAGCGTGAGCTTTTAAAGATACATTTTCTCTGTAATGCTATGATCCACAGCTGTCACCTCCTCATCTAAAGGAAAAAGGAGAAAAACTAACTACTCGATCGTATCTGCTGCTTAGTGGACACAACGGCACACAACAGAACTCATGTTTTATACCAGTAGATCACAGATGCTTTAACTTTTGTGACTTTTTCACGGACTAGTACTAGCAGCTAATGCTAAAAACATAGGCAGTAAGCAGGGAGTGGAAGTGAGGAGCGTGGCAAAAATTTTACCGGAAATACGCCATTAATGACCGTGGCATATAGGCTGTTGAAGCAGACCAGAAGGTTACTGGAGAAATAACACGTGTTTTACYGATGAAGGTGAGCGGACCTACCGAGTCTTCCTGACCGATCACAGGTGGACCAGTCTCGCTACTAGAAGGTGCCTAAGAAGTCATTAAAGGTAAAGAGGCTGAGTGTTTAGGGTGAACCGGAGTCCGGCCGAAGCTGAGTTGAGAAGGGGGTGCATATCTGGTTGACTCACACTTGGTAAAAGTAAAAGTTAGAGACACTAACCTTACATTTCCTCCTTTTGATTGCTTAAAGTATTTGCCTTGCCAGAATCTAAGTTTAATGTGCCAGTAAAYGTTTGGTTTATTTAACATCAAAACTGACGTTTTACTGTTCTATTCTAAGTATTTGAGTTGATATTGATTGAATTCGAATGCAGATTTATATCTTATTGATTCTAAACTTGTTATAGGAAGCTGATTACCCACGATTAAGTTGTTAACTCATGATTTGTTTAATTTTTGTAAATAAACGATCGCATATTGTTTATGGATCAAATTGAATTCATCTGAGTTGTTCCACTTATTGTGTGTGTTGATTCACTTTGCACAGCCAAGACATTGATGAAAAATAAGAAATTCCTTGGTAAATAATTTCCTCATAAMCTTGTTATGAAAGATGTGGAAAACCTTAATTTTCTATAAGCGTATCTTCCTACACGCTGATCTTGCCCTGACGAGGAAAACTTTAAGTACTTTGGTTGGAGTCCTAACTGGGCACAACTTGCTCAACCGCCATAAAATGRTGATGRGACTCCATGAAAATGGTCTGGCGCAGCTTGAAGAATGTGCAAGAAGTTTATTATCAGGCAGGAGGGGGAACATAAATTTACTCTTTGAGTGGAACAACTTAAAATCACTGCTTTTACCATTGATTTAAATCAAAACTGAGTGACAGTAATAAGAACTTATGCAGCATATTGTAGCTGTGGATAGATTTTAGTTGAGTGTTTCATTTAGTCAGAAAACAGCCAATAATTTAATGGAAGTAGTTTGATTCACCCCACAAAACACACTGTGACACACAGGACTCAGCCGGGAAAACAAATCCGCCCGAACCAGCGCTGCATAAATATTACAGCTCAGTAAAGTCAACAATATCAAACACTCAGCACACAGAGAGGGGAGGTGGTGAGCTGGGAGATGGACGGTTATGTCCATTTTTAATAATAGTAAAAAAAAACTAATAAGAGGAATAAAATTGTTTTATTTTACTGCTAGACAAAGAAATGACACAAACAAATGAAGATATTTTGTTTTCAGTATCATTTATTTTATTTTGTACTGAACTGCCTTATTTCTTCAAAAGTGTGCCTGCRTGGGTTTATATATCATATCTGCTATCAGTCACATCTTGATGAGTTCTACTGGGGTTAATGGGGTAGTTAAGATTTTTTGAGGTGGAATAGCTAACCTGTTGTAAAAAGCCRTTTGAAGAATCTCAGTTCAGAGGAGATACATTTTGACTGGACYGATGATCTAACAGTTCAAGCAGAGCCAACGTGGATTGGAGTTCTCTTTAACAACCTTRCAGCTCCGCTCCCTCTTCACCACCCTCGTCACAGAATCTGCAGTACTGCAGAAGTCTGTTTTTCTCACACTTCATTCCTCTCTCACTCGTGAACAAACCCTCGGGATAATTAAACTCCTCCACTTGAAGCARCATCTCACTGCTGTCTGAAGTGATTTGATCCTGGGAACTTTGCTGTCGGGGGAAGTTTTCGTTGGTAGGGTCTCCCAAGGCAGATTGGTTCTAGCTGACAGGCCAGACAAAAAGCATTTCACAAGACTTGTAAATGGTAAATGGACTGTACTTGTCAGGATCAGGATACGCAAAGCGCTTCACACTACAATCTGTGCCCTCATTTACCCATTCACACAGCACTCTACTAGGTCTCTACAAAGCTAACATGTACAAYCATCTATGGAGACTAATCAGTGCCAATCACATTCATACACTGATGGGACATACATCAGAGGCATTAGGGGTGAAGTGTCTTGCCCAAGGACACATCTGAGACAGCTGGAATGAGGGGATCGAACTGGTGACCTTCCGGTTCCAGGACCCTGAAGAGTTTGTGGCAGGGACCAGACCCAGGTGACACCTCTATGACCTTTTTGACAGAAACTTTGCTTTGCAAGGTTACATGTTCAAAATTCAAGTGGCATAAGTGAGGCCAGGCAGGGAAACTGAAGGCTCTGSTGAATGTTTTAAAGGAGGCAAATTCTTTTAAATCCTTTTTATTTTTATTTAGTTGAGATCTATATAAAGTGGAACTGCAATGCTTTGGTCTGGATTTCTCCTGATTGTAACTCCACAAGCCCCTTTTTCACCCCTTTCCTGAGATGTGATCAACTCGTTTTGAGGCTGTCTCTTTAAATCCAAAAGAGACATTTCATACCCCACCCCCCTTTCAACTTTCAGAGTGGTCCATTGTACTTGGAGAGAGGGGTTTACGACTATTTAGCACCGCAGGAACTTTCTTTTTACAAATTAATTAAAGTATGTGAACAACAGAAGACTTGTCCATCCAGCCTTACATGTTGGAGCCAGAGTCTGACCCAGAGCCAGAGGAGAATAAAGACGACCAAATTGTAGTTTGTAAGACCAGAACTTATCTGGCAGTTCAGTCACAGAAACTGTGACATAATAGTTCAGAAAACATCACAAAAAATTGATAATTGAACTGGTTAAAAAATATGACACAAACAGAAAATAAAGATATCTATGCAACAACCAGGAGAGACTAAATTCTAATTTTCTGAACTCCTAGAGACTCCAAGTACACAACAAAATGTATTTAACAGCTAAAACAAATGGATTTWGCAAGATATGTCCCCTTTAAGATATTTTCTTAAAGTCTCAGATCAGTGAGATAYTGGTTTTAGCTCATCTGTTCAGAATTTCATCAAAATTAGGTCATTCAGTCTATAGTAAGTAAGATATTAATCATTGTTAACCYTTTCACAGAACTCCATTTAAAAAGATTTAAATTAGTAGTCCAAGTGTTAATGTGCGCAGGCTAAAGGCGATAGTGGTAGTTCAGTATTTTTTTTTCTTTTTGATTGATGCATAAATTATGTGCATGTATGAATCACTGAGATTTATGGAGGCAGTTCAAACAAATATATTCTGTCTAGAAGCCATTGAAACACCTATTGCATTGAGGTGCAGCTCAATGAATTCAAAGACTGCACCATACTGAGTCATTCAAACTTTTTTGTTKCATTTAAATTATTGACACCCTAGTGGGTAATAATAATTGCCTAACTGACAGCTCTGGCTGACAATTTGCTGCTAATATGGTTCATTTGGATTTCTACAGCTTTAAAACTTCAAATTGGGTCGTTTTGAAACCTGTAAGACGTGCAACAACAGGCTCCTTCAGGTTCTAAACATATGGAAAGCTACTTCTGTGATRATTGCTACCAATTTAATATTTTTTAAGATTTAAAAAAAATGAGTGGCATTTTCTGTTCAGCTCACCTCTGGAGCTGGAGCATATTGGAAAATCACAGCCAGACTATTATATTCATGAATTTATTCTAACTGTTAGTGGAGCTGAACTCCTGCAGGGCTCAGATAAAATGTGAGTGATTTCTAAACCTGAGAATTACTGGGTTTTAGTGATCTGAGAGTCAGAAATAAATGAGTGAGAAAGAGCCGGGCCTGAAAACCTGAGCTGGGAAAATTCCCTCACTTCTTATTGTCCTATTTAGGTTTATCCTCTTGTAAGCTGATTAGAAGACAGGATGAGATTAAAGGAGAGCCACATATAAAGACTTTCAACAAGTTCAGTTGGACTAAACTTTAAGTGGATCAAAATGTTTTTATTCAGATGAGTAAAGCTGTTTGTAGGCATGAAAAGTGTTTTTAAGCTGAGTAAACTGATGTTTTGTTGATGTTGGTTTGTTCTTTTTTTGTTCACTTCTCAGAGTTTTACTCCTGACCTTGTCTCACCAGGCCTCCATTAGTTAATTGCTTCTCACTCCTTGATCATTAGATCCCTTCGTACATCTTCTCCGTGGTTTCCTTTATCTATTGAAGTCTCACCATGTTTTTTCTGCCCCTTTCTGTTGCTCCGGCTGCCTTTCATTTCTTTTGGTAAAGATTCTAACTGAACATTGTATTAGGTTCATCAAAGTTTTCTCTGAACTCAGTGTTTGAAAATTTTCTGGGCATTTTAGCTGTTTGATGTGCTGAACAGCAAAGTTTGTGGGCGATACACAAGCTGTCCTTCCTGTTTTTAATGCTTTTATAAAATTCTTGTCTTTAGGGCTGTAATTATTTTTGCTATGCAGTTCCATGTTGTACATTTTTTGGCAATATATATGTGACATACTATAGAATTTTGGCCTAATTTTTTATATTGTGTGTGTGTGTGTGTGTGKGGGGGGGGGGGGCTGTCAAGTGAAAATGAGCATATTTGGTCACATTTTTGTGTCTCCAACTAGTCAGTGAGTTACGGTCTCAGTTAATGACTTTAACTTTGCAAAAAAGGCTTAAACAAAATAAAAAATAAATATTTTCTGCAGTTTGAAAAATATTCCCACTTTGCCAGGAAGATGGTTTGGAATTGTGACATTTATTTCTCATATTTCCACAATTTAGTAGACTTTGTAAAGGAGCAACACATGGATTTAAAGTCAGATTTAAGCAGAACCACCACGTATTTTATTTAGATCACAACTGAAAAGAAATGTTGAAGGAAAAGTTAACTTTCTACAATTCTTATTGTTAACTGGAACCTGGAAAGAAACCAAATAAGCGGGGTCTTAAGTGGGCCCATTGCTTTCTCCAAAAAGACGCTGAGCTTTATTCAAACCTTCACATCTCTTGGAGGACTTTCTTTAAAGCATCACATTGAGTTTTCCTTTAACAGCTCATCTTCCCACAGGTGGGGAAAATCCGAAAGAGTGCAGCCAGGAAGAGGGAGTTCCACATCCTGTTTATGGTTCTGACCACAGCAGCCTGCTACCTGATCTGCTGGATGCCTTACGGTGTGGTCGCCATGATGGCAACATTTGGCCCTCCCAACATCATTAGCCCCGTAGCCAGCGTGGTCCCCTCACTTTTGGCCAAGAGCAGCACYGTTATCAACCCTCTAATCTACATACTAATGAATAAACAGGTAAGCAAACTGTTGTTTTGTTATAAACATCAAACGTTTTCCAAATCAGCACGATGGCATGTAGTTTTATTTACACAGTAAAAAAATGACATAATTGAAATCATACAAATGGATCATTTAAATATCAATTCAAGTGAAATAAGAGGAATTATTGAAAAAAAAATCTGGACAAAAACAAGGCTGCTGGGAGTGAAACAGGACTTTAACTTCTACTGGCCTGCAGGAAGCTGCTGCAGAGAGGAAAGAAAAAAATGCTGAGCAACCCCTCTGAGACAGTGTGGTAAAGAAATTCCCACCAAACTTAATCAAAACAAAGTATGCAAGATAGGTCTCAGGAGACTGACCAAAAAAATGCATTTTATAAACATGATCTTACKACTTCACCACCAACAATTTTCAGTCACTTATCCGACAGACTTTCAGCGTTTGTTACTGGTAATACAGAAAATCAACTTATTTTGATATTAGGCATCCCAAAGAGAAGCAACAGTCCCGTACAGAGGACATCCTGCCATCACTGACTCCTCAAACAGCTCACACAGAATTTAAGACAGAATTTGGCACAATAACAAAATGCAAAAAGAAAGACGTTTCAAGAAGTCATGACACGTATTCGAGTGCCTTCGGGTAATAACCGAGAGCTACACTGCAGCTGGATGCGGTCCACAAGCATGCAATAACATTTTCATATGTCAATTTGAGAAAAATTTTGAAAAAAATCAAATGATAAAAAAGCACAGTCACCTCCTACAAGTTGGACGACGATGACTTGCTGCACGATAACAGCACAGACAGTTTTAAGACTCAGCCCTGGTCCTGATTTGCATGCTTTGTGCWGCGGAAAGTCATCAAATATAAACTGCACGTGTTCAATATGTTCAGGGCTTTTTCCACCTTCAGTGTGCTACAGTCACAAGCTGAGTGGAGACGTAAAGCCTGCAGCAGAGCTGAAATACCCACACGGCTAAACAGAATCCTCAAATTTCCTTTTCAAACACCGGAAACATTTTCTACAGTTTTGTCGCAGACTTCCCTCAGATCTTTAGCCTACTGGTCTTTAACTCACTGGAGCTGGGTATTAAACCGTATTTTTTATAATTATTATTCTACAAACTGTGTACAAAGCATCTTTTTAATCTCACAATTATCTATCAACTGTTCAGAGACACGTTTCTACAACCTGCTGAGCTGCCTCAGCAGAGTCCTGTAATTGATCCTCAATACCTCTTTGTGGGAAATGCATTCACGGCAATTTCGGAGTCACAAAATTTTTTTTTTTGCATCAATGTGATGAAGTACTTAYTTTTGCCGTTGAAATAATTCACTGAATTAATCATTAATCACACAATTAATCTAGTACACATTATTGCACATACGCTGATCAACCACAACATTAAAACCCACCGATGGAGAAACTGAAAAATGTTGCAATATCAAGATTGCAGCAAATTGTGGAGCCAAGCTGCACATTATTTGACCAATCAGAGCCCTACTGCCCTAAATGCCCAGATGATCATGATGGAAATACTAAAGGAGACAAAGTGTTGTGATTACAGTTTTAAGTTAATGATAGAAGATTAGTTTAAAAATGATAATGCTGATGCAGTTAGCGTCACTACTTGATAAAAATAGCTGTAGGAGCTGTTTAAGTTAATACAAAGGTGAAATCACAGTGGCATCWATAATCATCAAAAGTAGGCACACTCATTATTTTACTAGTTCGAGAGTGAGAATGGGAGGAATTCAAAGCAGTATTGTTTGCACTACTGCTTGAAGTAAAAGTATTTTTCCATACAAATATGATTTGATGACTTTAATATTTGCTTAGCAAACAACTGAGACCAGAGCTTGACTGAAAAGGTTTTGATTTACTCTTGACAATGATTAAACCAAATTCAGGGAGACTAGAGTCCCGATTTCAAAGCCCCAGAAGCGTTAYACAGAGAACTGATTGATACTGTCCAGGTGATGTACACTTCAAAACCCACTGATGACATGAGTCCAGGCTCCAACCAGTCAGGATCTACATATTWCGGGGCAGGTGGTTATAATGTTGTGGCTCATCAGTGTAGTTTATCAAAAATGTATTTACATTTGCACGCTTCATATTAACACATCATGTATAAAAGTCATGAAAAACCGCATCAACCATGCTTTAAGTATAAATTATGCTGTATCTAACTATTTTAATAAATGCAAGCCAACTAAAAATGTTTCTTTTTGTGGTATAACACCCAGCCCGAGTCCAACTCCACAAACAGCTTCTTCTACGATCCTACTACAACAATGTGACCTTCACATTTAAGCAAAGTTTCAGGAACATTTTACATTTTCACCTTATTAAACCATCAATGGCACACATTGAGAGAAAAAAAGATAAAAATCAAGCCGGTTATAGGCTCAATATTTTCTGACTACATGTCGGCACAAACATCTTCTTTTTATTATTTTGACTTGACACCTCTAGAGCGATCTGCTTTATGTGTCATGGGTTCACTGTAAACATCCAGATACATCTGGAAACAAAAAATACTGAACATGCTTTAAAATTCTCTCCCCTCGGTGCTATGAATGGGTATAGACTACTACCAGAGGAGTCAGGAACTATAAAATATATGTACTTGTAAGGAATGCACTTCACGCTTTTACACACAAAATAAAATAAAATAAAAAATAAACAAACATTTCCTGCACATATTCTAAAAATACAGCAGAGGTGATTTTCAGTAGGGGGTTTGGCCAAAACAGGCAAAACTACATTCAATAAAAAGTGAACTGAGAGGAAAAGAAAACAAAGTCAGGGGCTGGAAATAGCTGAAGCAATCATATCGACTGGTACTGCAGTCCTGCCACAGTGTTACTGCATTTGTATGAACAGTCACAAGGCAACCCGAGAAAAGTGTTCGGCTGACCACCAGGCACGGGATTATGGCTGTTCTGAGCACCTTGTTTTCTTTCTTTCTTTCTTTTTGGCCCCGTTTACTTTCATTTGGTTGCATGACTGCTCCAGAACTAAAATGTGAAAAAGTGTCAAACGTGTTGTTTACAGTCGGTGTGAACAGGAGAGTAATCCAAGTTAAAACTGAACAGCATCAGTAGTGAGAACAGGAAACAACCTGGCAGATATGTACAGTAAAACGACTGCTGAGGCAGTTTGACAATCTGACGGTAAAGCTGCATTCTTCTGCATGTTGCTGACGTGTTTGTCACATTCTGAGTGGACGTTATTGTATACCTTTTTACACCACTCCAGATTATACAAAAAAATCTGAATAAATAAACAGTGGCGTTTCCTTTTTTAAGTATAGTACCTTCCATACACCTGTAAGACACAGTTTTTACACGACTGATACACACCAGATTATTGAAAATTCACTCGTCTATCTAAAAACACAGATCTGTTGCTACCCTAGTTAGCACTAAAGCTAACATGGCTCAGCTAAAGCAGATTTTTTTTTTCTTTTTTGAAAATCAGCTCCAGTTTCTGGTCAAGTAAACCATCTTTGATGAAGACAACGTCTTTAGACATTTGCTAAGTTGATCCCTCCCCAGAGGGCTATGGCTTATGCTCTTCATAGGTTGAATTTGAAACTTGTAAGCTTCAGCCTTCTTGTCTACAGTGGCTTTATTGCAACTCTCCCTCGGGCAGCCACAGAAGGCCCTTGTGTGTGCTCGTGTGTGTATTTTATTTGGGCTCAGGAGCTTTCATATTTCAGATGTCACAGTCAACGGTGCTAAAGCCTGGAAGAGTCACGCGTCCTTTCCTCCTGAGGTCATTCTCTGGGCCCGTGTTGATCCGCTGGATCAGGCTCTTCTCGTAGAGGAGGGGGTGGTAGGCGCCCAGCGTGCAGGCAGCGTCGTAATACCGCTCGTGGTAGTGGCACAGGTCGGTCTGCCTCATGGAGGGGATGTACTCGTACACGTGCACCTGCTCGCAGAGCGCCATCATCAGGAGGATGCCTATGAAGTACACGAAGAGAGGAAGTCAAACATCTGTGCTAAAAAAAACTTTGCCGAGCTTACCTAATACTTTGTCATGAAGGAAAAGATGGCAACCAAAACTAGAACTGTGAATAAATAAAATACAAAACATCACTTTCTGCCCACTTCCTGTGCTAATTGTCTGAAGGTCAAATCAGAAACTGTAAAAATCAGAGAGAAAAGTTTTTACAAGCCTCTTTCACAAGACAGGTCCAAGAAATCACCACACACACTCTGGTTTTAAGCTCCCTTGGTTCATTCATAAATCACAGGTGAAGCTGGTCAGTTCCCGCTCACATGTAGGCCAACGTGTTCAAAAATGAACCCAGCAGCGCAGAAACACAGGAGGCATGGAGCAGACCTCAGCTCGGCTGAACCGTCCAACTGGACCACGACGTATTTATTGCGTGATGACGTTCGTCTCATAGCGTCATCATCTTTAAAATTCCCTCGGTAAAAAAAATCTTTATGTCAACTGCGGTCGCTCACTGATGTCTGTGTCGTATCAAACACAAAACAAAAACTGAAATAACTCATTTTAGCGATCCGGTTCAATATTTTTTTAAACAAACTACAAAGTTGTTGTTCCATGTCATTTTTAATATTCCCTCTGTAATACGACGGCACACATTTCAGCACGGTTTTTCTCCACAAATTTTTAAACAGCTAAACCAACAATGCTCAATTTGTAAGGTTAATCAAGTCAAAAATATGGGATTTATTTCTGTTCTTGTCTGTTCAACTGCATTTGTGACAAACAGGAACAAATGTGATGTGACTCCTCTGAGTCATTATTCAGGAAAGAAGAGCAGTTTGTGAATGAACACTTACACAGAAACAAAAACAAAAAATGTAAAAAGGACGACTAAGTTGTGGTGTCCCCCAAATCAAGTAAAAATATGTAAAAATTCCACATCCAAGTGTGGTCCAGATGTGGTGTCAAGCTGACACAGCTGGCTGACTGCAGGTTTGTCAGTCTGATGTGGGCACAGATTTTGAGATAGAATGCCACAACTGGCCCACTTGTGGTTGCTTGCTGGCCCATGCATGCCCACCTCTGGCAAATCACATCAGGACCACCAAAGGGTCGTCATTTTTTGCAATACCTGGGCTGAGTGTTAGTGCGTTGTGTGGGCCAGAACACAGCCAAACTAATTTTGGTATGTGGGATAGTTCATTTAGCTTAATTTGTGTAAAATTGAATGAGTCATTACCATTCTCAATTCAGTTTGACTCCAAGAGTTTGCAGTCCATCTGCTTATTAAGGTCTCCTCTAGGGCTGCAACTAACGATTATTTTAATAATGCAGCCATTTTTTTTCAAAACCAGAGTTTTCTCTTGAATCAAGAGGGACTTCCCATAAAATGAAGGATTTTTTATAATCTCCTGAATTAAAAAACAGAAGCACATCATACATATTTTAACAATTTATTTTGCCAGCTGTATTAAATACTGACTGAAAAAAATGTGTATTTCTCCTACATGAAACATAACAGAAATTTAATAGGTTGCTGAATGAGGAAAATAGATTAAAAGAATAAATGTGATTTTTACATGTAAAACTATTATTAATTTATTATAATTAGAATTTATTTACATTTAACATTTTTTTCTCTAATTCTTTACTTTTTGTTTCATTCTTGTTGGTTCTGTTTGACTAAAACATTGTTTGACCCTAGAGCTGCCACAAATGATTATTTTAATAATCGATTAATCACCGATTTTTTTATTTGATTAATCGACTAATCGGATCATACGTTAATTGAATATAAAACATACAGCTTATCGTGCCAGAATGCAGCTGCTATTATATAACCATCGTTAGATTTTAGCTATATGCTAACTAAAAATAATTGCTGTGGAAGACAAGTTCTGCTCTGCAGATTTTGCACAGGTTTCTCTTTCTTAAAATGATCCCACACTTTGAGCTCTGTTGTCAGGTAGCCATGATACCAGAGCCTGTCTGTATAATGTCTTGTGACGTCCACGGCCTACACCAGTTACCACTACTGTGCATGTGTGTCAAGGACAGAAAGGCAGATGTGGCAGTGGAAGGTGTCAAAGCAGTTTGGAGAGAAAAACAAAGTAAAGAACAAAAAAAAAAGATTAATTGATTATTAAATTAGTCATCGATTGTTTTAATAATCGATTAGTCGTCGATTAATCGATTAATCGTTGCAGCCCTAGTCTCCTCCAAAGTAACAGGAGTCCAGCAGGGTCATCTGCTTTCCTTGTGGGAGAAGCAGGTGCCCCACAAAGCCAGGGAAATGGTATCCAGACAGAAGCAAATCCTGTTCTCTGAATTTAAACTGATGCCTTCAGGCCACCGCTTCATAACACAGACTATCCAACTCTGTTATTCTTTTTGCCATCAGGCTGCTTAACCTTGATGGCACCATGCAGCTCTGAGTTTCTCCTGTGGCTTTGTCACATAGTGCTAAGCATGAAGCTAATCCCTGTTGGTTTGTTGTTGTGCATTACTACTTTCAGTACTGCTGGATTTTGTTGTGTTTTTTGTGTCTACGGGTGTGATGTGTGTATATCGGACTGACTGCTGAACTGTATTGTCTGTTGGGGATAAACAACGCTCTCTGAACTGAACAACTAAAGACACAAAGTGGAGCCTGAGTCTGACTGCCTCAGCGTGATCCCTTCTTTTTACGGACACAAAGAGCCGCCGACGCACACACATCCAGCAGCCTTTAGCAGCTGCTTTGCCTCTCCTCATTTCGTTTGCACCCTCCTGCTGATTTCTGTTTATCATTCTCTCCCTGGTGATTGTTATTCCGTTCGTAACTCTCTTCCATCCCCACAACTTTGCTGCTGTGAACGTGCACAAGTAATGAACAGACTCCCTGTCAGAAAGTATTAATCATGTGAGCTAAAAGGATTTAGATATATTTTACACTAAATACAACTCACATCAGCCACAATGGGCATATTTGATAAAACATATTGCATTGATATATTTTATTAAATCTTTTGTTTTCACATTGGTTGTGCAACAGTCCCACAGTATCTAGAGGGGGACAACAAAAAAGCAGAAGATAAAATGTTCATTTGATTAGACAAGGTCACGTACGTCAAAGAAATTTGGGGTAATTAACTTTTATTCAATTTATTTCTTCACAGCTCTGACAAAAGGATGTGCCAGGCTTTATTTTGATGTTTGTTTTATATTTAACTGACTGAGAAGAAGTGTGGGTCAAAGCTTTGCCAGGAGGTGTAACATTGAAACAAAAGAGGATAAAACAGAAAATGAGCATCTCTTTATCTTCCCATTATTCAAAATACAGTCATGAAGAAAAAAACTAAACTAAACTAAACTAAAAAAACAGTCCTAAATGTTGAATGTGAAGAACATGGTTGGGCAGTAGTATTACTTTTTATACAGAGTATCATTTTAGATAATACCACAGTGGGTATTACCGGGGCAGGGGCAGGTTAGGTAATTAATATCTAACAGATAAATGTCTGCTTGCTTGTTCTGCTCAGGTGTGTGTCTCCATCTCAGTGTGTCCCTCACTCTTTGGGTGTGATTATGGGCTGTTGTATTTATAAAAAAAATGAAAAAAAAAAAACAAAGAAAAAATAATAAAAGAAGTCATGGTTTTACTGTTTCGACTTTACTTTTTATTTATTTTTTGTTGCGGTGCAGTTTATAAGTGCTGGTGTAACAATGGACAGCCAGTTTGTTCAAAACCTCCTGGGATATCTGCTGCTCAGCTTTGTCTCCATCACCTCTCTTCTTCCATGAAGCAGCTCTGTTGTCCTCCATCTATATTTTCATTTACAGGCTGAGTCATTTCTACCTTCTCCTCTC
>NW_013952485.1:942143-945239 GCF_001266775.1 Austrofundulus limnaeus | reverse complement strand
ACACACACACACACACACACACACACACACACACACACACACACACACACACACACACACAAAAAAAAACAACCCACCGAAAGTTTAAATCTGAAAAGGAGTCCAGCTATGGTGTTTTAACTCAAGAAACCTGCAGCTGGGTGGTCCCCAAAAGTGTCAGTCAGCACTGTGCCGGCCCACCTTTTCAGGGGTAACATTTCTGTCACTACTTCACACAGAGTTTAAGAGGTGCAACAGATGGGATATCTCTGCCCTCCACATCAGTAACATTATGGGGTGACTTCTGAAAGAGCCTAGAATGTTTATGTCTGAGTTTTCATAGCAGCCAGAAATTTGGCACATCACCTTACATGACAATAATATTTAAAAACCATCACCCTAGTGGTGTGATGCTCTCATGATCCCTTTCCCTCTCAGTTCTACAGGTGTTTCCTGGTTCTGTTCCACTGTGCTGACTGGTTGTCRGAGAATGGCCACTCTTCAGTTGCCTCAAAGATGACGGCAATCCCTCTGAATCGCAGAGCCAACAGCAACGAGGTGGTCCAAATCTCCACTGATGCTCTCAACTAAAGTTATTCTCCCTCCTCATTCATCCTTAATGTCTAAACCCAAGCCTGGAAATCCTGAACATTCCTGAACCATCTGTTCTAATAATGACCTCCATTAATCCAGGAAGCCTTTCTAAAAGGACTTTAAAGCCTGGCTGCAGGGATTTGTTCGCATGATGTTGGACAATCTGATTGAACCTGACAGTTTATCCCAAAGCACAGTCACTGACTGAATTTCAAGAAGCTCAAGTTGCTCTTATGCCAAATTCATTACTTGTCAACAGCTGACAACGTTCCTGTAATTGTCCTATTACTGTGCAACATTGTGTGAAACCAACACAGAAGAAAGCATTATGTGTACACCGGTTTCCAGCCACTGTTTGTTTATTTCAAGTGTCTGTGCTTATTCCTCTGTAAAAAATCWSTTGAAAAGAAAAACTGGTAATGATGGCTGCAGTCTTTCAGGCTTTGTTTCTGCTTGTTTGGGCTTAAATCTGCTCTAACTATTATTTTAATTATGGTTCAGTAACAAAAATCTTTAGCAGTGCATACAACCCAGCAAACAGCTGCCTCCATCTGAACTAGAGACAGCCTAAACATAAGCTTAATACAATAACTTTTATGAAGCTACRTTTTATTCAGTAATTGTGTATTAATTTGCAATAGCTCAGTGTTAAGAAACTTGGCAGGCTTGGTTCTCTTTTGACGCCTGGCAACACAATATATGTTATCTTTTTTGTTTTACTCTTTTAATGTTCATTAAAAAGTTTACTTTTAAACTTTAAAAAAAGACCTCTGCAACCATAAATGTTGTTAAATATATAATACATAGAATTGTTTTATAGTTTTGTTCCATTGTAACTTATGTTGGCCAAAATTTTATTTNTTGTTCCACTTGTATTTTTTCCCCCAAACCAAACTGGCTGCTGGTTCCTTTGTGCTTTTAAAATGGTTTGTCATTGTGCTGCTGTAAAGCTGACTCATAAATCTGTAACCAGTAGCTGTGGGGAAAATGTTCACATTAAAATCTGTTCCTGTCCTTACTCCAGTCTTTGTGGTGATGTGAACATTACAAAATGTTCGTTCCTCAAAATTTCCTCTTGGTCAGAATGTGTTCATCTGTTTGTCATCGTTTTTTTCCTCTTTAACATGGTTTACTTTATTTATTTGTCCTGTATTTTTCCTGCATGCAGTTTGTGTTCAAGTCTATGTTCACAGTTAGATTCTTGCTTTCTGGACGGATGGACACCAGAAAAGCTGCAACATTTCACAGTGAAATGCACAAAATACTCAAATATGTTGCACACATTTGAGCATTTTTATTACCTGAGGCCACGTGCAACATGTTGAAGTAATAATTGAGTTAAGGAAGATGTGATATGTGTTTGGTCTGCAGATTTTTAAAGCAGAAAACACAAAACTGGGCATTTAAATAGTAAAAAAAATATATAAGACAGAGTGAAGCCAAATGTATGTTCTAATAATGTGACAGAACATGAGTCCATCTAGAAGCTTGTTAAAACTTATAATTGACATTGTTTCACTGTTGGATTATACTGCTTTAATAAACATTACAGTGGAAAACACAGTTCAGTTCTGTACTTTAAACTGAGAATCCAAAAATGCTACAYAATTTGATACAGAAAAAGTTGTTTTTCGAGAAACTAGTACCACAACATTCTGCTGAGTAGTCCTGTAATGGTTGGTTCCCACAGTGTGGTGCTCAACTTTCCAGTCTTCATCTCCCACAGCCAGGGGTGGAAATTAGCACCCGCCACTGGCCAAATGCGGGTAAAATTATGGTGTCGCCTGACAATATGAAAACTGCCAAGGTAATTCCTCTTTTTTAAAAATGGTGAGAAACATATGTTCAAAAATTACAGACCARTATCCTTGTTACCACTGCTGTTGATCAAAAACACTATTGAGTATTTATGTAGATTTAAAGAAAGCATTTGACACAACTGATCACAGTATTCTTGAAAAATTAAGTAAATATGGTATTTGAGGGTCGGCACTACAATGGGTATCTAGTTATTTGAAAGATAAGAAACAGTTTGTACAAATAAATGGTGTAAGATCTAAATTAGGTAACATCACACGTGGAGTCCCTCAGGGCTCTGTACTGGGAACCAGGTTATTTATTTTAAATGTGAATGACTGTGTCAGGACTTTTCAAATGTGTTTCATTTGCTGATGATACAACATTTTTTTCTTTAGGTAAATATATAGAAAAAATGTTTGAGATGGTACAGAAAGAATTTGAGAAAATACTAAATTGGTTTCAACAAAACAAATTGTCATTAAATTTGGTTAAAACAAATTATATGATATTTAGTAACAGGAAGACAACTGTTGATTTCTCATTTAAAGTAGATGTATTGAGATCTGTAGAGTCAGTGAGGTGAAATTTCTGGATGTCATCATTGATGACAAGCTGACATGGAGACCTCACATTCATTATTTAAGAACAAAAATATCTAAATCTAAAGGAGTACTGTTTAAAGTCAGGGAGTTGTTCAGTGACAAAGCTCTGTTTGTGTTGTAC
>NW_013952485.1:937439-940218 GCF_001266775.1 Austrofundulus limnaeus | reverse complement strand
TCCTCAACAATATTTACAGGGCGACAATCTTTAGCTACCCAATAAGCAATAGCCTCAGTTATTTTGTTGTTGTTTTGCCTGGATAACGGCCCACCCCTCGCTCCGAACTGCTGCAAAGTTGTCTGCCGGGGACCTCCTCCTCCCTCTGAAGTTGCTGCCACACCGGGATGCTTCGCTTTCAGGTTATATACAAGTGATGAATTACTTCGGTGGTAATTAAATTCACCATTGCAAAGCACGCAAAATACTTTGGTTTTGTCTGAAGCACCATCTGGTAACATAAAGCGAAATTGTCCGTTTAAAAGTGTGTCTTTCTTTTTCTCCATTGCTAGCTTGACTGAGGAAACGGAAGTGTGGTATGGCAAGTCGGAAGGGACACTCTTCAAATTAATCGATGCGTTAATTTATTTTTAACGCGTCAATGTGAAAAAAATAACGCAAATAGTTAATGTGATCATTTTAACAGCCCTATTTTTTATATATATTTGTTTCCACATGAATCATTAGTTGACTGTTAAAAACRTCTCTCATTTCTCATAAAAAGGCAATGATGGCTTGTTTAGAAATAATATTAATTCTAGCTCCCTTCCACATAAATGCACTGAGAGTGTYACTCCTCGGTGAATAGCACTGAGTCTGCATGATTTATCAATATTGCAAATAAACTGAAAGAACGAACTTTAATATATTTAGCAATTGGACTGATCGCCACTGCTCTAAAGACCCACAGCTAATTTAAATGATAATCACAAAATGAAGCATATGAAGATTATTAAAGACTGTGATACCTCTAGGATCAATAGCCCCATATTCATGTTTATTTTATTTTATTTTATTTTAAAAATTGACCAGAATTTCCAAAAGGATCATCCTGCAGTCCTTAAGTAGACCTAAAAATATTGTCTGAGCATTTCAACGTCTGGGAGCTTTGTGTTCGTTCAGGCAAATAAGGATCTGTGTTTGTCCCTCTGTACTTAAAGTACTTTATACGCAGTGTTGCACTCATTTAAAAATGCATGCTGTGTGCCAATGGCCTCACTGTTACACAGCCTGCTTGCATATTGGCACGACTCTAAAATGTTTCCTGCAATACTGTGCTGAATTATTTAAACTCTGTCGTCACAAAAAGGAGCAAAAGAGGGAAGTTCTGTAATAAATGACCGATTGTGATGTCCTCTCCAGACCGAGTCTGGAAAATGTTAACTAAAGCAACCAAGTGGAGCTGATGCTTATATTAAATATAGATCTCTATAGAAATGTTTCTGTAACTGCGRGAGGCAACCCCTGCTGGAATTTATGAAGATTGTATGTCGTATGTCTGTCTGTCCGTCTGTCGTTCTGTCTGTGGACAACATTACTCAAAAAATTGWGGACGGATTGTCATGACATTTTTATCAYGTGTGTACTGCCTCAAGTAACACACCATTAAATTTTGGTGATGTTCCAGATCACGATGCAGACACAGGAATTTTTTTTCATKTTAACACCATTATTTCTTTTTCATGTACCAAGTGGGTTTCAGAGTGTCCAGCAGGTGGYCCTGTAGTATTGGTGTGTCCCTTTGTTCTAAGTCACACGTGYKATGTCATATTATTGTTCTRCATCATACCTTCACTGTTTGTGCACAGAATATGTCTGCTTACMTCTGTGTTATGACATTGATTCAATTTTATTACCTCCGCCAAGGGCGAGGTCAAGTTTTCGGTCGCRTATGTCTGCAAATGTTTTCACATAAATATCTTWGAATACATTGAAAGTTTGATTTCCATCATTTACTATTATGTCTAAATACATGCAACATGATGTTACTATATTTACTAYAAAGCACTGGAAAYGTGACTTTTCCAAGGGGAACCTTTTAGCATAACTGACCCTATTGCCTTGGCAGAGGTTTGCACTCTTCGAGTGCTTCTAGTTTCTTTACTGTTATTTAACCAGGAAAATCTCATTGAGATCACAGATCTCTTTTGCAAGGGAGGCCTGGGCCTGAAGGCAACCTATTGTACAGGATTTGGTCTGTGGGGGAAACTGAAGTACCCGGAGAAAACCCATGCAAGAACGAGGAAAACGTGTCAACTCYGCACAGAAAGACTCCAGGTCTGACCCAGGGATCGAACCCACGACCTTCTTGCTGTGAGGCATCTGTGCTAACCACTGAACCGTTGTGCTGCCAAAATAGCTGAAAATCAAATGAAGGATTGTTTTTTGTCAGTTTGTTTGCTTTATTCTAGATTCCTTGTAGAAACAKCTGTGTGTTTGCCCAATAATATTTAGATATATGTATTTTTTTTTATCATAACAGACAGCCGCCATGTGGAGTTCATGCTGAGATAGTGATGAGTTTTTATGATGGACCKGGGTTTGTCATATTTCTGAACTCTCCGACATGAGCATGCTGCTTTGGATATTGAAGCAAACTAACTTTGCGGGCTGATAATGCCACGATGCACACAGAGCATGAAAAATTCAAAATAATTTCAGCTTCTCCCTATTTGTTTGGCAGTCTACAGCTCAAGAGTTAATCCAGTGAACAGTGGCTTTAAGGTTTAAGTTTAGGATTAGGTTTGTTTAGGCTTACAGCTGCATTGGTCTGAGTCAGCGTAAGAGGCTGAGAGAAAGAAAGACTGTACGCAGATAGAAGATAAAGATGAGTGAGTGCACTTCTGCCTGAGCAGCAAGTAGTGGAAGAGAACGATAAGAGACGACCACTTTTCACAACATACAGGAGTACACTGTGTGTGTGTGTGTGTGTGTGTGTGTGTGTGTGTGTGTGTGTGTG
>NW_013952485.1:935250-937247 GCF_001266775.1 Austrofundulus limnaeus | reverse complement strand
TCTGGACTGGTGTACCACTGACAAGGAAAGGTGAAAAAAAAATCTTCAGTCAAGAAAACAAAGACGACGTTTTTATTAGTGTATCGATAAATCGGCTGACCGACTTCCAAAATGTTTGGAGATCGGCTGAAAAGATGGGCTTTAAAACTGCGTCTACAAAGTTCTGAAAATCAGCCACTGTCCTCTTTGCTCTGCTGTGAGCACTACCTAATGTCCAGTTTAAAAAAAAGTAATGTTTCATGGGTATTTTTCAGTCTTTTTCAATAAAATAAGACTGGAACATTGAAGGTGTGTTGTGACTTTATAACACCTGAGAGTGTCAGTTATTTTAAAATTCTGTATCAGCCAAAATCAAATCGCCAGGTCAGACTTTTTGAAGTTCAGTGATCGGCCAGAAAACTGCAATCTGTGCTCCCCTAATTTTCATGATTTTTAAAGGTTCCTAGCWTTAAAGCACCCTTATGTCTTGGTTATTTTTTTTATTTTCCATCACATTGGTACTCCCACTGTAGCTTTAGAAAAAAAAAAAACAATGAAAAAAATGCAACTTGAAAACAATATGCTATGACATTTGGTAGCATTACATTGTATACAGTGTTGATGAAATTTTGGCAAAGCCAGTAAAAACCAGCCACATTTGGAGTTCAATAATTCAGACAATAGAAACTTCATTTGAAGGGTGAACAGTTAATTGAAATTTGGACTTTAAACAACTAAACTGCTATTTTGATATCTTTAATGGTATTCACACAATCAGGGTTCAAGTTTTATAAATTTCATAGAAAATGTACAGTTCAGTGTGAAGCTATGCATTCTCATTTTTGAGTCTTACCAAAAATTTATGTTAGTTTATTCTCATTACCACTAATTTTACACCTCTTACGTTTAAACATGAAAATCTCTGTTTTCTTTTACCCAGTGTGTCTCCAACTGCTGGATGATTTGTTCTCGCTCGTTTTTTTAACAAATCCCCTCAGAGTGTAGACAGCACACAAACTCTCACAACTGAAAATTACAGCTTTTCTTTCATCTGTCAGATGAAATGAAACTTCAGATCAATCCTCAGCCCATTATGGACAGCTCACATTTTTACCAGAGKCCAAACAAACAAAATAAAGTCTGAATTTTAATTGAAATCCTCAAATATAGTTTAAACTGGCAGCCTCACAACAGAGCTGGAGACAGAAAACAAACTGTCATTATAAACACTGAAAGTCCACATATCAGTACTTTTCTGTATAATTATATCTCTCTATTGTATTTTCATGCGAAGCTCATCCAGAACAGAGTTGAACAATGAATTATTCTAAATAATGTTTTTTTGGCAATATATATTGTACATATTATGATTTAATCAAATATTATTTCCTTATTTAATTGATAGTGTGCATTTACCAACTTCAGGGAGAAACTGTGTGAAATTTTGTGTAAAAATACAAAAAATTGCTTAATTAAATTGGTATCCAAAACATCCAATGAATTACCTATTTGGAATACAAAATCTAATTTTAAATGTCGATTTTAAATGTCAAAATGAAAAACTGCAAACAGACATATCTGTGAAGCTGAAGGACAAAAATTTGAACGGAAATATTTTGCAGAATCATTACACTTCCAATAATTTAGCCTTGAAACAAAAGCAAAAAAATGATGAAAGCACAAAGAAATGGATGTTCAATAATGATTAAAAAATTCAGGAAGGCCACTTAACTATAAGACCTTGAAGCTTTAGAAGCTGCAAAAACTRAAGCCAACAGCATCTCTCAGCTCGTTTGTAAAGTTATTTACTGTAGATTGGTGCGTGACGATGCCACAGGAAGAGCTGAAGAGAATACAATGGGCCTCATGCAAGAACATGTTCGTATTCTTATCCTAAATTTCTCTTACTTTTGTTCGTACAAAGGGTTCGTATGAACATGTCACGTCAGATTCAACAAACTCTTCTATCTTCAGGAAAAGTGCGTAAATGAGCTGCGTAAATTTCACCTGTTCTATCC
>NW_013952485.1:929248-934518 GCF_001266775.1 Austrofundulus limnaeus | reverse complement strand
CACTCGTACGCACAACTTAAGAACAAATCTGTGCGTACGAACGGTTCTTGCATGAGGCCCATTGTTTCTGAAAATAATTAAGTAATAATACAATTATTGTTTAAATTTCAATAATTAATATAAAAAATAGAAATGCAAGTCTTAATTTATGTTAAATGATGATGTTAACATGAAAATACTGAACATGTAATATCTAAGTGTCTGACTGAGCACATGCCGCTGCACTTGCATTTCACCAAGGCGGAAGAAAAAGTAGTTCCCACCAACTGCATATAATTTAGACAAGATTTCAATAGTTTAGTTACTTTTCACTGTGTTCCCGTTAATGAAATACATTACCTGAAATGACTGAAGTGTCAAAGTTTCGATATTTTGATTTTAGAATAAATTTTAGTGAACAAAGTTCTGGTATTGGTGTATCGATATTTCAGTATTGATTTGTACGTCACTACTTTACAAAAGTCCTTTGTCTTTAAAATAAAAAATCATTCAGTATCTTTGTTTCTGCATCAGCTTTCCTTTGTTTAATGTCCTCTCTCAGCTGTGGAACACAACTCTTAATCAAATTCTAGTCAACTTGTTTTTAAGTAATTTTGTTTAAATTTTCAGCAATGCAAAGCTTAGGTTTGACGGTATGTCGTACAGTTTTGATGAGTTGGACCGTATTTATGCTCAAATTTGAAAAAAGTTTACAAATAAGTTTTTAAAACTAATGCAGTATAGCTGAACAATAGAAACTATAGCAAATAGTTCAAGAGAAACCTTGGGTATGTTCGATTTCATGCTTTACAATGAAAGTTTTAATCTAGAAGTGTTGAATTATAGAACACTGTATTGTGTGACAATCAGTGTTCAGTTGAAAGGACAGGCTATTGTAGTTTAACCCCAATCAGAACAAAAGTTAATAAAAAATTAATAATCCTTGGGCCTTTTTTTTTCATATTCCATGATAAAAAAAAACATTCAAACAATTTCAATCATTCAGAAGGCACATTCACACAAAGCAAAAACGTTAATCAATTTCATAAGCAAATCTAAAAGCAGAAGTCCAGGATCTGACAGGATGTTGACAAACCAGCATTTCCTGCAAAAACAATAAAAGAACGCATGACAAAAGAGGAGAACAAAAAGGGAGGAAAGGACTGACAATAAAACCAACATAAGTGGGAAAATAAGTCACAGCTTGTCTGACAGCATGTAGAAGTCATTTAGAGAGCAGAGACAAATGAGAAAAGCAACATATGAAACAAAGAGAGCGATGACTTCACTGCGAACATCAGCTCTGATGCCATGCTTGAAATGACCTCTGCCATTACTATAACATGAGAAAGAAACATGTCTGTTCACTGTCTTTTCTATTTGCCCTTCAGATGTGTTTTTTTTTGTGTGTGTTTTTAAATGCATCAGTGTAACATCTATAAAAACAGATGTGTAGTCAGCTGASTTTGTTTACCTTGTGTAAATTAACAGAGTACGGTGTGGGGTCCCAGGCCACCAGAGTTACATTCTTATAGATGGAGCTTGTGTTGAACTGATAGGTCGGATTTGCCAAAATCTGTAAAGAGAAAATACGACATACTGTGCTTACTTTCAACAAATTAACAACRCAAAGCAACATCCCAGGTCCTTTTAATGAACCTGTGGAAAGGTTGTGAACAGATAATATCTTACATGTTGTAGATCAATTTTTGACCAGTCTTGGTTTGAAGAAATAGTTTAAATTTTACTGGATTGATGAACAAACTAYTAAAACAACTTTACTCTCAATCTTTTTATACCRTTTTAACCTTTATATCACTTTGTGGTTCATTACGAGTCTAAACAGCTTGGATTGTAACTCTCTGTAACTCCTGTGCAGCATTGAGCACTTCTAGCAAGAATATCCTAATATTTCTGAAGGAATCACTGAGTAGTAGGAGACAGATGGTAATTAAATCGTTATAAAACTGTGTGTTCAAAAACTGCTGTAAAATAAYGAAGACTGGAGTTGTTTATTTAAGAGAATCCACATCCATATTGTCTTAGCTCTGCTTGGACGCACCACTGACTTTTCAATCAAGTCAGAAGTAATCTGTTACTTTAAACTGAGGTCGTTCAAAGAAGCCATCTGCAGCAGGTAAGATATTAACTTTTCATAACCATTCTACAGAACGCAAAATATCCAAACTACTGTAGTAAAAAAAAACAAGTATTTCAGATGAATTTAACGTCACACAGTGCACATTTAGCTTTTTAATCTAAATAAAATGCACAAAGAAAATGTGTGAGAATTTACCAAAAACTTTGCCTAAAAGGTAYAAAGGTGGACAAACCTGGGCGTGAGACTGAACACTGATCAATTAAATCAGCGATCAGGTCCAGCTTTTATCACCAAAGACAACTCGAGGTCAAAACACTTTGTTGACGGCATCACTTTGAGATTTTAATCCAGGCTTTTATCTCAGCTCATTCAGATTATTGTGTTCTTTAATTGTAACGGAGCCACTCCTCACTGGCTTGGCTTAAGCTAGTTCAAAGTGCTGCTGCTGCTCGCCTTACTCCCCGCTTGTTCCTGGATTGATTTTATTTATTTTTTAATTAATTGTTTTTAAATGTCTTTATGGTCTTGTCCAACCTGCTGTATGTCCCCTCGTGCTCTCACAGGTCAGCAGATGGTCACCCCAAAGACAAAGAGGAGGTTAGGAGCAGGGGTATCGATCTGAGTATGAATAATATCGATGCCAAGATGAGCATCGATATAGAATCAACTCTCACATGATGAGATCAATACTTTTGTTTATCTCTTTTTTGCACGACTGACTATTTTTTTCTCAAATAGAGTGAAAAATAAAGTGCAGAGTCTCCAAATCATGTAGAGTTGGTCATTATATGAAACTCTTCCTATTTGTGTTTTGTTAACTTTGTTATATTTATATAGATTTTTTTTACATTGTTGCTTTTTTTCTTGTTATTTGCACTAGAGACTTTTTCCATAAACTGTATGTAGTAGAAGGTAATAGGGGAATTATTTTATTATTTTTATACCGGTACACTGTTTTATATTTATGCAGTCAGTTAATACAACACAARTGTATTTGCCTAAAATCACTGTCCTGTTTTATCATAATGTGCTAACTCACAAAAATATTCACTGAAGATGGCATTTTAAGTAAAGTATCTGCATCGGCAACATTAGTTGTGTAATTTTTACTTAATATGGATTGATACAAAATTTGCTGTATTGCCCACCCCTAGTTAAGAGGTGGCCGGGCGTTTTTCAGTCGCTGCCCTCAAACTGAGCTGCCTTTGCTCATTAAACAAGTCGACTTACTTCCTGCTTTTAAACGCTCTCTTAAAACATTTTTTCCCTCTTGACACTGCACTCAGTTCATGATGTTGGCTTTTATTGTTCTTATTGTTTCATCCTTTGATTGCTTTTGTGTATTTTTTAACAGCGTTTGTTTTATTCTTGTCTTGACATATTACACATTTTTTAAAACTTTTTACTGGAGTACTGTACAGCACTTTGGCCAATAAAGTTTATTTTTAAAGTGCTTTTTATAAATAAAAGGAGTGTAAAAATCAATGATGCCGCAGTGCCAAAAAAATTTGAGATATTCATTTGACTTTGCACCAATCCTTCTAAATAATTAAAAAGCTCCGAGATGTGGCAAAGGCAAAAAAATAAAATAAAATAAACAAACAAACAACAGAACCTCGGGACTGAACAAGAATACAGAGCTGAAGCTGAACGGTACATATTTGAGTGGGCTGCAGTCATTGGTAATAAAATCACTGGACCTTGACATCTGAAAATGAAGACATTCATTAAATAAAAATATATATTCCAGAAGGTCATTTTCTGCAGTATTTTCAAAATGATTCAGAATGATTCGAGACGGTTGTTACCTTTCTGAACTCCTGCTGACTCAGTGGTGGACGCTTTAATAACTTTTTTAATGAATATCTTCTAAGCAGCTTTTATGTCTAAGAAAGCACGAGCTTCAAAAGGTTTACAACGTTGTCATGAATCGCATGCCTCTCAGACGTAAATATTTTATACATGCAAAACAAATCAACATGCAAGTACGGGTAATAATTATTCTGAGTGACCCAGGCTCCAGCTCCCACCTACCTGTGAATTGATAATGCGGATTGTAGTTGTGTTTCCCACATCTCGCTCATATCCGTCTGTCGGTGCAGAGTTGAAACGTAAAACTGCATCGTGAGAATCTGAAAGGTGGAAAGCACGAACGAACCCAGTCAATAACGAGAAACAGGAAGTGAAGTGAGCTTGAGGTACATGTTGCACTTTACTGTGGCAATATGAAGACAAGCAGGAATCATAAGAGCAGATATTCTTCTTCTAAAGGTGCAAATCTAATAAATCTGTGTGAAATAYGGAATGATTCTGAACAATAAATATCTTACCTGCTGTAGATAGCTCTTTGAATGACCCAAGTTTGAAGRAATATTTTAATTCTGATTGATATTTCACACTTGTTCTTGTAAATGCTACTTTACAAAGCTTCATATTAGTTTTATGTTACATGTTTCATCGGTCTGGACAGAACAAAACCAATTCTCCAAACTGGGTCTTTGAAGAATCATGTGTAACAATTAAGATGCTAAATGTTTCCACACCAACCAGCATCAAAAAGCTCTGAATTTCCCTAAGGTAATTTTCAGTTACTTTACTTCATCTGAGTGTTGATATTGAAGGATTATCTAAGACAGATGTGTTAAACTCAGTTACACAAGGAGGGCCCAATTCAAAACTTGGTCCAAGCTAGGGTTGGGCAATWTTGGCAMAAAAATTAATCACGATTTATTGTTGTATTTAGCCGATAACGATTAATTTGACGATTAATGCCCTGGARTCCCTGGACACCCGTCCTAGTCACATGACAAATTTAGTGGGAAAGATTTGCKCTTCGTAAAAAAATCTTTTTCAAATTGTGTAAAAATTACAGACTTCAGGYTATACATCAAATTCTAAATTGTGTTGATAGATAAATAAATTACAGAACTTTTTTTTATGTTCATCATATTTGAAGTGGAGAGCAGCACCAAGTGGACTGACCGGGGAAATCTCCAGTCAGTCCGCCTGCTGGGATTAATCAACACATTCTCACTCCCGAGTCGTCACATATTGACGTTTTTCAAAGGCCCCTTTGCGTCCAATTTTGACGCATCAGGTACCCCCCTCGCGTCAGTCCTTGCCGCCCGCGGCTTTTTCGGGTTGCGCCACCAGGGGTCTTTG
Organism: Austrofundulus limnaeus; assembly: GCF_001266775.1. Classification (NCBI taxonomy): domain Eukaryota; kingdom Metazoa; phylum Chordata; class Actinopteri; order Cyprinodontiformes; family Rivulidae; genus Austrofundulus; species Austrofundulus limnaeus. Next base: position 929,276 of record NW_013952485.1, on the reverse strand, counting down.
GGTCGGGGGTCTGAGGTTAACATTAGGG
>NW_013952485.1:926034-928503 GCF_001266775.1 Austrofundulus limnaeus | reverse complement strand
AATGAGGGAAAAAAACTAAGAATCCTAATATTAGACTTAAAAATAAGAAACGAACACAGAAAAAATAAAGTTGATTCTCTTGCTTTTTTCTCACCAGAATCATAAATTTACTGACAAATTCAAACTTCATTTTTTTCGCTCGAAACTTGGCCAGCTGTCATTAAAAGAGTGCACTAAATCCAGTGACAAAAAGACAAACCATAAAGTTATTTTACATTTAAAGAAACATTTCAGGGCTGGATAAAGTGTTAACAAGGGCCAGATGAGGTCTGTGGGCCTTGAATTTGACATATATAATCTAATTWATTTGCACAAAGAAACTACATTAAATACGCCCACAACAAAAATGTTGTATTTGTCATAAAAAAAGACCAAAGTGCACGGGCACAGGAGAAAAAAAACATAAAATAGAACTTTAAAAACCTTAAATCCAAAGGCAACGTAACATGATGTGACCAAGTCTGCTGGTTAATAAAAGGACAGTAAGTAGTTGTTAGTACTGCGAATCACTACTTTTTGAAATAATTACAYGAACTAAAACAAAAACATAAGTAAACAAATATAATGCACAATAAAACAAAATCCCAAGTTATCCATATAAAACCATGTGGACTTTAGTGAAGTGAWCTGTGATCCAGCAGGCTCACAGGCAGGACTTTAGGTGCTCTCCAGTGGGAACTGAAGGGTAAATAATCAGCTCTTCACTTTTAGAGTACACTACTTTCCTCTACTGCTTCAATCTGAGGTTAAGTTTAAYAAGAACTGGATGTTTATATCCATCACAGTCCACAACGAGCATCACATCTCTTTCCCAGCTGATGCTTGCAGCAGAAATAACCGACGTGTTTCAGTCTGTTCTCTGATCGATCCATCAGTGTCAGCCGCCCTGCTCCTGTGACAAACCCACACCAGAATAGATGATCCTTCAGCTCAGACCTGAAACTCCCTCATCAAAACCTGCTGCAAACAGTGCAGCAGCTCCAGCTTCAAAAGAACAAGTCAACATGCCTTTTGTCAACAGAGGGACGYATTTTCCAAAAGGGATCTTGAAGCCAAATGCATTGTACAATTATGAGGTGCTCTATATTCATGATTAGATCCCACACATAATTACATGATTACCCCAMCACCACCAAAATGCTAGTTGGTACTCAGACTTACTCCCACTTTTAGTTTTCAATTAGTGTACTTATTTCTCCCTGTGCACTGAGAGTTAACCTTCTCCAACCTTTCCACTTAAAACTAAAATAACGGCTTTCTTAAATCTTTTTCTACAGCCTGCAGGATCTTCTAAAAATGAGCCAAGCTAGTTTAAAACTGTCAGACTTCATCAGATCTTTTTGTCCCAGAGACAAAGTGTGAAAATGAAAAAGTGGGACGTGGAYTGGATCGTTTCAGAACTGGATGTACCCAGGCAGGCACCTCGAGCTGAGCTGCCTCTCACCATTGTGACGTGTAACTACTGGAAACATTTACAGCCTACAATCTAGACAGAAAAACTGAATAAACTTTAACATTTATGTTTAGGGTGTGTTATCGTTTATAGGTCAAGATGGCCACCACCACTAATCAACATTTGTTAATACAGAAATGGAAAAAACTCAGTGAATTTTCCAGATATTGAGATAAAATTTGGTGTTGATGTATTAACTGAGAATCAGATCTGAACACACTGCAAGATCTTTGCGTAGGATTTTTCTTATATTATCTTGCTTGTCTGTTCATAAAGCAGGAAATGAAGCACTTAATGTAATGAAACAGAGAAAAATTTCAATGGTCTTCAAAAGCAGAAAACATTTGGATTAAGTCTATTTCAATTTGGTTGCCACATGGCTTTAAACTGCTTTTGCAAATTAGAATGAAAGAAATGCTAAGGTATGAAATATTTTAATCTAACTAGTTTTGTTTCTAACAGCAAAGACTGTGTTTAGCAACTAAAACACAGATAAAAAATTTTATTCCTGTCACAGCTTTTTTTTCTTTTTTTATTGATTTTTTTAAATGAAAATGTTTTAATAGCACTTTTGAAGATTAATTTAATTTATGTTGCAGGCTTTTAATTGAGTTTGAATTAGGTTATCATTGAAATGACTTCCCCTTTTAAAAACACATCAGGCAGCTTTATCTAAGCACATTAACACACTGCTAACACATTRCTTACTACAGGATGTTCATTAGCTTCAAAAATGTAACAAAAACATATTCCCCACGAGGAAAAACATATAAAATTAGGATTTTCATGTGTTTTTTTATAAAGTCCTTTCTAGTCATAAATCCAGTCCACGGCGTTGCCACAGAAACCCTGAACAAACAAAACAATGGAGCTGGTCATTATTGAATGAGAATAAAAAGAGAGCATCAGGAAGCAAAAAAGAAAAGAAAAAAAGAAAAAGAAAAACACAACACAGAGCCTCTAAGGTTGTATGTTCAGATAATGATTATTACAATGATTAAGTCATTAATTCTAAC
>NW_013952485.1:923544-925566 GCF_001266775.1 Austrofundulus limnaeus | reverse complement strand
CACCCCCACAGCCCCCAAGAAAACAAACAACAACAACCGGGGGGAGAACACCCACAGAACAAAAATGGACACATTTTATAAATGAATGTTAGAGTTGTTTTCTTTTAGACTAATTTTAGTTTTCTTATTAAAAACTGAGCAACTATCACCATTTCTGACATAWTCTGGAAGGTCATTAAAATATTTCAATAAAGATATGTTATTACAATACTTGTAGTGCATATAATCAGCACTGAAACTCTGTGTTTATGTGATGGAGGGTCTGCTGATCAGAGGATGTTGTTCCTTGTGTTCACCACTTGATGGCAGCCACACATCATCACACCTCCAGCCAGATATCAAAACCCAGTCCTGAGTAATGAGCATCTCCCTAAACGAGGGGCTTCAGCCAGAGATAAACGTTGACGTCGAAATGACAGAAAAACCTGTACGTGTCTCAGAAAAAGTCACAGGATTCTCATCCATTTTTAAAACCTACAGAGCATCAGTCAGAGTTCGCCTCGTGTGCAGTGTTGCCTTTCTGAGGGGAAGGAGAGCAGCGTGAAAGTGGGAGTAAAAAGGATCAGTGCTGTTTGATTTCCTGTAGAAACTAAATCTGGAAGTCAGATAAAGTCAGACTTTAGAAACATGACGAGTCAGTTCTGTATTTTTCTGGCTTCAAAAAGAGCCGCCTTGGTCATCAAGCTGCATCAAAAAAAATTTTTTTATTTATATATTTGAGAAATGAAAATTAGGATGATGACACACTGAGCCAATTCCTGCTGTTCCATGTCAAAAAGACAAACACGACAGATCTCAGTGAAGATAATCATAAATAATTATAACTCCACTTATTTTAGATGATCTGTTCATAAGATATACATCTGAAGTGACAGTTCAGATCTTTTGATGTGGGTTTCTGTGGAAAGGTTATTGTAGAAAAAAATTGGATGCCTGAAAAATTGTGCTGAAAGTTTCTCAGTTTAAGAAGCTTTATTGTTCAGATCTGAAAACTCCATTCATGCTCACTGTGTCACCATCTGTTTAGCTAAAGTCTTTAGGTGCCCTCACAAATCAAAACCTACCCTGGTCACACCCCTGGGGGCGGTATGTTTTACATCAGCACTCATACTGGAAACCTTAAGAAAGTCCTTGTTTATCTTGTGGAGGAACACATTTTGAATAGAGCTGAAACGATTCCTTAAAAAAAAACTGGAGTAATTCAATTACTAAAATCCTCAAAGCAAATTATCTGCCTCAAAGATTCGTTAAAAATATATATTGATAAACTGTTCAGGACACTTGTCTGGTCAAAATGTTATTTGTGTTGCACTTCCGCTAACGGATACACGTGAATGCTAAGTGCTGTATTTAGCTAAGGAGGGAGACAAAGAGTCCCAAATGAGAGCCCAGAAAACCAACAGAAACTGTAAAAAGTGTGGGAACCTTTTAAAGTAAACGTTAAGAGAAAACCCAGCGCAGTGCATGCGCTGYTTGTTTTTGATGTTTCAGCRCCGGAACAGAAAACAGCTGCTGCATTCTACGAACCCATCCAGAGTTAACAACGGGTACCTTTTACGTTCCCTTTGTAAAATATGTTTACCTAAACCTGATAATCTCATCACATGAGCTGAAACACATGTATTTGTTGCTGTGCTTTATCTTATGTAAAATGAGATACTTGGAGTGAATGTTTCAARTTCAAAAGTATTTATAGATAAMCTGTCAATACCATTCATTTCTTACTGTTTATATTTGTTTATAGTTAAGCAGTTAGGACAAAATATTTTATTGCCTAAAATGGGAACATTGTGCCATCATGATAATAGTCTTAAAAAATATGAATTTACTTTTACAATTAACAATAACAAGTGACCTCTACAAAACTCAATGTGCACATCTCATTTTATTACATTACCTATTTTACTTATTTTTTTTCTAACATAAAAGATCACGTTCAGTTTTTCAATCCATAAAAATGAAACTACAGCATTTTGATTTTCTTCGACGGTTAAAGGGGCAATATCATGTAAAATATACCTT
>NW_013952485.1:919191-921274 GCF_001266775.1 Austrofundulus limnaeus | reverse complement strand
TTTATAACATGATATAAAAGTCAAAACAGTTGATTTTACATGATATTGCCCCTTTAAATGTAAAGTGAAACACTCTCCACATTTTAAAAGCAAGAAAATGTGTCATTTTATCAAATGCTCGTCAAAGAATATGTATTTTCAGCCTTTGAGACGCAGTTGAATCAGTTTTTAGTCAGCATTTCTGTGCTTTTGCAGAGAACCTGTTAGGGCTTTAAAGCACTTTAACGTCAAGGAGAGCTACAAGGAGAGCCGTGAGTGTTGACAGACCAAAGCAGAAAGACTAATGTTTCCACTGACACAGCACARCAAGTTAATTCCACAGGGTCAAGTGTAAAATGCAAGTTTCCCTGTATCTTATTTCCTTGGAAGTATCTGTAATCTGTTTCACTCTCAAGGACAACATTAAGTCTGCTGTATAAACCTACCTRGAAATAGAAACGTAACAAAAACAAAAAGGCGATGATTTTGTAAAACCTCAAGCCCTTTTTCTTTCATTCTACTGCTTGTTCCGAACAGCCCAAGCCTCAGAAAGATGCAGGGCAACTATATGTGATGCGACGAAGCCCAACCAGGGGAGGGTGCTTTTTTCCTAGTGAGCCATCTGTCGCCGAGTTCACACTCTTCCCCGCTTACCGGAGAGCTGCCAAAAGTCTTCTTAACCAAGAACACACACGTTCAAACGCACACGCACAGAAAAAATAAATTAAAAAATAGACATCTAACCTACTAGGCACACACTCATCTTTGTGTGCAGTCAGCTTGACAAGTTAATCTGCGGCAGCAACAGAGAACAGGAGCGAGCGCCAGTCACTGCAGGCACAGATGGATGTTTGTTGATYTTCAAATGAAATGCAGATGCAGTGAAACTCGACACGGCATAAAAAGGTTTCGGAATAATGAGGACTTAATGATCTCTGACCCTGTTGGGAGTCGGGTCAGGTTCTGTTAACTCCATCGGTTCAGAGGCGTTGAACCTGTGGAAATTATGCGGGAAAAAGAGTGACCTTTTCTTTAAAAGTCACCTCAACTCTGAATGAGTAAAATCAAAAGTGGAACACCAAGACAAATTGAAAAGGCATCACATGAAGTTGTGATGTATGTTTGATAATCACAGTACTATAAATAACATTATGACAGCTTCTGCACTTTGATATAAAATTAAAAAGGCTCACCTTGGGATGTTTTAGAGTGAGTGTTAGATTTTCAGGAGTTTATGATGGGTGTTGAAATATTTTCAGTTTGGTGTTTGAACCTTAGCATTATCACAAGACTGTATGTTTGTTAAGCCACCAACAATGACCCAGGCATAAAAAAGACTCAGATTTTATTAAAAAAAAAAAAAAAGAACAAACATTGTGTTTAAAGACAGTAAAAAGCAGTCCTGGAGTACGTTTTAGTGCTTCCTGTTGGTATAGCTGCAGCACTGAAAGCTTAGCACAAGCTGAGAAACAGAAAATTGTTTTCATACTGGTTATTGCTCCTATTTCTCAAAGAAGAGTTCTGGTTAGGAACAATCAATGTCTTACCTGTTGTGGAAAGCTCTGAACAATCTCTGTTTGTAATAAGTTATTTGTGACCACACTGACAAGCCAACATTGTGCTATGTTCTTATAAAGTGGGCATATCATGCTTTTAAATGGCTTATATTATGTGTTTCTCAGGCATATTTTTAAATACTATACCATAATAAAGTATCTACGTCACCTTTAGCTGTTATTAAAATACTGTTTTTATGTTTAAATAGCGCCGAAGCTATACTGCCTTATATGTATTAGCTCAGTGCTAGCGCGAAAAACAAGCTGAACTGAGGTCCTCCATCCATATTGAGTCATTTTTGAGTTCCCCTCTCTGTCATGTGGATGGAGGACCTCAGTGATGAGCTTGTTTGTTTGTTGTGCTAGCACTGAGCTAATACATATAAGGCAGTATAGCTTCGGCGCTATTTAAACATAAAAACAGCATTTTAATAACAGCTAAAGGTGACATAGATACTTTAGTATGTTATAGTATTTAAATGTATGACTGAGAAACACATAATATAGGCCCTTTAATAAATCAGAGAAATGAAAAATCAGAAAAACAA
>NW_013952485.1:912164-919181 GCF_001266775.1 Austrofundulus limnaeus | reverse complement strand
CTGAAAATACATTTCCTCAATTAATCTGAAAAGAGCTTCACTGAGTGAGAACTACTGTTGAGAGCTCAGCAGACAGTTAGGTTTCACTTTCACTTTGACCCGAGAGCCTGCAGGAGTCATGGGCGGGGTGTGTGGGGAGGGGGGCAGGGAGTGCGCTCTGCCATGAGGAAGTTCGGCTTAAAGACACGTCCCAGGGGTATTTCTGGTACCAAAAGGCGTTTCTGGTCCCCACCTGTCGTTTTGCTCCTCAGCATGGCTTCCTAAAAACGCTGGATTTCTCAAACATGCATGAATGAGTCAAAGCAAGGCTTTGGGCATGTTTTTTATGAGAGTATAACATTATAACATGATATAAAACTCTAAAAAGTTGATTTTACATGATATTGCCTCTTTAAATTATTCCTTTTCACATTTACTTCATGTTTCAATCGTAGTTTATATAAAGTGGAACTGCATTTCTTTGGTCTGAATTCCTCCTTAATGTAGCTCCACAAGCCCCTCTTTCACCAGTGTTCTGAGGAGCATCTGAGAAGAACTCATTTGGCCATTTTTGTTGTTATTATCCAGCGGTGCAGAAACTTTTTATTTACAAACTGATTAAAAGTAGTGCTGGGCATAGATTTAAAATTTTAATCACGATTAATCTCAAGATATTTTTGCAGTTTCTGCCCTGGCTGCAGTGCGACCGAGTTCACGAGAGTGGCTGCGAATTGCCATGCAACGGCTCAACAACAAAACTCTCATTGGTTGAGACGCGCGACAAAGTGCCATTTAAATCCAATAGTGACCAAGATCCTCCCCGCCATAACCACTGGGCTTGTGTGTGTCTGTTAGCTGCCCAGTGAAGAGAGATCTGACGGAGAAATATAAAGAAATACATAACTGCTAAATCACGCTTTTGAAAAGTACCCGTTAAGCGTCGGCTGCGTTAACTTGATTATGTGATAATGTGCCCATGCAGCACTAATTAAAAGATGTCAACAGCAGAAGACTTGTCCATCCAGCCTTACATGTTGGAGACCCAGAGCGAGAGGAGAATGAAGACAACGAACCTGCAGAACTACAGATTCGCAAAATTGGTTCTGCAGCAAATACATGGACATTAATGCTCAAAATGCATAATAGAGTATAAAGAGAACTGAACGAACTGGAAAATATGACCCAAATAGAATATTAAGATATACACAGCACTGGGTGAGACTAAATTCAACTTTTCTGAACTCTTAGGAACACCAAGTACACAACAAAATGCATTTAAGGACTAAAAAAGAGGATTTTGCATGGGTCCCTTTTAAGACAACAATCTCCTTTGGTCCTGGACCCACTTGGACAATTTGGTAAATCATCAATTCTGTCAGAAAATAAATTCACTTTCTGCAAGTTATKTAAAGAGCCATGTTACGGTCACTGACATCTAGGGAATCTCTTTATGAGAGAGCTTTCTCCTCTGTGTTTCAGGTCTACCTGGCTGCCACAGGTGATATGTGTTGCTGCTCGTTTACCACTCCATAAAGAACTTCATCTCAGAGATGTCAAGCCCCTTTTTGTCTGGACCTTGATCTGCAGTGATCTTGTCTGTGTGGTGAAGTTGAATTTATAACATAATGTGAACAATTACTGTGTGAGCCATTAAGTGTATATACTAAAAGTGTATGTGTTTTTGTCTTCACAGGGGAAGCTGGTAGGGGTTCTCTGCCATTTTTGTTCCAGACCTTTTCTCCTGTTTTGTGGACAGCCAGGGAGCTCAGCCCTTGTACTTTTTTTATTTACATTTAGATAGTGACATTTTATTTTATATAAAGAAGGGGCTGTTTTGTTTGTTATTTTGGCCTTGGAGGCCCTGAAGCTTAAAGCTTCCCTGTGTTTGTTTATTTTATTTTATTTTATTTTTTGTAAAATAAACTCAGTTTCTACTGACATCAACTTAAGTGGTTAATTGTTTGATTTTATGTTACAATAATTGCCATAAATTTCTAAGGTTGTAACAAGCCATCTACAAAGATCATCCTTGCTCAGAACTTTTCCACAGACCCTCACTCCAAAAGATCTGGGGTCTCATTTATAAAGGATTGCGAGGAAACCATAATAAAAGTGAACGTATGGCCAAAAGGCGGAAATGGCGTACGCAAAAAAAATTCAGATTTATAAAACTGTGCGTACACATGTTTTTGCGCACCTTTCATTTATAAACCACAGCCACACGTCAGAGTTTGCACACGAGGTCCCGCCTCAGGTTCTACCCTCTACACGCCCACACTCAACCATAAACAGTCAATGTAAAGTACCTCATGAATGTTAAGATGTATTTAAATCAGTCAGCTGATCAAGGCCAACAAAAGTGATTGGTTCAGACACGCTCTGTGTCTGGAAGTTGACAGGTGCTGACTGACGRCTGCTCACGTGAACAGAATGTCTGTAACTCACACAGATTTTCCCTCATTTTGCTTTAGAGTAATCTAACGATTTTTACAAAAAAACTCAGCTTCAAATTAATTTTCCCTCAGAGCCTGCAGGACGATATAAACAAAAAAAATTAAATTAAATAAGTCAGATAAAATTAGAAATAAGTCCACCGCTCTTCTCCTCATCTTCTCCCCCTCCTGCCTGCTCTGTTATCTGCGGCAGACAGCCCCTTGCGCGCGCACACATACACACACACACACACACACACACACACACACACGCACCCCCTTCCCGCGTAACAAATACAGACTTTAAACGTGAAGTTTTATAACATCCACACTGGCGAGGTGGATGCACCCTGCGCGTGTATCCAAAGCGTGACTTTTGCTGTCCTGCTGTTCTTATTGGGGAGGGGTCTGTGGGTCAGGGAGGGGTCTGTGGGTCAGGGTCGTCTGAGGAGGAAGCAGATGAATGGAGTTGCGCACGGGAACTTTTATTTAATACTTAAGTTTTTTTATTTCAAAGGTCCTCATGGCTCAGCAGCAGAAGCATAAATACTGTTAAGAAAGCTGATGATAAAGTTGAATAAAAATCTAAGTCTGATTATGAAGTGAAATTAAATCTCTGACAGTGATCATTACACAGTGTGGCTCTAATTCCTCACTTCACCATCTGTGTCGCAGTTTCCCGTCTCCAAAATGAGCATACGCATGGGTCAGAGGTGTGAGGCACCGCACATTTTCACGTCAAGTTTGGATTTTATAAATCACAACCTTGGCGTAAAAAGTGGCGTACGCTAGTTTCTGGGCTCAAATTGTGCGTACGCCAGTTTTATAAATCCGACCCCTGAATTGTTGCTTTAAAGTACGGGCCAAAAACTTAGTATATCTTGGTATAGATTTACTGAGGTCCTTAGAAAAATGTCAACAAACTGATAGAATGGAGAGTAAATTCTGTAAAGTGGAAAGCTGAAAATATAATGGTTTGAGGTTGGACTACAGCCAGTGGGGTTGGAGTCAGGCAGAAAATGTAATAAAAAGAACTTCAGCAGCATTAGGAAACGGGCCTTCCTAAAAACCATGATATCCACAATATGTATGTTTATAGTCATGATCATGTTGAATGATCAAAAGATGTTCTTAAAGATGACCTTCAAGAAATCAAAAAGACTCCTCTTGAAGACTAAAGCCCATATAAGAAACCCTGTTTATAGAAGTCTCAATTGTAGGAAAAAAAAGATCTTAACAAATGTTGGCATTAAAGCTGGTTAGATTTGCACAAACTCAAGTCTGTCTTTTCTGCATTTCCATTTTGTTTGCATACATTTGAAAAAATCCCTACATTTCTTGCCCAATTTCCATACCAATCACAAAGAAATTAGGTTTCACTCAAACTTTTGCAACGATACTGCGGCTGCATCAACAAAACAGAATTAAAGATTAATCCACTCATTTSCTTAAAACCTTCGGCACGTGCTGTTTTCTTTTAACCAAATTTCATTTGAGGTGCTTCCTGGGTGTTTCTGACAGATGGAAAGTCACAAAAAATTATAAAAAATTAAATGACGAGACAAAGGAGAACCAGAAAAATTCTGATTTCACGTTTGATAATCTTTCCTGTATAATTTGGACACAATGAGGTATTTTTGCTCAAAACATTTAGAAAAATATAGATTTTTTTTGCAGGTTTTTTGACTGTGTGTGATCTTAAAATGTCATGTTGATGAGCTGATTTTTCTTCCAACTTGCTTTATCGTCAGACAACACATGGAACCAATCAGAGTAGGCTAGTTTTACCAGGTGTCCTGACACAGTATATGTCAGCAGAGTGTGAGAAACGAACAAATTTAAAAGGTTTTCTGAAAGTCTGAACTCCAATGTGTCCAGATCATACAGAGCACAGCATCAGGCAACATTTGATAGCTGTAGAATTTAGCAGYGTAGTTCACAAAAAGTGAAAATCAATGTTTGTTTTCATCACTTACCGATTTCTTTCCCCAGTCGTGAGCGCAGCATGGCACCAGCAGATGTGACCACGGCGCAGGTCTTCAGGCTGCTCTTCTCCTGACGCCTGCTCAGCCTCTCCAGGGGAAGAGGCGGCACAAAGTCAACCCAGCCGAGAGAGGAAAAGGGCTCCTCCGACCCATCCAGAGTTCTCAGTTGTGCCTGGGCTTTCATTTGGCACAGCATATCCTTGGCACTCTGGCTGGTTTTGCGATGTCCCTTGTAAGAAACACTGTGTTTGTTGGCACTCATGTACTCCTTCATGGCTTGCTGCAGTCGAGGACTCAGCATGTTGGCGGACACGCGGCCTCTCCACAGCCGATGCACCACCGAGTCAAACTTGGAGAAATGATATTCATCCAGATTGGCGGAGTCACCGCCCGCCCTCTTGGCCCTTGGAGCCCTCCTTCTGATTCCGAGCTCCTCGTTTTCATTCCCATCGTCCTCCTCATCACCGTCGTGGTAAGGAGTTGTATCATCGTGGTTTGGATACTCTGTGATCAGTGATGTTCTCTCACGACTCTGGACTGCAGGATCTGAGTGAAAGCCCTGGTTCTCTACATTTTCTGTACCGAAGGAAGACCAGGCAGCTAGGCTCTGTGGGTCCAAATAGTCCCGGTGGTTTACTTCCTGGCTACCGTAAGTAGCATAGGGAGCCTCGTTCGGGCTTTGACTGACCTCCACACTGGTCTCTGGGGTTGAGGAGCTGCTTAAAGAGCCAAAACCTGGCGTTTCTCTGATATACATTGTAGGTCTTGATCCCAAAACGGAGTGCTGCAGATTGGAGGCTTGTATGGAGGTTAGCCGGCGGGTGTCAGGGTGCTGAGACAGCAAAGAGCCGCTGGAGGTCAGAGGCTCATTGGCACGAGTATCCAAGAAGTAAGAGAGGAGGACGAAAAAAACGAGAACCCAGGCCAGCATGGCCACCAGCGCCAGCTTCCACCACTGCCTCATGCTGGACTTCATTACCAGCCAACTCTCAGACTGAGCCAGCCCACCGGCTGCAAAGCGCCACCGCCAGGACTGAGTCCAGAGGTCAGCTGGGTGGGGGGCTGTAAAACAAAGCTCAAAGTTACCACTCAAGGCAGTAAAAAGGAAAAGAAAACAATAAGCTTGGACAACCGCAGCAAAAGTTCAAAACGCTCACCTGAACTGAAGCTTTTATTTCTTCCTGACCATGTGTCTGCCAGGACACAAACAGGAGCCTGAGAGGAGGATTGGAAAGAGTTAGTGGAGYGAGGAAAACACATGCAGGCGTAGGGGTTTGTGTACATGAAAACACACATCACAGGGAAACATCGCATGTATAAACAAAACAAGACATTTTCAGCACAAATAGCTTAAACAAAAGTTTCTGTGGTTCCCTTCATGACGTAGTAGGCTCTGATCAAATCATTAAAACCTTTGTTTAAAATAAATGTTGCATCAGACAAAGTTGTGATTTAAAGACTTTGTTTCAGCTAGTAAAACCAGATAAAGCTAATTTAATCAGTCTGTTACATAGTAGAGTTGGGAAACCACAGATTTTTGTCAAATTTAACATTAAACACACTTCCTGAATGTTTATCAAAGTAACCTTTACAGCATTTACCCTTCTTAAAATCAGCAGMTGGGCAGTGTGTACTTAAAAAAGCTGGATGTTAACACAGCCAGAATATAGAGGCGTTTCTCTGACCTCTCTGCTCCTCAGATCCTAATCAAACACTGGGATAAGCCAGAAAAAGCTCATTTTATGGAGAATCTGCCCTTCAGCCTAAAAGATTAAAAATACCCCTAATGTTCAAACAGACTTATGTTCCTGTAAGTCTGAGATATTTAAACAAGCCTTTTTGTTCTCACACATGTGGTTTTTATTTTGTGGCTGATGGCAGAGTTTTCGATTGTTGACTCATAGCGTTTTTACTTTTGCAGCCTCATTCAGTATCTGACAAAGCTGGAAGCTGTGAAAAATGTCACAACATTTCGCAGAAGCTTCTTTTTGGATGACTGCAGCATGACGGAGCAGTGGTAAGCACTGATGCCTCACAGCAAGGATGTCATGGGTTCAATCTCTGGTTCTTTCTGTGCAGAGTTTGCATGTTCTCCCCATGCTTGCATGGGTTTTCTACAAGTTATCCGTTTCATCCTACAGACCAATACCATGTACGGTTGCCTTTGGGTCCAGGCCTCCCTTGCAAAATACATCTCTAAACTCAATAAGAATTTAAATAACATGCAATGCAATCAGATAAAGAGAAAAAAGGCATGTTTGTTTTCACAACAGCAAATGGTGAGAAGGGGAAAAGGGAAGTTCAAACTTCCTCATTTAAGCACTAAAAACCACCTCGCTGAAAGCTTGAGTATTTATGTGCCATTGCAGCAGAGTTCAACATGTTCCGTTTTTGTTTTGTTTTTTTACCTGCACTGTCAGGCTAGTGACACCAAATTGTTACCTGCCAGACATGAAAGGTTACCTGCCCGAAACAAAAATGTTCAAAATTTGATAACACATAAGAAAAACGTACTGGATAAACTAACACTATTTTAATTTATTTAAGCAGAAATATTAACATGGTTACACACAGAGGTATATAACATATGACATCTGATTATCAGACGTAAACATTACAGA
>NW_013952485.1:907516-911321 GCF_001266775.1 Austrofundulus limnaeus | reverse complement strand
ACAAAGTTCATTTTGATTCCAGTTTGCCTGGGTTTTGTTTTTGGATCGCATCAAAAAAAATACAGGAAATGTTGAGAATAAAAAGGAGCTGCCTTTTTTTGTAACAAATTTTATTTGGACGAACAACGTATCTTTAGAAAGGTTGTCTTAATGTTGTAAATATTTTGGAAATTAAAATTTACAATTCAGTGGAACAAAATAAACACATTTAAAGGGCAAAAGATAACAATACTTGTTCTGTTACATACTGCAGTACTTCACACATCCCAACCCACACCAAGGGTGTCCAGCTCCTGAGCAATTTAATTAAAAATCTTTGATTTAAATCTTTGAAGAGCTGGAAATTTAAATTACTTCAATAACTATTAACACATTTTTGTTAATACATTTTACTTAAAGATTTCTGTTGAAAACACAACCTAATACTGTATATGTTAATGCCTGCAAATGACCAAGCAGTACTTGTTGTGAAAAGAGTGTTAAAGGCGACCTATAAGGGGGGTCCTAGCACAAGTTATTATCCATCTGTGGGCTTTACGAAACATGTTCATTTGATCTAACTGACAAAAAGWATCTTAAATAATGAAATTTCACCTTTTCAGTTCTTCCTGTTGTTAGCTCTCTCCAGATTGCTGTATGCAGAAGTTGCTTTGGAAACCCCCTCACAACCGTTTGTTTACATTAACTCCACCCCCCGACATGGTAGAAGTTTCCAAAGTGAAATTATTGTCATTATATTATATTATTATTTTTATCATTATTAATATTTTTCTACAACTTTCTTTGGAAATATTGTTAGAACATAGTCATCAAAAATAAAAATAACATTAATCCAGACATCTCTGTTCTCCATGGCTGCTGTAAAAACAGAACAACTATCGTCCCATGAAGAAGTGGGCGGAGCTTCACCTCGGGTTGCCTCGTGTGGAGGAGGGCTCTGGTTTAGGTTGCTAGGTGACTGTTATTGTGACGTCAGAATAACGTGCCTTGAGAAAAACCATGTTTCCAGATACCTAAAAATACATGTAATTACAGCTAAAAATGGCTGGTTGCATTTTATTTATTTATTTATTTATTTGTGTTTGGACTGCTTCTCTAAGCAGTAGAGACCCAGAAGTAAGTTTAAAAACATGAAAAAAGTGAGTTTTGCATAATAGGTGCCCTTTAAAGCAAGGGATTCACATAAGTGGTAGAAAATACTAGTTTGCTTGTACTGAATGCAACAATGTTAAGGCAGTAATAATTTATAAATACATATCTAGATATATTTGCTATAGCATAACAGTTTTGYTATTGCAAATGTCCATAAAATAAAGTGAAAAATTTGTAAGGCTAAAGGATTCAACCCCAGCCACAAAGTCCAAAGCCAAATAATTTTACACCAGCTTGGACAAATGATCTTTTTTTCAACAAACATTCATTACAATCATTTGTGTCATATGCAAGTATCAGTGATACTTACATATCTCCAAATATATAACATATAGAATAAATACAATCTCCAAACATGCTCCTTTTTACCTACTTTGGTTTTTTCCTCAACAGACAACTATCAACACAGAAACAGGCTCTGCAGGCTCTGCTTCTCAACGCTTTTCAAAATCAAAACTTGTTTTTTTCCACTCTGTTGCAAATAATAAGCACAATCATTTCTAAATATCACTTACATCATCAGCWTGGCTTTTGGTTTTTTAAACAACAGCTTTGAATACTCTGGTGTGCAAAAATGGTAGACTCATTGACTGAGTGCGTAAAACACGTAACAAAAAGGTGAATAAATGAGGCATTAAATTGCCTCACATCCGAGGACCACAATCCTCCCGACCACATGTAATTACGAGGTCTGGTCTCTTAATGCGAGGAGCATTTCTGTCAACAGAGAAAGAGCTGCAGAGAGAGGGAGGRTGGCGCTAAACCTCCTCAAGTCCTAATTACAGCTTCCTGTCTCTGAAGCCGCCGTGTCCTGCAGAGTGCAAGCAGGAGTGATTTCAGGTGCCCCCCCATTCCCAGGCGGCCCACCCCCTCACCAGACCTCTGGGCMACACGGAAGACCGAAGATCACCCCGTTGACCCTGTTCAAGCAGGAAGGAAACAGCAGGAAGCAACTGGGCCAGAGGGAGCAGTAACAGAAAACTGATGCAGGCGCATACATCTGCACAAACACACCAATCTAATAACACTGTGAAACCCTGCAGCACGCTTGATCATAAGGTCTGAAGCTGGGTTGGAGGGATCAGCGTGTGATCTGCTGAGYTTCAGCATGTCGAGCACAAACCAGGTTAAACGTTACTCAGGGGGGGGAAAAGTGACATTTAACACCTGGAAATAATAACCATTCTTACAGAAAAGAATCCAAATGATAAAAAATAAAAGCAAGAAAACACACAGCTGCCTGGTGGCAACGCTCTGAACAAGCAAATGTCATCTATATGCATCACCGCTCCACAGAAGCCCGCTGCAGAGAGTAGCTCCAGGCATAACATGCAGGCGTGTGTGTGTGTGTGTGTTGGAGTGTGTGTTGGTGGTTTCTTGCCTCACCTGATAACAATCAAGACGTGTGGCGGAACACCACAAAAAGTGTGGCACAGACGAAACAAGAAGAGCGGCGGAGGATAGAAACCCACAAAGAATGCGCCACATCGGCCTTTAGAAGTTCATTGTACTGTAGTGATGTTTTTCATTATGTAAATAAATGGTCACATTTATTGATGGATCAAATTTAAATTCACTGACTAAAGTCACTTATTTGTCATTCACTTTTGCACGGGAGAAGTATTTACCGAAAATAAAAAGRTCCCTTGCAAAAATGCTTTCCTTTTAACGTTAAACACGTTTAACGATAAGAAGTGTAGGGTCAAATCCTACACAGTAGTTTTGTGAGGGGTTTTGAAGGAGGTGAGGTGCCATTTGAAATATCCTTTTCTCCTCTTTTTCTTACGTTAGGAAGGTATGGAATCATTTTTGATTCCTGTATTTTTGTACAGGTAAGAGGTATAAATTAAGTTAAATATGTTTTGTTTACTGTTTTGGCCTTGGCTCACTCTGAAGTTAAATTTACTCCAGTTTTGTAAATACACAAACATTGTAATTAAACCCCACATTTTCCTCTCCAGTGCCTGTTTGAATGGAGCAGAGTTTGAATTTTCCCTTTTTTGTTATGTCCTGGCTGACAGGGTGTAACAAATTGAGGGCTCGCCCATGAATTGAACCCAGGATCTGTCGTTTTAAGAGCTCAACGTTAATCAAACAATGGTGTTCTGTACACTCTGTTGAGTTTAAGTTGTCGCCACATGGTTCGGACATGGTACCATCTAGGGGTCGACCGATACATCGGCCGGCCGATATTTTTGGCCGATATTCACGTTTTTCCTTTGTATCGGTATCGGCTGATACGCGCCTGCTCTGGCCGATACAGCAGCCATGCTCTGGGCTCACGTGCGCGCATCCATTACAGCTCCCTCCCCGGTGGAGAGCGGGTGGTGATTTGTGAGACAGAGCACAAATAACAACAAAGGTAAGTTTTCAACTTTTAACTTATTTTAACTGTCTGATTTAGCTGTATCTTAACTCTGTTTCAGACTATGAGGGGGAGAAAAGAGAACAAAGGTGTTTTAAGTTTCTATTTTGAGGAAGCGGTGATATCAACGAGCGCTGTTCTTTTTTACTTTCACTTTCGACGTGCCACTGAAAACAGCGTGTCCACGTTTTTTAAATGGTGGTTGAGTTACTTACAGGGTGTATAGAAGGATTCCTTTCCATACTGAATTAGAAAAAAAAGCCTTCAGCATTTTCTCGCTGTCTCTTT
>NW_013952485.1:895754-906834 GCF_001266775.1 Austrofundulus limnaeus | reverse complement strand
CTGTATATGTACATATTGTCTGCTATCCACTGTTAATGTTTTGTTTGTTTATTAATAAAAGTTTTTTAAGTTGAGACCTGTGTAACATTTGTTATTGTTATCATTGTTAATGGAGGAAGAAAAGTTAGTATCGGCTTCAAGAATCGGCCCAAAAATATCGGCTGCTCGTATCGGCGTATCGGTTAGACTGATTTTTAAAAAATCGGTATCGGTATCGGCCTTCAAAAACCTGTATCGGTCGATCTCTAGTACCATCAAACATCTTGGAAAAAAGGTTTCAAACTAGTGCTGGGCGGTATACCATTTTTGTACCGAATACCAGTTTTTATTTTTGTTATGATATGAATTTTCTGAATACCGGCCATAACAGTTTAAATAGCCTGAACACGTGCGGAGCATTTCATCGTGGCCGCCAGTAAACTGTTTCTCGGGGGACACTTTTCCTCGTAGCACCGCTATGTGCGTTAGCATGCTAATGTTATTGTTGGAGCAGCTTGTTGCTGCGGCGGGTGGCGATATTCCACTGCTTTTATATAGACTGACGTTAAAAAATATATCCCATTTTCACCATCGCTGTATGAAGTAAACACATCTTCAGTGACATGCATGTTTAGATTTAACATGGTTAGTTAATATGGAGACGTTATGCTGATGGAGACTTAATGTGKTTCTATTGTGAAAAGCCCGCGGGAAGTAGTTTGTAGTAGAATTGGAATTGGCTGGTGTGCAAGGTGAGTCGTGCTGATAAGTTTTATTAAATAACATAAAATAGACCCGATAATCTTTTCTTAACCCTCCTCCTTCACAACCGGAACAAAATGCGTGACTACTGTCTACAACCACCAGTCAAAGAAAAGACAGACGAGGGAAACAGCGACACAGACAGAGGTACATTAAAAGAAAAAAAGTTAATAAGCAGTGTTTGTACGTGTTATCAGCTGACATGTGATGAAAAGAAAAATACTGTGATATACCGTGAAACTGGTGTAAATGTTGAAAATACCGTGATATAAAATTTAGGTCATACCGCCTAGCTCTATTTCAAATATCTTGTCAAGATGCTGGATAGTCACAAATATTTTGGCCAAAGAGCGATCCTTTCGTACCAAGAGCACAAAGAAAAGGTAAGTCATTAGGTACACTGCTCTGAGTATCACTTCTAGAAAGCCTATAATAATATTTGTGTTGACATGACAGTGTAGTAGGCTAGCCACTTTACTGCAGTACTTTTCCAATCAGTAGAAATTGTGGTTAACACACACCTGTATGCCTGAAAAGAAAAACACTGTGATACTGGTTTAAGTGTTACTGTGATATCAAATTTTGGCCATACCGCCCAGCAGTAATGCCCAAACCAACATTGAAAAAAAGAAACTCCAAATGCAGACCTGATGAAAGTTTCATTGACTGCAGTGAAAATACAACCAAACAACTTCTCCCAAGAGACGGTCTGAGGCAATGAGAGTGCCCAAACACAGCTGGCATGCCAATGCTGCTCCCCGAGTTTGACTCACTGCTCGAGTCATCCGTGTCGCAATAAAATGAGCTAAAATATATTTGTCTAAAATATTTCTACATCTGTGATTCATTGGTTTTTGCACGTCCTGAACATTTTCTGCTGCTTTTCTTTTTATTTGCATCATCAAAAACAAGAAACGTAGGAAAACTTAGACGATGTCTTTTGCAACTGGCATTAACTCATGCATTTTGTTTGTTTTTTTCTTCTAAAGTGCATCGAGACAATGGGTTCCCCTAAAGAGAACAGCTAAAAGGCTTTTAATCTGGGTGAAACACTGAACATGAGGCGGATGTGGTAAGCAGACGGAACTACTGTTCTGTCAATGACGTTTACATACAGTGGGGTTTTTTCATACAAGAACTGAAGTCTGACTCAGTCTGGTTTATAAAAAATATTCTACTTGTTTACAAAATAAGCCTATTAAATACTCCATAAAACTTAAAGGAATAGTTAAATTATTTGAATCATTTTATTCCCACTTTATATAATTCAAAACATGCTTGACATGTGGCTGAACTCATGCATTTTTAAGCACACAGCGCTACTGAAAATTCAAGATGGGTAGTTTAAGCTTTTGATTTATAAATGGAATAAGCAAATAATGCATAATTCGTTCATGAGGGAAAGTAACAGACATGTTGCTTCCTTGTTTTCCTTAAAACAAATTAGTTTTTTTTACCAAGATGAATATATATCATTATTAAACATTTTCAGCCATCAACATGACATCTCTTGGGTTTATAAATTGAATATTTGAGAACATCAAACAAAAAGGATTTTACTTCATTTTTTAAAACTGAACAGCTGCGAAGCTTGCACATTCATCTCTGGCATAAATTATCAATCATTGCTCCTTATATAAGAATTGTTCTGAAAATGACACAGATTACAGGGTCAGGAACTTCCATTTATCTCTATGGAAACTGCAGCAGTCTACGGTCTTAGTGCGCATTTCATCCCCAAACAGAAGTCACTGAATCATCTGACTGTTACTGAAATAATTGGGCAATCATCCCACGTCAGTTATGTTCTCTGGACATGCTGCTACTAGTGCCTTTTTTTTRTAAATCAAAAAAGTTCAACAAACAATGTGTTCAGAGCTGTCATAAAGCTACATCCAGCAAGCTTAATAATGTCTTTATCTCGCAGAGCTGTTACTACTGAAGAAAAGTAGGCAACTCAAAACAGAGAAAATTGAGAACAAAAGACAAACTTTCTGTTATGGTTTCACCCCATTTTGAGTGTTTGCGACCAATCAACCAGCAAGCCGTGCAGCTGCATTGTGCACAGACAAATTTTGCATAACTGAATTCTAGTTAAAGCACAACATTTCTTTGTCAACAATATACCCCTGGATCCCCGTTAGATTGAATCAACTGGAGTACATTTAAAACTGAACCACTTTCTTTGTGATCATTTCTCATCAACAATGTGGTTTTTAAATGTGTTCATTCTGAGCTTTAAACTGAAATGTTTTCTGTCAAGAAGAAAGAACCCATGCAGATGTTAAAACACAGCTCTCGTGATATAGACTTGTGCRAACTAAATGGAGAAGAGTTTCAGATGAGTTTAAGACAGGGTCAAGATGTGTTTGAGATTCATGCAAGGACCGTAACAAGTTGGATTGAACTAAAACTTTGCACAGTTTTGGACCTGTTTAAAGTTTAGGTGAGAATACCGTGTGCCTTTGTGCCTCACCTGAGGAAATTCTAAAGACGTCATYATTTTTAGAGGCATCCTTAAAAAAKGCAGTTCACAAACTAGTCTTCAGCAAACGGTAAGCTACTAGCTTAACTTCTGTACTTTAGAACTCCAAGTAAAGTTTTRCTTTGTTTGTTTTCTCCGTATGCTGGATCGTCCCTACCCTTTGATGTGGGGTTTGGTGGAAGGTCTATGAGCAATAAATGTTTTACCTGTTATTTTACCTTCATTTCTGGTCAGACCAAGCCAGAACCAGAGAGCTTCAGTCTCAAAAACTTCAATTTCAAAAGTTTTATAGAGCAAATATTATTCTATAAACCTTTACATTGCCATTAGTTTTTCATTACAGTTTTCTAGCAAAAATACAACACTAACATCCCAGTCYGCACCMGGAGTCCCACAGCTAGCCACTTGTKTTTACAAATAATTGTAGATTTTGAACTGTAATGTGAAACTGACAGTGCTGTTGAGTGTTATAAATATGCAGAAAGCACTATGAAGTTTCTTAATTTCAGGCTGTTTTAAGACTAGAGCAGTTCACTTGTTCATAGCCCAACTCTGACCAGACATTAGCTCATCAGTCTGCTCAGAAAGAAACTACTTCTCCAATCAGAGGTCGTTCAAAGAGCTTTCTACAACAGGTAAGATATTAACTGTTCATAGAGTCCCAGCTTTAATGCTATTGTCRTGTGTGCTAAATGTGTTGTCTTCTGTGCAGGGCTATATGTGGCTATGGAATATTACAAACATATAATAATTTTTCAAATTTACCTTGAGTTGTTAAACTGTGATCCTTTGGACAGCTATACCGGCTTATTTTATTTAATACAAATTTGCAAATGATTTTTATGAACTAAAACCGTCTGTTTGCACAAAGAAACACATTTCCTCACACTGTTCTGTTCTGAATATCCAAACTACCTGAGTACTTCACACACCTGTTCACCTAATTTCCACTTTCATGTAAAGCAATACTGACAAATTGATGTGTGTGACTCCAAAACCACTCATTTGATTTTGGAACAGAATATATGCAGAAAATGAAACACCAATAAGGTTTCATAGAAAGTATCAGCAGCARTATCTCAGAAGACCAGCAAGATTATAAATAATTTAACAGAACTCAAAGTGAAACAAAAAAAAAGTCTTGCATAAAATGTTCTTACAATGATGATTAAACATTAAGAAGGTTTTGTCTTTATATAGGAATCATCTGCATCTTCTCACATGTGGCCCATGTTTTTCCCCCCTCTCTTCACTATATTATGATTTTGTGGGTATGCAACAAGCAATTAACCTGACGCACAGATGGTTTGTTACACAGAACCACCAGGGAGATAATTGCTGGAAATTGCAGGCGGCTTCAAAAGRACTCCTTGTCAGAGGGCTAAATTATTGGTAATTTTCTAGAAAACCATTCATCGCTGGGTTTGTTAATCTCTATTGTGAACCTAACTAACTATTACAATCCACTGACATATTACAGCAAACCAAATTTAACAGTCGATCAGAGCAGAGCCATATGTTTATATAGAAAATGTAGCTCCATAAAAAAGTATATATATATATATATATATATATATACACACACACACAGTATATGACATGAAACAATTCAGGTTAGCAAGGAAAATCTAAAAGAGTACTTTGAAAATGAACATAGGAAATGCCAATCTGCTATTTTCCCAAATAAAGGATATATTATTCACTAAATAGTCCTAATAAAAAAATAAACATCTGTGCTGGACATCCACAGGATGAAAATAGAGATCAGTGTTTTAAATCTCTTGAGAAATCTGGGAAAATATATCCGGGAAAACACCAGTCCTGCGAGTTTAGAAAATGACAGCTCAGACCGGAAACAGCTGGTGAGTCACATCCATTTAAAACTTTACAAATCTCATCTGACCTGGGATTGGTTTTTTCCCATCCATTGATGCACTTAAAATCTTGTTCAGAAGAAAACTTTTATCTTCAKTGATGGTGTGAACGTCTCAGTTAGTGTGAGTTTTAAACTCTCCTTAAAATGAGTGAATAACTACTGAAACAGTCACAAATTTTGGTTTTTGTTTGTCCACCATGAGTGATGAGTACTCGGTAGTGACAGACTAAATTGTTTCCTGACAGTGCTATGTTTTAGTCTGAGTGATATTTTTCCTTCTCAACACTTACGCCCACACAAACCCTGCTTTTTTTGGGAGGGTGGGGGCGCAAAGAAAAACAACTCAGTCCCAGMATCTGTTTCTGCCCCTGAACTTTATTTTGAAAGGATTATTAAGTGGAAACTAGTCAAGGGTGAGCTCAGCTTCACTACCAAATCATAAAGACATAACAAAAATGGCAACAGGAACCCTAAATAGGTCTTCACTTGAAATGTGCTTAAAATTAWTTTTTTTTTCTTACCAGTTATTTAGCATGTTTATGGTCAATAATTATGGTTTGTATTGTTTTAAGTTGTTTATATTTTTATATAATCTTTTTTTGGGGGGGTGACGAATAATGGAATTGGCAGAGAAGGTTGGTGTAGACATTTGTTTGTCTTTTAGCAAAATAATCCCATAAAACATTGGATGGGTGTCATTAAAATATTAATATCATATTAAAATTAAAAAGAAATATTTTAGATCTATAACTGGTTAACTTTTGGAGCCAATCTAATTCAACAGCAATACAACTAAAAAACTAAAAAAATAAAAAAAAAAACAAAATGGCTACAATTCAACCAATTTTACTGTAATTGAGCTTGGAGTCTTTATGTGGGAACCAAGAACCACCTCTTACTCTGAGCCCTAAAAGATCCTGTGATATCTTTATTCAAAACTCCGGCATGCAAGGTGGCAGGTGATAGGATATTCTTCAAGGAAAGCTACTGTTTCCATTATTTCATATTTGGCAATKTATTAATAATTTGGCAGTTTAAATGGCAATAACTGAATCTGAATTAAAGTTTGTGCGATACACAACAAGATTACTGATTATATGCCTACAGTTTCTAAGAACAAAAAAGAAAATTGGTCAGCCACAAACACAACTAAGTTACAAACATCAAGGCAGCCAAACCCAATCTAGAYTGTACATTTGTTTTGATTTTTTTCTGATGAAATTACTCTTAAATCCTTTGAGTCCCAGCATGCTCGCCTGCAGCTTGCTATAATATTCTGAGTGAACTCCAGCCATTATTCGACTGCCAGTTAAATACAAACCTTGAGACGTACAACTGCACACCATCGCACTAAAAATTCACTTTATGCTGCCCTGCTGAGGAAAACTGGAAGGACTTATTATCAATACTTCAATCACAAGCGCCTTGAAACTTTTCTCTTACGAGCTCATATTCAGGCTTTGGCACAGAAAAATAACAGCTACATGACATTTTAAATAAAACACGAAGTGAATACTAATGATCCCTCTTAGCAGAAGATAATTGTAATCAATGATTTTAGTCTGATAAAGCTAGAAAAACAAGATTAGTCAGCTGCATTGAAAGACTTTATAAAAAAGTAAAATAGTTTTTCACTGAAACAGTCAACTGCTGTGAAAAACAAGATATACTGTAAACTCTGTAATAAAAGATCACCATATTTCTTGTTTCCTCATATTGTATGCTTTAATGCAACATTGTTTTAAATCAAACACAGACCAAGGAGTTTCTCCTTCATAAATATTTGAGCTCTCACAAGTGGAGCTGTTCATGAAAAAAATACTGTTTTCTTACAGATGCTCAAGCAGAAACAGGTTGCTAAAACTACCAACAATCAAAAATAAATAAATAAATAAATAAATAAACATTAAAAAGAAAAATAATAAATGCACCTTTGGAGGAGTAAAGCTGCCAGAACTAAAAAAAATTTACAAAACACAAGTTTCAACACTTTGGCTTTTATAATATCTATGGAAAGAAACATTTGTTCTTGTAAAATTGTCTCCATTTAGCAACATTTCAGCTTATTTTTCAGAACACCCAATAAAGAAGTATATCTGTTGGTCATAGGGCTGGTTTACTTGCCTGTTTAGAGCTATTCTGATTCTRCATTACTTTCATTTCTGCAACAAATCCTGTAATTCTTTTATTTAACAATATTTTAATGTGTTGTGCATTACCTATTAAACCAACAACGCAATTATATTTCTATCCTTATTAAAACCATGTATAGAATTTCATTCATTTCCAGTCATTTCATAGCCTACACCTGACCAATGCCAGTACCTAACACTAACCCTAAGCCAAAAATTGTGCTTGACCATATTAGGACTGGTCTTTGGTGTCCAAAAGGACAATTGGTACTGACAAGATAGGTGTTTATACCAGACACAGTCCTAAAAAGATAAAATTAGTTAAAACACASTCACTGTGTATATATATAGTTTACTAGGTCTCCTAAGATGATGTGACCAGAGCCTGATATAAATGCAAACGCAGCTCAGACTATTTCATTGTGAGGAAAACAGATTTTCCGGTGAGGTGCTACATGATGGAGAATACGGCTGCAGCGGGTGCTGAGTGGGCGGAAGAACCTTCACAACTGGGAACCAAGGTTATTTATAAACTTCAGTGGGAATGGAGAGATTTTTAGGAAGACTTGTCAGCCTCAGCTGCAGTTCAGACGGTCAGAAACCTAAACATCCTACACCTGCTAAACCACAGTTTGTATCAACAGAACCTCCCTTGCTGAAAACAATCATCAAAAATGCCCAGTTCTTTGGAGGTAAAACATTTGGAAAAACGTCTCGTTACAGGAACTTTWTAGTTTCCCACCCAAACACATCGCTTTCAAACTCACGTCTATTCACTCTGCCTTTAAACATCACAACTGGGAACAGCAATAAATTTAATTCCTGACATGCTCGGAGAGCAAACCCTCACAGCAATTTATAAACTAAATAAATAAAATCAAACTTAACTTTGCGTTTATATTGAAGTGCTTGTCAGAGCGTCTGACAGAATCTGAAATCTGCTCCTCTTATCCAGACATCAGGCGGGAAGGCCAACACCTGAAAAACTGCTGAAACAGACATGACGCATGCTTATGTGATCAGATTTGTGCTTATAAAGCAAGAACGCTTCCTCACAAGCACAAATCTCCCCTTCAAGCACAGTTCTGTACTTATTCTCTGCACTTGTCTCAAATTTAAAAACTTGAGTTTTTGTTTTAAAAAAACCACCTTTACCAGTCCATAACTCATTATTTTGATAACTAATTATTTTTCTTCAAGCGACAAAAATTGATCATATGAGAAAATATATATGCAATTACTGGCCTTTAAATCAGACTGAACAGTAAACATTATCTGATCAGAATTACGTTCCCTGGGAATTTTTAAAATCTTTGTTTTGTCTCGTGTTCATGTGTTTTGAATTCAGAAAGCAGAAATAATGCTCCTTTATAAAGAAAGCGTTCCACGTGCCGATGCTCCTCTGGGTGCTTTTTCAAAAACCTTGGTTTGACTTTCAAATTGATTAAATGTCGTATGTTGTACGATTTAAGTAGATTGAGCCAAGAGTTAGCATTGTATTCATCTTTTGTTTTTAAATCACRGTGAGAGGCAGAGGTGAAAAGCCTGTCATCGTAGTTTATCACTGACTGTATACAACTCCCACCACCCAGACTTTAGACATGGAGCAGATTTTAGATACTGTCAGTCTCTGACAAGTCCTTCGTTTTAATGGAAGGGTTATGGTTTTCTTAGAAACTGCTCTAAAGACATGCTGTCTGAATACATCAGAAATCAAACTCATAGCTGTCCCCCCCCTGGCCTGACTGCATGGTGGAGTGAAGAGCCATCTGTCGCAGGGATGCTTAGAGGCTTGGCTTYGGGTTGTACACAGAAAAAGTTCAACAACAGTAGTCCAACAGAGTATGCTGCATTTTTTTTTGGGGGGGTGGGGGGGGTGGGGGTTGTTTTAAATCATGACATTAACTGTGAAAAGTCAGCTCTGCCAGGCTGTTAGCAAAATACCTCAATGAAACTCTCAGAAGTGATCAGTGGGTGTAACTGGTTAACTAGTTGAATCAGCCACATTCAAGATGGCTGCCACAGCTAAATGCATACTATCTGAAAAGTTATACAGATTATTAATAAAGGACACACGTTTTCCACCACTTCGCACACAGATGTATAGTGAAAATCTCAGACATTTTTTTAAATTCAGCTTCTAAAATTTTTACCCATCAGAGCCTGTGAGGAAATGCCAAGTTTGCCCTAGTTTGCCTCCTCCTCTGTCCCTCCACTAGACTTCCTGCTTTGCCACAGACAACGCCCCCTACACACACCGTCCAGCTGCTGTTAACCACTCTGCTGCAAATGCCACCAACACCAACACCTCACACCACTGTATTGTGTTGGAGTATTATGGATATTTTTTATAAAATTTACAGATGTCTGAAGGTCAGTATACAGGTAAATGTCCAAAGGTTTTGACATGTATGTAACTGACATTAGTAAACACAAAATAACTTGGTCATTTTTACACATAGTGAGCCAAAACTTGATTTGTCAGTAGCTCCATGTCATTGCAATGCATACTCCAAGCTTCAATGATTTAAGTGATAGCCCATATTCAATCTCCTATGTTATTTAATTTGACTAAAAGACAGAAACTATGTGTTTTGTCAAGATAACATAGTCATACCCCCCAATTTACACTGTGCTGCTCAGACCTCCACAGTAAAAACACACCTGTAATAATCAATGAGAGCATTTACAATGCATCCGCAGGGCAGGGCAGGGCTGGGCTTTGCTGCCGTGCGGAGCCGCTGGCAACGCAAACTAGGAGGGAAACGAATGACGGCAAACTGAACAGCAGAGCTGAACCACATTAAGTTTATTCATGTTCCTCACATCTTCATTCAGACACACCCAACTGTCTGTGAGTGTGTCCTGACTGATGAGTTTGCAAATTTTTCATTCACATTGATGTGAGTGAAAAATGTATTGCCCAAACAAATGATCATTTGTTATTCATATGAGGTTGGGCATTATATCACAGTCCTTTAACAGCAAAGAATTATTTCTTAACTTGAATACAGTACAACATGCTTTATTTAACCTACAATATACCTTGCTGACATGTTCATATGAAGGTGTATTTAAGCATGGGCGGTATGACAGTGTTATGGTATACCTCTGCATTAAGATACGGTAACGGTATTTAAAAATTATTATGGTATATTAACTCTCTGTAGTCAAGTCACATGACCTATTTAAATATGYCTTCTCTGAGACAGTTTCAATTTTTCTGTCAAAGGTAGACTTCAAACTATACTCCAGTTTTTAACTTGTGTTGATAGGCCAAATAAAATGAGGGTTATGATGAATAGTATTTTTCCCCTCCAACGTGTTGCAGCAGCAGACAGAAGTAAACGGTTTAATCCCCCATCAGTCTCATCCTTCTCTCAAAATGAAAAAACATAATTCCCCAACCTCCTTTCTGATCGAGACCCAAAGTTGTTTAACAAGTGCCAAAACAATCTACAGGAGGAAGAAAATAAAAAGATGCAAAAGTTGAATGAAGTTTGGTGGCGATGGAGAGACGGCAAGAAGGGGAAAGTAACTCAACACATCGCAGACCATCCATCCCCCCCACACCCCAACCCGCCTATTTCTACTCTGTCCTGGTAATGCTCTCTATACCAAAGATTCTTAAAGGCAACCTATTATGGGGGTCTTAGCACAAGTTAGGATCCATCTGTGGGCTATACAAAACATGTTCATTTGATTTAATTCACAAAAAGTATCTCAAATAATGAAATTTCACCCAGGGTTCGACAAATTCTATTGCCCGACTGCCCGGGGCAGGTAAAACCCATGGTCGGGCAGGTGGGTGTGTCCCAATGCCTGCCCGACCGGGCAGGTAAACAA
>NW_013952485.1:891277-894024 GCF_001266775.1 Austrofundulus limnaeus | reverse complement strand
GATTCAACGCAGCCTGCTGGTTTCTTCTTTACATTGTTCTTTTTATGTACAGTGCCCTGAGACAACGTATGTTGTGGCTTGGCGCTATATAAATAAACTGAACTTGAACTGAACTTGAACTAGTTTTTATTTTTTAGATAATCCATATTACATTTAGTGCAAATAGCAAAAATAAACTGAGTAATCGAATACAGACTTATTTAAATGAGAAAGTACCATAACACCAAAGTGTCATGTTTCTTAAAAACATTGTTCCAGGAATTACAGTAACGTTATTCTGCAGTGAAAAAAAGTAGATAAAAGAACACTTTCTCAACAGCAGTGACGCAAGTCATCTTCACCACAACATGCAACTGCTAACTGCTTTTCTTTAACCTCATACCCTTGAGAAAATAGAGACAAAACTGGTGTAATAAGTTTTGACGGTTTTACCACAAGAAGTTAGTTCAGACTCGAGTTGGAACAGTTACATTTGTGAAATGGTGGCATTAGAAAGAGGCTTGGGTCAATAAAGGTCCACTAAAAGTGAACAACTTCTATCTAATTGACATATCCTTCATGTTATGCGTGCACAATGTTGGAAAAACTGCCATTACAATTTTTTCTAACCCTGCGCACACATACATTGCAATGCCGATGTTCAAACAACAGCTCTAGTTGATGTAAAAGCGTCTGTCTCGATTCAGGGACTGCAGCTCATGTAAACCGCAACACACATAGGCCACATCCTTAGATGGGCCTCCAGGGCAGGGAGTATAAATGTGTGAAATGAGTCCGTCTCATCTCCAGATGACAAATGTTTGCAAGACCACGCGCTGCCCCGTTACCATGATTTATCATTTTATATCACATGCCTTCGTTTTTTGTTTTTTTTACAAAATAACTTCACAAAATTCAGTATTATTAGAACAACTTTACATGTAACTACAATAAAAAAAACATTAATATTTTGGGTTTGGCTCCAGTATCAGCACTTGTAATTGTATTTAGTTTAACCTCTCATTGCAGCATAAATCTCATCACTTAAGTTGCAAAACCTACATTTAAAAGCAAATTCTTCAGTCTGTGATACATTTCCAACTTTGCTGTGAGAATTAAAAAAAACACTCCTCCAAAAAACCTCAGCCATCTTTGTTTTTCTGTTTAGTTCACTGACGGCACAATGGTCCTGTCCCAATACCCATACTCCCACCCTCGTTCCACCTTGTGCACTTCAAATGCGCGTTCATGTTGAAGTGTTTGAGTGCGTAGTGTGTCCCACATTCTCTATATCCGCCCTTCGCCCCGCCCATTTTGGGTACCATTTCCACCCTTCCACGAAGTCTGCATTTTTGCGGACTTCGGCAAAGTGTATTACCCACAATTCATTGCTGCATGTGACGTCTGGAATTAAAATGCAGACCACAGAAGAAGAAAATCAATATTCATGGAAGCATGGATCATGGAAAAACAAATCTGGGCCATTATTCATTTGATAAATAATAAAGGGGATTTATTTTTTATATTTATTTTTTTAAACATGAGGAATTTAGTATTAATTACAAAATAGTTTGTACCCCTGAGGATTACAGAAATGTGGTTGAAAATATTCCAATTGCAATGACTGATATAATCAGAAATAATTTAGATCCAACTCTAATCCCGTGATTGCATAAAATAATTATCAATGACTTCAATTTTGTAGACAAAAAATGTAATAACCCATGTGGTGGAAAAAAACTTTTCCATGTCTGTTAAACAAAGAGCAGAAATACACTATCAAAAAAGTTC
The DNA here is from genome assembly GCF_001266775.1 of Austrofundulus limnaeus. NCBI lineage: Eukaryota > Metazoa > Chordata > Actinopteri > Cyprinodontiformes > Rivulidae > Austrofundulus > Austrofundulus limnaeus. The sequence goes on along the minus strand of NW_013952485.1, from coordinate 892,254 downwards.
TTCACTACAGTGGTCTCTGAGTAATTTTATTGCAATGAGAGTCAACAGACATACAGCAATACAAGCTGAGTCTGAGGACACAGCCTCAGTGAAAGCATTTTATACCTTTAGTGGAAACCAGTCCCAATACTGCTTATTTTTACATGCAAGGAGTGGTTCTTTAGTGAGCAGCAAAATTCCTAGTTTCAGTAAAAACTTGTTCTGTGGTTCTTAAACAGAGGAAAACACCTTAGAATGTGGTTATACTTCATATGTCATCGTCTCTTACATGTTCACATTCCAATTGTAACAAAATGTATTGTTCTGCAATCCAGTTGTGCAGAAACTACGGGTGTTTGTGTGTAAGGTTTAAGCTGGAACAACAATAAATGACACTTTTAAGGTGCTCTACCGGAAGTTTAAAACATCAGTTGAAATGATTCAGAAAACATCATGACAGTAAGCACACGATATATTTATAAGTAAAACAAGAAACATAAGTAAAATACATTCAAAACTTTAATACATGGGTGACAATTTCATTTTCCGTCACAATCTAATTTTGAAAAAAAAATTCATTAACGAAATGTATCTTGGATCCTATTTAAAACATTTCAACAAACAAGAAATTCTGTCATAATCTGTGTTTATTTTCCTTAGTTTTCTAGTGTTTTCAGTGTTCCCCTGTGTTTCTCTGCCCTGCAGCCCCACCCTCTCTCACCTGTGTCCTCTCTGTCTACTCCAGGTGTGTCTTGTTGCCCTAATTAGTTTGCCTTTATATTCTGTGTCCTGTCTTCAGTGTTTGATCATTGTGCTGCTTCCCTCAGCCAGTGAGGTGTCTGCTCGTGTTCATGTGCCTTTCTCTAGAGCCTCTGTAAGTTTTTGCTGACACGTCAGCCCTCCTTTTGTTTCATTAAAATACTTGTTTTGAACTTTAGATCCTTCCTGCACCCTTGGTCATTCTACACTAAACCTCACAAATTTGATCAGTTAGAACT
>NW_013952485.1:887877-890712 GCF_001266775.1 Austrofundulus limnaeus | reverse complement strand
CACTCCAACACTTATGTGCACTTCGACTGAATCCACACTTCACAGAGGGGCGTAGGGTGCGCACTGAGCATTGGGACTGGGCCAGTGAGTCCTGGGATATCGTYGGCCATGTAGGATACTCAGATGCAGCCTACATTTTTGGRGTTTTGTCATCCACATAAGTAGGTGCCTACAAATTGGGATAGCCTACAGCGTGGGGCAGKGATGTAAGCGGCCGACAAATGCACCCGACGTCGGCTGCAACTCCTGATTTGAGACACGGCTATTGTTTAGAAAAATGTACAGTTTGCAACCTAAATGTTTTCACAAAACAAAATAAGAATTAAACTTGTCAATCATTACTATTTTTGTTGTTGGTAGCTAAAACAGAGCTTCAGATTACAGAGTCATAAATGTTTGCCGCTAACAAAGTTTTTTATYAATCCATGTTGTGGAGTAGGGTTGGGCAATATTGGCAAAAAAAATTAATCACSATTAAATGTGGTATTTAGCCGATAAGGATTAATTTGACGATTAATCCCCTGGAGTCCCTGGACATCCTTATGTCCTGGTCACTTGACCAAGTTAGTGGGAAGGATTTGCTCTTCGTAAAAATCTGTTCCAAATTGTGCCAAAATTACAGACTTCAGGTTGTATATMAAATTTTAAATTGKGCTAATAGATAAATAAAGTGGACTGACTGGGGAAATATCCAGTCAGTCTGCCTGGTGGCATTAAYCRTATTAATCATCAAGTGCCAAAAAATAATYGATTAATGTTTTTCTGACMATTAATTGCACACGATACGATTATGCCCAACCCTATTGTGGAGTTCATTCTAGTTACCCCATGAGAAACTTAGACTTTCAAACAGATAGTCTTTTCTTTATCACCTGTTTAGAGCTTGTGTTGTCCCCAATACACTCTTGCAACATCTCATCATCCCAGGAAACAAGGTAGCAAAATCATTTTCAGCTCTTTACTCAGCTTTGAACATATTTTTATAGAGAAATACAGAGATAGAAACAGATAAGCTAATTTTATTTGTGAAACGATAAGGTGTTAGGTTGCGTAAAAGCAAACTGCACCATAAAAGACTGTGTTTAAGAAAGAGACGTTGATGGAAATCGTCCTGAAATAAATGAAGGTTACATTTGAACCCTTTCTATCAGATGAAGACTGCAGTCTTCAAAATGTTTTTTTTCAACAGAAACTACAGAAAAAAAAGTTGGATTTTTTTTTATTCAGCAAATTTTATAAACACAACTATGTACTCTGTTATTGAACCAGGAGAAAGAAACTTTGAAAATCACACAAAGGAAAAAATAGTCAGCAAACCAAGATCAGAAATGTCAGACGTCTCTTGACATTAAAATGAAAAGTGAGAAAATTGAGGCTGAAAAGGAAGCAAAAGGCAAAGGCTGAATGAACTAAATATTTTTCCTCCTCACTTTGTGAAGCCTCCACTGCATGTCCAGCCTGCCTCCAGAGGCAACAAGGCTATTACCATGTGGGAGAGCAGACTTCACCCTGTGTAATTATGCTGGCAGCATCTGAGCTCTCCGAAGGGTCCACTGCACTTCATTACATCTTCAAACCCAAAGTGCTGCTATTGAGAACAGCCATTAGGCTGAAAGCAACAAAAACTCAGATAAATGAGCAAGAGAAGACAGRCAGGACAGTGTCAAAGCTGAAATTAGTTATTTTTCTGCAAAAGTACAACTCCTTTATTGCTGCTTTCCTTTGTTACATCTGCTCATTTATCTCTGTCAGAGTTTTCTTTATAGTATCTTTGTTTCCTCTAATGAAAGGAAGAGTTTCCACTCTTTACTTGTAAGACCCTAAAATCCCAGGGTTTAAGCCTCCATATACATCTTTTTTCTAATTCTGTAACTGCTCCAACATAACGGCATAATGAGAGGCTCACCTTCTTTCCTTCCCCCAACATTTTCCTTCTCCTGTGACCTACATTCAGCTGCAGAGCCATGCATGTGGATATAAGTGCAGACGCTGCACCACTGACTAAATTTGTGACAGAGCATGTTTGCTCTAAAGTGATTTTTTTAAGCAATACTGTACCCAGGCAGAGAACAGGATTATTATTGTATCCTGCGTTGTATCTTGCTGCTCAACCTGCCAGCTTTTCTCCTGTGGAGATGGGATGGATTAACTGGCCTCTCACCACTGACACCTAGCATGAGGAGGTAAGAAAACACACTGCAGGCAAATAGAGCTCATTCCAGCACATCCCAGCGCGTGCCAATCACATGCACTTTCAACATGCAGCCACATGAATCCCTCACATACAAAGTCAGAATCAGGTTCATTGCCAAGTTAAAAGAAACAGAGGAATTTGTCTAGGTAACTTGCAGGAGAGGTATAATTAAACACACAAAAGACAAAAAAAAATATGCACAATAATAGATAAACATGAGCGTTGAAGCTTCAAGCAGTGCACAGACTTGCAGGGACTTGGACGTAATGGCAGCACATGTGGCGTTCACCAGTTCTACTTTAGTGATGCCACTGATCTCAAAATAATTCCAACTTCCATTTTGTCTGTTACTCATAAAACAYAACCTGAAGTATTTTACTACATGAAGAAATCCAACAGCATTCATGCAACTGCAGTGTTGCTTTCCAGATACTGACATTTGTCCTGGACCTAAAAGTTTGTTTGCCAGAGACGAAACCAGAAATTTGAGGGACTCTCAGCTAGAGTTGGGCATAATCGTATCGTGCGCAATTAATCGTCAGAAAAACATTAATCGATTAATTTTTGGCACTTGACGATTAATATGATTAATGCCACCAGGCGGACTAACCACTTGGTGCTCCTCTCTGATTCAAATTTGA
>NW_013952485.1:884809-886588 GCF_001266775.1 Austrofundulus limnaeus | reverse complement strand
CATAAATTGTGTATTTTAGTGAATAGTGTAGTCGGGTCAGAGGATGTAGTCTTGTGGCACACGGGTGGGAGTGGAAAGTATTACTCGGACATTACTCCTTCAGGAAGAAAAACAGCACAAAATCAGTCATCGTGAAGTTTATGAAAGAAAAATGGAGGGAAGTTCTCAGAAATTKTATTTTTCTTTGAGCAAAGAGCAATTATTCTTTCCTGTCAGCAAATATTGACCAGGATTCTTCTGTAGAAGTCCAAACCGTTGATTGATTGTGTGATCAGTCATGAAAGYTTCATTTATACCTGACAAGGTAAGACGTGGTACTTAATCACACAGCTTGGTTTTTCTAAAGTTTGAAAGCTTTTACTACTATTAGACAAAAAAGTAGAACTTAACGTCAGAAATATCGGTAGTACATTTGTTTATAAACCCTTTAAGGATGAAGACAAAAACAATAAAACTATGTTCAACATTTTGTGAAATGGTCAACGAAAAAGACTGATGCCTTTCATCCTATTTCTCTCCGGGAGGTAAAACATTCGGCTCATGAGGGACAGCCTCATGCTGCTGTAAAAATCAGGCCCTGCAAGGTCAGACCAGAAAGTACTAACTCCATTAAAGACTGATCCCGCTGAGGGAGATTAGGTCTGTCCTGTCCCTTCCAGCCTCCTCCGACTAAAGGAGTGTTTATTTCAGCGGAGAAAAAAAAACTATTTTTACAAAGTCGCACTTAGAAGCTCATTAATCTTGCCCTGAAAAGAGAAAATACACCAAATAATGGCTAAAAGTGCAGCAAGGCAGAAATCCGTCTCACAAACACACACACGCGTCACAGTCCATCTGTTGTAGAAAATTCATGCTCGATTCTTAATGCAGAGAGGAGGCGACTCTTCCCCTGCAGCAGTGCTTACAGTAGACGCACACAGTGAAGTCTTTGTTCTGCAGTGAGGAGTGGAGGAGCCACAACACTGAGGTAACACCTGCACAAGGTCATCGCACTGCCAATTAGCCTCAGTCGATCAGAGCGCTACGTGAGATGTTCATGCATGCTGTAATTGCAAGACGTTATATTTGATCTGAAGACAGCAGTAAGAGGAAACAAACCTTTGATTAATTCTAACTAAAGCTGAAATAAAAGTCCTCACAGGACAATGATAGATTCTTAGTGTATGACTCATTTGTTGCTGGAGCTGAACTCGTGACTTTCTAATCACAAGCTCACCTTCTCTAATCTCTGAACCACCACACCCCAAAGTAAAATAAATAAATAAAAAACTATAAAAAAAGGAGTATTTTAGAACCAGTTCAATTAATTMTAATAATGTTGTTTATTGCAAATAATATTTGCATTGTAATGTGTGCAGACTCTGTGTCTTTGGTATTACGAAAAAAAAATAAGATAAAAATCAGGAACTTTGCTGTTATCCAGACTTTGGTCGTCATTTACAGTTGACTGAGAGCCCGCAACAACAAGATGGGATAATGGCTGTGCTGTTATTCTGCATGGTTTAGATGTTTCCCTGCTTTGACAGACCTGATTCAAATGARCGAGTGATTAACAGGTTTATCAAGAAGACTGTTAACTATAAAACAACTAAAACATGCATGATAGTGTTCCTAGGAACCACTGTCCTGTACTTTCCCTATGACAAACCACAAACCATCTGACAAGTCATTAAACAAACATTTCAACCATAGGAAAGTCATAAAATCATTGGGCCTCATGCAAGAAACGTTCATACGCACAGATTTGTTCTTAAATTGTGCGTACGAGTGATTTAGGAG
>NW_013952485.1:876831-884004 GCF_001266775.1 Austrofundulus limnaeus | reverse complement strand
CTCCTAAATCACTCGTACGCACAATTTAAGAACAAATCTGTGCGTACGAACGGTTCTTGCATGAGGCCCATTGTCCTTTAGGTTCCACACGATGATAAAACTGTGGTACAATTTTAAACCTGAAACCAGCCAAGCATGCCTACTTCACTAAGCATGCAGCAGATTTTAATCTTTAAAAACTAACACAACAGTTGGGCTTTCAACGATGAGAGTTGCAAAACAGGTGTTACCTTAAAATAAAATTAAAAAAAAACAATCGTCATACAGAGGAGACACACCATGAAAACACGGCGCCATGAAGACTTGAGTAACTGTACTGAGCACATCATCTTCTGATAAAAATCAAACACGGCTGAAGGTATTTTAAAACATTTTCACAGCAAACTATTTTTTCCCTGAACAGGCTGCCAAAGATAAAAGTTATAAAGAACATTCAGTTGTACGCCGGCCTCACACGATGGTTTATGTTTACAACTAAAACATGAAGCATTTAYGAAAGGAAGGCCACATACCTCGCTGTTTTTGCTTCAGGTGGATTAAAGGACATGAAGGAGGCTCAGTCCTGGTTTAGAAAAGATTTTCATTGTCTGCAACCATGAGAAGMAGGCGATGTTATTGTTTGCCTGTTTTCATTTGTTAGCAAAATATCTTGTGGACAACTGAACAGGTTATACACGATTCATTTTTGGGGTCAACTTGATTCAAGATGGCCACCGCAGCTRGTTACCAACTAAAAAGGCTACAACTTTGCCAGTTTTGAATATTTTGAATTAGAATTTGGTGTGGTAGCAGCTGAGAGTCATTCCAAACACATAAGTTGAGAACCTTAAGATTGAACGAGATTTTTTCCTGAAACTTTGGCTTGAATGGAAGCAACAAAAATACATCTTTTTAAAGAATGTTGTTTCTTAGTTATTTAATTAATTAAGTAAGTGAGTCTCATTTATGATTAAGGAACAGAAACTGTAGAATAAAAACACAAACATTGGGTTTTTGAAGATGCAGCCACAAGAGCCAAAACTAACGGCATGCTGTCAAAAACGGAGCATATCATGACACAAGTTCATTCATATGCCTCACAAAAATGCTGACAAACCCGTTTCACACAGAGGCTGCTGTGTTTATGAGAAAAATACATATCTAACTGCGCAGAGAGAAGAAACTAATCTACAGCTCAACAGCCTTTTTCTGAAAGCTTAACCGCTTTCTRATCTGCCTGGACACTTCGTTTTAAACACAGCCTGAGATTAGCAGTTTTACAGTGCAACTATGAAAGCTGTGGCGCCGTAAGCTGCAGAACATCTCTTGTCCCTTTTTAAGAAGACACAACACGAGGAGCGGAGACAAACACGGGCCCTTGTCTCTTCACGATCTCTGCCTACAGGACATTTACAGCCTCGTAAAGAAAGCCCATTACCATAGACGTCCATGAGTTTCCTCTAAGTGCTGCTTGCACGTTCAGCCAGGACGTGAGGCACACAGCTGGTCTTGATGACTCAAGCACTCCTGCTTTCGAAGGCCGCGCTCATATGACTGCTGGCCTCGTCGGTCAGAGCACATCTGAAATTACACCTCCACCCTCCCCGAGCGCCCACAGAGTCCCAGCACTCCTCTGTACAGAATCAGTACAGTAAGGAGCTAAATACAAATAAAGCTATTAATTACAGCCAACAGGGAAAAAACTACAAGCTTTAGAAATGTGATGCATGTGCTCAGTTTATTTATGCTGAATCATGAGGTAAAGTGATAAAAGATTTCTGTTTTGGTCTGCTTTAAGTGTCTGTTAAATGACTGATTAAAAACGCCTCATTAGAAAAACAGTGTGGGAATAATTAAAGAGATTATCTTAGATGAACTTGCAGAGTTAGACAAACTCTTTGAGTTTCTGATCTAAACGTTCACTGTTTTGGTCAATAACAAAACCTCATACTCCACCTACCTCAGCTCCAAACAGCAGATGGACTCAGAGACTAAAAAGCTGTTTCATTTTACACAGTCTGACATGGTAATGCAAAGTTGTAGAATAAATGTTGGCRATTTGTGGCCATTACTCCCAAAAAGACATACTCTGATACAGGATTTGTGGGGCTTTGATGATCAAAACCTGCTGCCCAGAGGATACATTTCAGCCTCATATCACAGAGGGTGTAACAGACCTGCAGGGGACTATAACAGGAGTTTTATTTTTTTTAATGCCACATCAAAGTTGGTCAGTTTAAAGTAGCGGTTCAAATCTTGATAGTTTGGGTCTGCAGGAAGATTTTGAACAGTCATTATCTCACCTGTTGGAGATAGCTCATTAAAAGGTACTCAGTTGGATTTTCACCAGAATAATGAGATTACGGCCAAGGCAAAGGTAGATGGTGGTAAAATAAAACTTTATTAACCATTTTAGAGCAATTTATGAGAACACTATTTTTTAATAATTTACACCAGGGACGTCAAACTCATTTTCATTTAAATCAACATGAGCATTATGGTAGCACTCAAAGGGCCATTTGTAATAAAAGTTTCATTCCTCGTCTCACTGCTATGGCTGAGCACCACTAACAATCAACAACTGAGCTCTATGTAGTATTTCCTGCATACAAATAGCATTTTAACACATTCTTCTATGGGCACTGAAAAGTACTACATGTACAACTGACTAAATGTGAAATAAATAATGCAGAAATACTATTAAAAAGTACAAGATGTTTTTATTTGATKGTTTTACCCACTGTTGAGTCGTGATAAGTAGCTGCTTTCTTGAATTCTGAACTCTCCCACTTTCCCACTAAAGTGGTGTTCCAGTTGAAAGTAGGGATGCAAGTTATCGATTAATGAATTAATCTATATTTAATTGATCTTATCGATCGACTAACGATTAATTGATAAGCGGCCATTTTCTTAAAAACCTGACATTTCTCTTGAATCAACGGTCTTTCTATAACATGAAGGACTATATTTCACATGCTAAATTTAAAAAACACTGTATTGTTTTAACAATTCATTGTGCCAGCTGTGTTAAACACTGACTGAATAAACAGAAAAATGTGGATTTCTCTCACATTAAACTTGGGCATATTTATAAAATATAACAAAACAGGAATCTGTTATGTTGCTAGTTGAATTTAAAAAAAAGAAGTAATACACTTAATCTACCCTGAAGACGAAAAGTTATCATTTAAACACAGGGTAATATTTTAGAACATAAAAATTATCCCCTAGAGGGGTGACCATACAAATGGGCACTGGCAAAGTTATTTACATTCTTTGTGGTTTTATCCGGGCTGGGCTGCTTGGCACGATTTGACATCAGTTACCGTTCATTTGATTGGTTCACTGAGCAGGTTATATCACACAGATAAGATTAACTTCAAGTTAATTRYTTGTARCGACTGTAACTTTTTTTTCTTTCACATGACTTAAACTCAACAAACTGTGCACCTCTGCCTAGGAGGTTGGATGACAACGTTTTGCAGGTAAAATAGTCAACATTAGGGTTAATGTTGGCTTTAAAGCAGCGTACTCTTATTTTAAGATATTCTTTGAATATCTTCTAGGCCACATTTGGCCCGCAGACCTTGAGTTTGACACCTGATTTACATTCTTGCCGAACGGTTATTATGACAGAAATTTGATGCTGGAGATGTTTTTAGACTTTAACCTTGTCTCAGATCGGGCAGGTCTCCACCAAAGCCATTTCTTCAAATATTTATCTTCAACAGGTACATTATTTGTCCATAATCTTTACACTTCAAAATAAACCAAACTATTGCTTTTAACCCATTTAGAACAACACAGCACTATTTTTCTTTCTTTAAGAAATTTCCTGCCAATTTCATGTCTATGTGAGTTGTAGACTTTATATCTTCTTTGGACATAAAAGACCTTTATGCACTTAAATGAAACACCAAGTCTTAAAATTTCAGACCATCTGAAATTAAGGTCTAACAAGAAATAAATATGTCATTTCAATCATACAATGTCATACCCCAGTATGTTTTGAAATGAYGGTTTACTGTAGCGAAGAGCCTCTTTATGGAATCCTTTTTTAGATTTTCTAATAAAAATCAGCCACCGACTCTGCCTTCATATTCTTTTTCCTGTTTACATTATTACATCAAACAATGCCTATAAGACGTATTGTTACAGTCTGACACAAATCAAAAGACCAAAGATTTTATCAGCGCAGTGTAAAATTTAATAAATGTAAACCATTATTGCTGCTGGATGGTGTAAAAGCTCAAGCGTAAGCCTTTTTTCAGGGATGCGCTCTTTTCCAATAACTGAATGGATGTTGAAAATGTTGGCATAATGTTATAAAAAGCCCTCCGGTGCTTATGAAAAGCAAGCTGCAACTGCAATAAAAACAGACAGTACGTAAGAATATTTACATATCATTTCTTTGATTTGCATTTTTTAATTTAAAGGCAAAACTACATCAAGTCTTTCAAAGTGGGCTTCTGTGGAAAGGTACTGAACAAATAATATCTTACCTGCAGCATAACTGTTAGAGACACTGACATTTATTCTGACAGAATTTAAATGAATAGTCAGGCCGAAGCTGAGACCATAAAGATTCCTCACTTCTTGGAACAATTCAAGATTATTATTATTATTATTATTATTATTATTATTATTATTATTATTATTATTATATTTCAAGTTTGCAGAAAATAATTTTTATTCTGACCGGACTGATGAGCTAGTCCGAGCAGGGCTGTGACTAAAGTGAATTTCTGTTATAACTAGTGCTGGAGAATAATTTGATAATATAAAAGAGATTAAAAAAGATAAAGATAAAAAAAGTTTCAATTTCAAATAAAATTACTTTGATAGAAATTTGATCAATATGTGTTGAATTAGTGCATAGAAATTTTAATTTTGAACAAGTTCTGCTGATATTCAAGCAAAAATACTGTTATTTCTGCATTAAGAGCTCCAAGCTGCACAGGAAGTGCTACAGCTAGCTGCTCAGAGTAATGTTTTATCTATCTGAGGGCTTAAGGCCAAATGCAATAAATGCAAATACTTTTGGAGTAAAGYCCTTGTCTTTTTTTTATAATTAAGCTAGCAGCCAGTGCAGTGACCTAAGTGTTTTGTTCACTCGGGCAGCAAAGGTTCATGGGACATTTTATAAATTTATTTATTATTCAACAGTGGTGATGGAAAAAAATATGTGAACATCAGATACATGCTTACGTGTTCAACTGGATTAAATCAGCTGCTCATCAAAGCGGTTCGTCTTATTAATTTAACAACCGGCTTCAGAGAAAAGACTATTTTCAGCAAAATAACTTATGCTCTGGTCCTGCTCCTCGTGAACTAACACGCCCACAAMGTTCTGACCAATCACACGTTGTGAGAGCGGGAGAGCAGACGRAAGTTACGCAATTTTTTGTCACTCAGCAGGGGGAACAAGACGTGCGACTCGAAGTGTAAACCAAGCTTTAATACAGTGGTTCAACATAGGATGACATGAGATTACAATGAAGTAACCAGGGCAACTGCTGGCAGGCCAAGTGAAATGGCTGGGCAGGCCCATTTTGGCCCATGGGCCCCACTTTGGGCACCTCTGGTTTAAAGGAATAATATCGCAACTACTGCTTTGATTTTCTGTTGTCTAAATGCAGCAGAAAACGATAAAAAATAAATAATAAAATAAAGATTAGAGCTAAGAAAGACACGGTTTATTAAATTTTGACAATAACTGCCTTTATTGCTGTAAAATGTAATAAAACCCTGATGTGTAAACACTACGATTGTACTATGATAAAATGTACAAAATCTGCTTTTTTCAGATTTGTCTTTCCCTTCTGGCATTACAACGGCTTCAATGCATTGAACCATAATGGTCTATAATTTATGTTTTTATATTTATATATATTACATACATACATTATATTGACAGTAAACACTTATACAGTGCAGCCTAAGTACAAGTCTTTTCAGGATTTTTTTTATCTCAATGTTTTTAATCATTTTGAACATGTTGAAATGTAATAAAGTCATACCTGTTATATTTTACACAATCACAATTCACTTCTATTTTTCACCTGCTAAATGTTAAATAATGAAAACATGCGTTGGTGCTAAGTTGCCTTTATTTTTACAACAATATAACTATTAAGAGGAGCTGTGATGCAATATTTAAAATGAGACTCTTCCTACTGCAGCCGCACATCTGTTCCTCACAGGCGCCCGGTTTTCTCTTTTAGTGCATCGCCGACTCTGGAGCTGCAGACCCGAGGCTTCGTCCCCACCTCTAACTGTCACAGACTCTATTTTCCTCCAGTTCTCTGAGGTGAGTCACACACTGACCTCCTTAACAAGAACACACCATCCGAAAGAAAGTCCTCAGAAAAGTTATATTTATAGGATGTTGTTGTTGTTGTTGTTGTTGTTGTTGTTGTTGTTGTTGTTGTTGTTGTTGTTGTTGTTATAATCATGTGATGGGGTGAGCAGTACACATAATTTAAAATAGCCACCAATAAAAATGATTTTTTTTGCATTTTGATTGGATTCATCTTCTCTGATGCTAACGAGAAAAGTTACTGGGTTGTCTCTGACAGAGAAGAAACATTTCCTCAGATAGTTTTTTTTTATAATGTGCCCTTATTCTGCTGCTTTAAAAGAAACCTCCCCACAAACACACTTTTTGACAGATGTGTTTGTACAACTCTGACAAACAGATCGTTGTTTTATTTTCTCACAGTTCCTCTGTTCCCAAATGAACTGCAGCTTCAGGCACGCGAGCATCACTGTGCAAATCTGCAACATTTAAAAAGGTTGAGAGAGAGAACAGGTAAACTGAGAAGAAACGACGAGCACACTGATTTATTCAACTTATTAAGCTTTGAGCTCACGTTGCTGGAAATAAATTTCTCTGTGTACCTTGCTGATTTGTGAGGGAACCTAAAGGCATYGCTTCTTTTCACAAAAATATTTAAGAAGGTTGGGTTTCATTTAGAGCCGTCTTTATACTGAAACTGTATCTTTTTCTAGTATTTCTTAACGGAGAAAAGAAATCTCTTTCTAGTGTGTGACATGACTGCAGATTTTGGTCAGTACTGATTAATTTTAACTGAACATGGTATCTAAAACATTTTTTAAAAGTGTGGAAAACTGTTGTCTGTATGAAAACTTAAGACATTCAGTCAGATGAGACAATGGGCCTCATGCAAGAAC
>NW_013952485.1:873678-875963 GCF_001266775.1 Austrofundulus limnaeus | reverse complement strand
CTCCTAAATCACTCGTACGCACAACTTAAGAACAAATCTGTGCGTACGAACGGTTCTTGCATGAGGCCCAATGTTCCACTCTGCAGCAGTAATTAAAGTGATTAGTGTAAAGGCTTTAAAAAGATATTCTAATGTTGCATGAACAGTCAGTGTCTCACCTGCAGTACACAACAGCCGGCTTTTCCCCCCAGTTTTGAAAATCAGTATGATTTGTGACAGAGCAGTCAAACTAATCACCGCTCAGACCAGTTAAGTCTTAAATTTTACTAGAGCTGGACGATGAGGCTGAAAACTGTATCAACATTAGCATTTCATTTCAGTCAACATCAATAATCAGATTAGTTTTTTGTTTTATTTGAAATAAAGAGCAGGAGAAAAAAAAGAATGAYTAATGCTGCCAAACTGGTGACACGACCTTTYCTCTTTTCTCCACAATTTCCTCTTCAGCTGTTGCACTCATTTTCTCCTGTCTCTYCACATCGTTCTTTTTCTTTAAATTATTTTTAAGGAGTCATAAGGCATGATGGTGAAACATGTAACTGCTGCTGCACGTTACTCAAAATGTTGTTGCTAGCTTACCAAAACGTGACTGAGTTGGTTAGACCACTGTCCACTCCAGGTGACACAGTTGAAAGGCTGGCTGAGGGTTTCAAAGACTCTWAGCAACAAACATTCAGACGATTAGGAGCCAGGAGGCTGGAAAGACTTAAATCTTGTCCACTCAAAAACAGTTTCCAGCCAGAGACAGGTGGAGGAAAGTATGTTCAAAGCATAAATACAAACACAAAGCACATATACAAGCACAGGAACTACCATTACTGTTGTTTCCTGTTTGAAGTTGAAGGTAAGGTTTGAAATAGGGAAATACCATCAGCATTTTCAAAAGGTTGTGTTTTAGCTGCATAGAATAAAAAGCAAGTGTTTTCATGTTGATGCAAAGCTGAAGCAATAATACAAAATAAAAGCTTCATATATTGGGTACATTTTGTTCCCAGTGTGGACAACCCCTCGTGACAGATCAGTCCACTTTGTTCAGAAACAACAACAATTTGGTAGCTTCTACAGCAACGCAAAGACAGCTTATTTATGTGGACGCTAAAGAGCGTTCAATTAGTTCAGCTTATGAGCCAATCACGTCACTCTAGAAACCCTACTGAGACGAGTCTCTCTGAAGCAGGAGCTTAAAACGACCAGATAAACATACAGTAGCTACAAAAACTGCAATCACACAGGAAGCTACAGAAACCAAAAACTGAACTGTATCAAATTGTTGCAGGACTGTGAAGTGCTCCCCTGCTTTACCCCTGCAACCCCACAAACCAAWAAAAAATATGAAAGTTAAAAGTTATTAGTCCAAAAGGTGCATTTTTGCATTTATCAAGTATCCACAGGAGTATAATATTTGAATGTTTTAAGAGGGAATATTCAAAAAACAGGAGTAAGATGATAAAAATGTGTAATACTGCCTCTTGTTTGCTTGTATTACTGCCCATTTTAGTGAGTTGGAACATCTTTAATTTCCTTTCAATAACATGAAATACTTGAGGATAAAAAKAACAATGTCCAGTTCTACTTAAAAGCCCCATCAACTAAATCCTACCTTTTGTCTTTGTCCTTAAACTCACAGAAGCCTTAAGAAACAAAGCATGCATAGTTATTTATTAGCCACATACAGCCATATTTATTTTTTTAATTGTCAGAACGTCACTCAGTTTTGTTTAGGCTAAGAGAGAGAACACATGATACACACACCAACTCTTTGTCAGCTTCAACCTTACAGACTGAAATGATCAGAAAGTATAAAATACAAAGCTGAATCTAATATTCAATTAATCAGTTACAAATTTCTTCAATAATGTGGAAAAAGCTCTGAAGGTTGAGCACAGAGTCRGAAAATACAAAGACCAGGCTGCTGCCTTTAATTCCTGAAGTCAACTGAGATTATTAGTGGTGTAACGATACAGGAAATTCACGGTTCGGTTCGATACTTTAGTCTCACGGTTCGATATTTTTTCGATATAAAAAAAGAGAAAAATCCATGCCCCTTTTAACTTGTAATTTATTTATATTAATTATAAACACTTGTTTAACCTCAAAAGTACAGTTTTTTTTTAATTAAATGTTGCTGAAACAGCAAGTTTTTCAGTGGATCTGCGCTCAAAAATGCAGCCTGGGTGGAGTAGTCGAACACAGATCCACTGATCCTTCAACACAGAGCATCTTCAGAAGACAAGTTGATAAAATTTAAAAATCTGTATTGTTTGATTCAAGGGTGAACCTAAAGC
>NW_013952485.1:868997-872033 GCF_001266775.1 Austrofundulus limnaeus | reverse complement strand
ACAATATACTTGTACTTTACTCAAGTATCACTTTGAGGTACTTTATACAACACTGTTCATTAATCCAGGTTATTTGTCTATGAATATAATATAGACATTTATAGGCATATTCATATATAATCTGACTCCAATAATGATTGTATCTCTCACAAAGAGACATGGTTGCTCTTGTGGTTGTGGCCACCAGTAAATGGCTGCGTCCAAATTCAGTAGCTGCATCCTTCGAAAGACCCAGACTACATGGTCTTGGTGGGCCAGGTCCTTGGTCGACTGCAAAGACTGGAAAAAGTGGCTGTGAATTTGGACAGTCTAGCCTTCAACTTTATTCCTGCCCATTTGTCCTGTCACCTATGACTATCCTAAACAGGAGCAAAAGTAGACTGAAATTAGCAAAATATCAATAAATGGGGCGGCTGTGGCGGAGTGGTTAGGGGAGTCGTCCTGGAACTGGAAGGTCGCTAGTTTGATCCCCCGTCCAGCCATCTCAGTCGTTGTGTCCTTGGGCAAGACCCACTGATGGTGGTCAGAGGGTCCGGTGGCACTGGTGCATGGCAGCCTCGCTTCTGTCAGTGTGCCCCAGGGGTGCTGTGGCTACAGTGTAGTTTGCCATCATCAGTGTGTGAATGTGTGTATTGTCTGTTAGTGTAAAGCTCTTTGGGGTCCGGAGGGATTTGAAAAAGTGCTCTATAAGTTCAGTACCATTTACCATTAAATTATTATTATTACTGACATTATAAAATAAGCTTAAAGGCAATAGTTGAAGAAATAATGGACTCACTGTTGGTGCTCATTCATTTCACCATACCACCTCATTTGATTTCTGGCTAGAATAATATTAAGAAACATGTCTGTGCCAATGACAAAAGCATTAACATTGCTGCTTTAAACTTTCCATTTTTATACCACCATATTTTTACTTAAAACTGTACTCCTTTTTCTTGCTTCGTCCGCCTTTGCAAGCAAAAACATAATCTCTACTCGGCTGGCAATGCATCTTGGGATAGGCTGGGCTGAGAAGGATCCTCCGGACCTGTCCCTCATATCGAAGGAAAAAGGACGCATTTGTCGGCCACATCGGCGGAGTCTTCAAATTTGTCAGCCTTCGGCGCAGTGCAGTTACATAAGCAACCGCCAAATTTGGCCTTCAGAGGACACAGCCAATGTCACCAGGATCCAAACAGGTACAGAGACTGTCTGGTGACATTGGATAAAATAAAATAATGTGTGGGCATGAGATTATTTTATTTTATTTTATTTTAATATAGGAATGAATTACAACAACAAACTTCAGTCACTTGTGGTTAAGCCTGGAGTATTTCTCAGCACTATGCGTTTAATTCAGCTTATCAAACTTATCTCTTGACCACTAGATCATAACATGTGACACGCATTTATTTTATTATCCAACGTCACCAGACAGGCCCCGTTACACAAACACAACATTGAAGACATTTTTAAACACATTTTTTTAGTTTAAATGTAAACATAATACATATAATCATTTAGTAACCAACAGGATCAGCAGCTGTAGTAATATTTCCCTTTTTTTGTAGCCACTCAAGATGAGCTGAGCTGCAGATAGCCCGTCAAGGTTTTGACATCCAGATAGTTAACGTTTGCAGTAACCTTAAGAGTCTATAAAAAAGGTCTATTTCACTCTGTTCAAAGTTTCTTCATGGCCCAATTTACTGTAATAAAAGTTTGTTAGTAGATAAGTGCACACGTAAGGATCGTTAACATTAATTTTTTACATTTGTAAGAAGTGTAGTTTCATTTCTCCATAAATAATCTTTTAAACAAGCCTGACAAGAATGTTGTTTTTCTTTCGGCTGTTCCCTTTGACAGGCGTTGGCACATTGAGCAAGAGAATTGCCAGTTGGTTTTTCCCTTTCTGATGCAACCTGGGCTCAAATCTGCAGCCTTATGATTACAAGACCGCACCGCTGCACTGACCATCAAACTATCACAACCCTTTTATAGGCCTGAGGAGAATTTATAAACATTATGTGTTTAAACTATTAGATGTTCAAGAATGTGACCTAAAGTACATGTCCTCAAAACTATCAAGAATAACTCAGGGCAAGTTAAGTTTCAGAGAGTRCCAGATGACTTTAGTTGACTGGTAATTATTATTATTTATGCTACAATAGCTTCATAAAAATGTGACTCAAGTGTGGAGGTTTTTCTATTGTTTTGGATTTTCAAAACTGTAACATCAAGTGACTCTGAATCATGTTAGCATCAAAATACTATTATAGTTCAGGTGACTGAATGTATTTGTGATTTTGCAGAAATATTAACAGCCTTGTAAACGTCCTGTTTGCTGTTCAGCCGACAGCTGCTGTGTGACGTAGTTACGTGTTTATTTGCATGTGGAGCGAATATCTGAGATCTGATTTCACGCKAGGTGTGAATTCACATTTAGAGCTGCCCACATGTGACCAAATGAGCTGGAAGTCCTGCTGGTTTCAGGTCTGAGATGGCTCTGAGCAGCACTGCCTTTTCTCTTGTTTGCATGCAGTCAGTCTCTTTTTTATTATTTTAGACAAGGTCTTTATCAGTTGTGCATGTGTTGTTGTTGTTTTTTAGCTTATTTTTGACCATTGCGTGAGAAAAAACATGAAACATGTGAAAACAGTAGCTGTATAAAAYTAAGCTGAAACAACCTTGACTTGGGGGTGTTTGAACAGCTGTCTGAAACTTGCACAGCAAAAACACAATTTAGTTGTTATTTGCCATTTAACTTTAGACAATAAATGTAGAAAAAATGTTATTTGGTTGAAATTTTTGCTTCCGAACCACAGCGGAGACCAGGGATGATTGTAACACGGTGTGAGTTGTAATGCCACCAGTTTGACCATTTAGAGTAGTGGTTCCCAAACTTTTTATCTTCTGACCCACAAAATATTCATGGCAAAAACTTGTGACCCCAAATATTACTGGCCTGAGTACACAAACTTTGTTAATAACCCTAAAAACACAGGCTTTTTGACAGTCTAAACAGCTTGTACACAAATATAAATACTTGTTTATACT
>NW_013952485.1:861968-868232 GCF_001266775.1 Austrofundulus limnaeus | reverse complement strand
GTGTGAAACATGCATTAATTGGGAGGCGAGACACGAACCAGGAAACATTTATTTGCAAAGAATAAAGCCATACAAATTCCTTCAGCTGGACCAAAACACATACCTTTAYTGAGTCTCAGGATATTTTGGCCTAAACCAGGAAATCAACAAGTTCTTCATCACAATGTTCTGATCAAAACACTCCCTAATATGGAACGTTCTTTCTGCMAAGTAGTTCTGTCGTAACACAAGTTCTGGAAACTGATGAAATAACTGTCTGTTGTGTTAGTGTAAGGCATGTATTAACTAATCTGTCCCTTCAAAGGTACAGTCTGTACTGAGATTACCCATGTCACAAGCCAYTCAGAACAGAGCGCACACTATTATTAATTCACAGCTTAAAAATAGTGTTGGAAAAATATGCGTTCAAAATTGTATGTCCCAATAAACAGRAATCCGCTGGATTTCTTCTTAAAACTTTATTTTTAATCTTCTGACTCCAATGAGGTACAGTACGTTCAGCACTCAGCAGCACAGGCCTCAGTCAGACCTTCGGCTGTACCAAAACAAACAGACAAGAGCTCTGCTCTGCGCAGGCACTCCGCAAAAACCTGACAACTTCCTTTTCACTATAAAAATGAATAGAGCTTATAATGTACATCTCTTCCTGGTTCCACCCTTGGAGGTGTTACCTTTTATGTCAGACGTCAGAACGTCACTCATTTTTGTTTAGGCTAAAAGAAAGAACACATGATAACACACACACACACCAACTCTTTGTCAGCTTCAACCTTGCAGACTGAAATGATCAGAAAGTATAAAATACAAAACTGAATCTAATATTCAATTAATCAGTTACAAAATTTCTTCAACAGTACATGAGAAATATATAAAGACACATTTGATTATCAAAAATAGTTCAGACATCTCACTGAAGAAGAAGAATGTGTAGTGCATATACAGCTTCACCTTACAGACTGAAATGATCAGAAAGTATAAAATAAAAAAACTGAATCTAACATTCAATTAATCAGTTACAAAATTTCTTCAACAGTACATGAGAAATATATAAATACACATTTGATTATCAAAAATAGTTCAGACATCTCACTGAAGAAGAAGAATGTGTAGTGCATATACAGTTTCTGCTTTTTCACACCTAGCTTCTACRTTAAACACAGCAAGAAAACTGTGTAACAGATATACAGATATGGCTTTTTATGTTTTAGATGAGCCTAAGCAATCCAGGTTGCAGGCTTTATGTGTTGCTTTTTTAATTGCCTCATCAGTAAATGTCAAAACGTTCAAACGGCTGCAAAATCTAGATTTATTTATTCATTTGTGCTCCATCAGATGCAGGAGTTCGAGCTGCATGCTGCAATTACTGCTGCACGACGAAATGTGCCAATGAATAATAAATCATAGCACAAAGGGAGCTAACTAGCTGTCAGTGAACTGTGAGCCCAGCTGGGAAGTGAACTCTCAGTGGATGGTGTTTACTGGTGATACATTCTCCTCAACCACTGCAGGGATGCTCAGGTGCTCTTTCAGAGAACAGAGAAGGGACACTTTAATCCACACACACACACACACACACACACACACACACACACACACACACACACACACACACACACACACACACACATTATCTGTCCCTGTAGGGACCTTGCATTCATTTTTCTACAGCCTAATCCTACTGAGCCCCTATAGGGACATAGGATGAAAAAATAAATAAATACTATCTTGTATGCAACAGATAGCAAGTCGTGCGCAATAGATATATATTTTACAGACAAAGCAGCCCTGCAACAGGGGTGAGCATACTCCCCTCTTCTGTTGTAAAGGAAAGAGAGTAAACATCCAAGAGCCGCTGTAGAATAGCTCTGAGCAGGTTGCTCTTCATGGGGCAAAGTGCTTGATCAGCGGCATGATGATATAATTGGAGCCGCGCCACCGCCGGAGCTCTGAAATGTTGCRACCTTTAATTGGCTGTTCTCTGTTGTGTAATAAACATTTCCTGGGAGTATAATAAACAGGTTAGCGTTAGCTTAAACATATCCTTTCGGTCAAAAAGAAAAAAAAGTAGGTCCTCTGGATGGGTTCTTATTTAGTGAAACGTTTCRTTTCTCCTCCAAGAGACTTCTTCAGTCTGATGAGTTTCAGGTGAACTCAGCCTTATAAGCACTGCCTCCACATGGTGGACAAACAGGTTAGTCATATGAAAAAGATGGCCATTGCCTAACAATAGGCTTGATTAGCTCTATTGTTCATAGAGGGTCATGTGCCCCATCACCTGACTTATTGGTTTGGATGCTTCGGCTGTTGTTATTTGGTGTTTTGTTATGTGTATATAGTGAGTGCAAGCAGGGTTCAACATCCCCTTGTTTTTGTATCTCATGCCCTCTTTGTGTTGGTATCGTTGGGGCCCTGATTTACACCTTTTGCTCACAGGGGGCTGAGTCACACTTGCAATAACAGCGTTGCAGGAGGAAGACAACTGGACAYGAAGGCCTSCACCTCTGTTTAATGGTGGATGGTTTTTCTTCACAAAAATGGTTTCCTTTACTCCTCTCTCAAACCAACGTTCCTCTCTATCAAGGATGAGAACATCTTCATCCCTGAAAGAGTGACCGCTGGCCTGTAGATGAGTGTAGAGTCCTGACCTGAAAATGTAGTTCGTCTGTGCTGGCTCATTCTTTTGAACAGTGCCTGTTTTGTTTCCCCAATGCATGACTGATCACAGTCCTCCTGACACTTAACAGCATATAATATATTACTCTGTTTTTTGCCGGGGAAATGGATCTTTGGGGTGAACTAATCTTTGTCGTAACGTGTATTGGGGTTTGAAAGCCACTGGGACATCATGTTTAGAGAATAATCGTCTCAGTTTCTCTGAAACTCCCGCCACATACTAGCCTGGCCCTTGCCATCCTATGCAGGTTCGCTCAATTCTAGTTTCCCTTCACTGCTCCGTCTGGGACTTCTCCCACTGACAAGGATTTCGCTGGCAGATTTTTAGCTGGGCCAATCAGAGAACAGAACGTCAATTTTCTGCGCAGTGTCTCCTTGCAGTTTATTTTATCTGGGCCAATCAGCAAACAGAAGGCGGAGTTTTGAACAAAGTCGATTTTCTGCGGTGTCTGCTAGTTAGTTTAGCATATGGCAGTGGAGGAAGTGAATGAAGCCAGTCCGTGTTGATAAGGCTTCCAAATTAAAATAAATTTGTCTGACAAAGCAGAAGCTCTCATTTACAGCCGTCTCGTTCGGGTCGGTATATTTCTCCTCTCAGTAGGGTTATTTACAGCACACGCGATTTCCGGTTAGCTTCTTAGCTTAGCCTCCGTCACAGCAACAACACACATGCTTCAGCAGAGGCCACACCTCCTGTAAGAAATCGATTCTCTATGCCTCAAGTCCAGACCTTTGTGTGGACAGGGTCTGGTTTGAACTCGGTTAGCCACATACGGAATGACGACTGGTTTGGGTCTGGGTTTAGGGTCTTCATTTTCAGCTGGTTGTTGGCTGGAATCCTGTTTGGGTTTCTCGTCTCCTTTCAGAAAAGCCCAGTCAGGATAACCGCACTGCTCCAGGGCCTGTCTTGTGTGTGACTTCTCTTTCTCCCTGGCTCCTGTGTTTGTGGGGACACTGTCTGCTCTGTGGTACAGAGTTCAGATGACTCCTAACTTGTGTTCCAGTGGGTGATGGGAATCAAAATGCAAATACTGGTCTACATGGGTGGGTTTGCGGTACATGTCAGTTTCTAACCGTCCTCCATCCGAAACTGAGACATCACAGTCCAGGAACGCCAACCTGCCATCTTTTACATCCTCTCGTGTGAATTTTATATATTTATCCACAGAGATGATGTGTTGGACTTYCTGGGATTTAGTTTTAATCCAGGTGTCATCAACATACCTGAACTAATGGCTCGGTGGTGTCCCTGTAAAGGACATCAGAGCTCTCTTTTCCAACTCCTCCATGTACAGGTTTGCAACAATAGGGGAAACTGGGGAGCCCATAGAACACCCATGTYTCTGCTTATAGTATTGCCCCACATGTGAAATAGGTTGATTCTAGACACAGTTTCAGAAGTTGACACAGTTGTTCTGTGGAAAGAGTGGTTTTGCTGCTAAGAGTGGTGTCTGATTTTAATTTTACATAGACCACATCACCGCCTTATCAATGGGAATGCTCGTAAAGATTGATGTGACATCAAAGGAGACCATAGTTTAATTTGTCTCCATGATGAAATCCCTCACTTTGTTCACAAAGTCCATGGTGTTCTGTATGTGATGTTCTGAAATACCAACTAATGGACGAAGTACTGACGTTAGATATTTGGAAACATTGTAAGTAACAGAGTTAATCATGCAGGACTCTGCCGTTTACACTCATCTACAGGCCAGCGGTCACTCTTTCAGGGATGAAGATTTTCTCATCCTTGATAGAGAGGAACGTTGGTTTGAGAGAGGAGTAAAGGAAGCCATTTTGGTGAAGAAAAAACATTCTCCTTTAAACAGAGGTGGTGGCCTTCATGTCCAGTTGTCCTCCTCCTACAATGCTGTTATTGCAAGTATGACTCAGCCCCCTGTGAGCAAAAGGTG
This sequence comes from Austrofundulus limnaeus, assembly GCF_001266775.1. Classification (NCBI taxonomy): domain Eukaryota; kingdom Metazoa; phylum Chordata; class Actinopteri; order Cyprinodontiformes; family Rivulidae; genus Austrofundulus; species Austrofundulus limnaeus. Next base: position 863,646 of record NW_013952485.1, on the reverse strand, counting down.
TGAATCAGGGCCCCAACGATACCCAGCACAAATATGGTAAGAGAGACAAAAACAAGGGGACACTGAGCCCTGCTTGCACTCACTACATACACATAACAAAACACCAAATAACCACAGCCAAACATCAGAACTAATAAGTCTGGTGATGGGGCACATGACCCTCTATGAACAATAGAACTAATCAAGCCTATTGTTAAGCGATTGTCCTCTTTTGCATGTGACTAACCTGTTTGTCCACCATGTGGATGCAGTGCTTATAAGGCTGAGTTCACCTGAAACTCATCAGACTGAAGAAGCCTCTTGGAGGAGAGACGAAACGCTTCACTAAAGAAGAACCCATCCAGAGGACCTACCTCTTTTTTTCGTTTTGATTCTTTTCGATTACTGAGATGCATCAGGACATATCCTTTTGGCATTTTTTTTTTTGAGATACAAATCTGAAAAGGCAGCTGCTTTAGCAAAACTACCCAATTGTCAGGGAAACCGTAAACATCTGGGAACCGTGGGTGGAAAGGCTCCAAGAGGCTTCACACTGTCGCCAAGCTGAGGCACCGTTCGGAGGACAAGCAACGCAGCACTGTGTTTGTATGTCAGGCCAAACTGGAAATAAAGCTCAATTATGCCATGTATTCCCATTTCAGTAAACACAGCTTGTCCAAAATGATCTGAAAGATCCTGTGAGTTATCTTGTGGGCACAAGATACTATTTTTTTTTCATCCAATGTCCCTCTAGTGCACATGTATCAAATTCATTTTCACCGAAGGGCCACATGAGCGTCACGGTGGCCCTCAAAGGGCCAGTTGTAAGGAACTTAGACGTTTCATGTTTAACTTTGTCTAAACAGTGTTTTAACATGTCCTCTTTTAAACACTGATAAGAACCAAGTGTATGACTGATTAAATCTGAAATAAATACAGAAATATTATTAAAAATAAAACTAATAAAGTTTTACTCACTGATGAGTTTCTAGTGAGTAGCTTGCATGCATTATGGCAGATTTAGTTTATGGCTGATACTGACTTTTCAGACATTAATATTGTGCTATCCAACTAAATTGTTCAGTTACTTAAAGCCAACAGCTCAGGGTCAGGACAATTATTATCTTTCACCTTTTAAATTTATTTCGTTGCATTTAATTATAAATTTTATGTTTACCATTGATATAAGAAACAATTTTCATGTTAAGTACATTTGGCCCGCGGGTCTTAAGTTTGACACGTGCTTTAGGGGCCGAGTATAATCCTGACCCTTTACCCTACAACTAACCACACCAGTACATGTCTGATCCTAAATCTAACCTAAACTCAATTGAATTGAATTGAATTAAACACTTTGGTCCTGAACCTAACCCCCACCCAAAATCACCGTCTGTAGGAGCATTGGGTCCCCATGAGGTTCTGCTTTTCTGGAAAATGGTCCCCATGATGTAGCATACATAAAACCTAAACCTAAAAAAACTAAACTCAGTTCACACCTTAGTCCTAAACCTAATCCCTGACCCACTAACTGTATTTCCCCCAACGGGGACTGTCTTTTGTCCCCATAAGGAACAGTGGGTCCTCATCAGACTGTGTACCTGGAAAAAGGTCTAAAATCGTCCCCACCATGTAGCAAAAACATGTAAACACACACACACACACACACACACACACACACACACACACACACACACACACA
>NW_013952485.1:853378-861911 GCF_001266775.1 Austrofundulus limnaeus | reverse complement strand
CACACACACACACACACACACACACACACACACACACACAGACAAAAAAAATCCAAATGCACATTCAAATGGATCAGGAACAGATACTGTTCTCGTAATGTTGCCTCAAAATAACCACGGGCACTGGCTGTGTTGCACGCATGCTGTTCTCTTTAAAGTGAGGCTCAATAACCAGAGTGTTTTGGAGGCAGATGACTCACATGAACTCACTTGTGTGCTAAGAGCCTGTGAGTGAAAAATAAAGATGTGAGGGGGCTACTGGAAGTATGTTTCTGGCCCTGAGCAAAATGTTAAAACCTGTGTACTGAAATGTCTACTACAGTCATCCCAACTGCCTCCCCCCAGCTCCTCGTGCAGGTCAGGAGCTCTTTGTTGGAGACCTGACTCAGGTGCTTATCATCTTCCTCCAGGTGCATGTCAGTCAACTCCGCTTCATTATACTGCAGTCTTTGTAGTGGCGAATAGAGAAAGGAATGAGGGAATGTGTGCGGCATCAGAATAAATATCTTCTTTTTTTGTTTTTTTTCTTCGCAGGCTGTGATCCTGAAAATGCAGGCTCAAATGAATGCTGGTATAGCTGTCCTTTTGTCTGTACATGCTTCTTTTTCCACGTTACCCAGCTCTAATCTCCTCACCGCTGCCTTCACCATCATCACAGAGACTCATAACCGTGATGGAGATGAATCAGAGTGCAGTCAAATCACTCCTCCTCAGCTAAATTCACACCTGAACATCTGGYCATCGCTCTCATCTACCCCCACTTTGTTGTTCCTGTCGGCTAATTGAGGGCATTAGAAACCTGCGAGAGCGTGACGGTTTCCATGGGGATGAACTGACGTGCTTGGGGTGTTTGGAGTGAGCGTTTGTCATCTAGGCTGGTTATGGCATCTGTTTCTCCGGGGGTSACAGCAGTTTGACCAGTCTGAAAACTGTGTGCATCAATGTTTTCTGAAAGCCCCTGATGAGCTCATTCAGATAAAACAAAATACAGATGTTTGGATATTTGTTGACTGGCAGAAGGAAGAATGAGGCTTCTGAGAGCATTAAGCTGCACACATCACGTTGCCAATCTGTAAATGATGCCATAAAAAGACATCGAGATGCTAACTTGGCTCCTAATGGACCGTGAACCAAGACAGTCGTGTGGAATGGCTGCAGAGTTCTAGTAATAGGTCTGGCCTTCTTATTGCTGTAGTGTTTTATGACAAGAAAAAAAACTTATTTATTTGCCAGTAATTGCTGTGAATGTGACTGTGGAACATTCTTTATTACATTTATGCAGTAAAAAAATCCCCATTCCCTATGCAAATGTTAYGGTGGCCGGCAGGTGCAAACTAGCCTCAAACGGCGAAACAGTCTGCGAAGGAATGAATAATGCTAACTTCAAAACAATTCAATTCAACAGAAAAGGGCTGCAATCATAAAAAAGCAGCAAAATACAACCAAGAAAAAAATGCAAAGGAAAAATGCTGAAAATACCTAAAACAACTGCAAGTACAAAACACTGCAAGCTCGCTCCACAAAACAAAAGTGCTCCAGACCCCAAGAGAGACTAGACCACCAAGTCATAACCCACTGTAACAACAAGAAAGGAACATGTGCATTTTCTTCCTTCCCCCCAACTTTCTTCTGTACACCTTTAATGTATTTAATGAAAGCTAGAGATGGATGAATGGCTCTTTGAAAGGATTRGATCTTGATGTGTCGTTTGTTTCATAGAGCTGTTTGATTTTGAATGAGTTATGTCATCACATCACGTGGGCAGAACCAAGTGTTTTGTCAAGCAGAGAACCCTTCTACCCATTTCTTCCTGAGATGTTGAACTCACCCCCACTGCCTGTTTTCCATAAAAAACAAAGAGTGGTAAATGGTACATGGACTGTACTTATGTATCACCTTTCTATCCAACCAGCAGGGGTGGACTGGCTATTGGGAGTACCGGGACTTTTCCCGGTGGGCCGGCGCATCACTGGGCCAGTGCACGCAGCGAGGAAAAAAAAGTGTAGTTTCGCTTAATACCAATAGATGGCGATAATGCGCCAATTAATTGTTTACCAACCACCAGCAAAGACCGAAGAAGAAGAAAAGTTTGATGAAGAAGAAGAGGAAGAAGAAGAACCGGACGGGCTCCGTAGAGAATAAACGTAAGGGAGGAGAACAAAAATTGAGAGAAAAGAAAACACATCTACAAGCAAATTCAGCCAAGTGTCAGAAACTGACATTTATTTTCTGCTGGTGCATCATCCTCATCCTCACTGGAACCTACGTCTGGAGAACAACGTGACAGGGAGGAGGATGGTGGTCATGTAGGTGGCTGTGTTTGCTTCTAGTTTGCTAACTTTTAAAACATTGCATTAAGCTGTTAAATAAATAAAGCCATTATCATGTGTGGACTAGGTCCAAACTGTGCTCAGTAACTGATAATTTTATAAAACTGTGTTGCTTAAAATGTTTTAACATCAGTTTTAGAAATTTACATCATACATTGCCATTCTAAAAGATAAAAATCATAATTTTTTGTGGGTTTCACAAATAACTGCCCACTTGTATTTTTATTTTATTTTACTTGTATTTATTTTATTTAAGGTCTCACAATAACAGTATTTTCAAATGAAAAAAGTTTGAATTCACCCATTTCATGTGCTGGAAAAAGAAAATTAGACCACATTAGATTATAATAATGTTATTTTTGGGGGGTAAAATCAAAATGAGTCAAAAATGACCATATGGAACTCTGAGGGYCTCAGTGTATSTTTGRTCATTGGATTTTCATTTTCGAAACGGGTATTAAAAAACAAGAGAGTGGATATTTGATTTTTGTTTTAAAATAACAGAGAGAATAACATAATGAGAGAATAACAGTGGAATCAAACCACCAACTTTCTGATTGGAGGATGACTCTCCTAACCACTCAAAACTGTAGTTAAAGGATGAGCCACTGTCTCTGTGGTTCAAGAGGAAAAAATAAAAATATTACGAGTAAAATAATAAAACTATTAAAAGCTCTTTATTATCCAAAACACATTGTAAGGAGCCATTCAAATGATTCAGGTTGTTCATAAATATCACGTTGATGGTCTGTTCGAGTATTCCTAGGCCACTTCCTGGTTCACCTTAGTGTGTAAATATAGCAACATGTTGGTCATACAGGGTGTTTTTAAAAAATGGTCAACATTTTTTTTTTCATTTCAAAAATCATACCCCAATCCTTCATCACTTCCTCCTCAGCGTACGTTTTGAACCATCCCGTATAGAGCTAGGTCAAAACTTCCCGTCTAACTTGAACATTCACATAAACAATTCTATGTTTCATGTATTTCCTCTTTTTGTGAAAAAAAAATTGTGTTGAGTTTGGAATTTTCCAGATGAAACATGAGGAAAGCACATCAACTGGATGAAACAAYACAGCCAAGAAATTAAAGATAATTTACTGATTGTGTCACATCGATTATTAAATTACAAACACCTGAAGCTTTGCTTCGGTGGATTTCATATTGGTGTTGATATTTTACCCCAAGGATACTGCTAAAAATATGCTTCCAATGCGTGTGTGTGTGTGTGTGTGTGTGCGCGCGCGTGCGCGTGCGCGCGTGCGTGTGTTTTAGTTAGATTGTCATCCAAGTTAGATACAGTAAGTGAAATACAGGAATTATTTTTTTTCCACACAGGACTTCTGCTGCAAACTTGTTAAATAATAAAGACTTCAGCAGACAGGATGGACTGTAAGTAATGTGATGTTTTGCATTATTAATGTCTTATGTGCCTCTTAGTAATTCAGTATATACCTCCGGCACCACTTATCCAATCCTTTACCTGACTTTTACTGCTGCTTCAGGGGAGGAGTATCATTGCTTTTTCATGACTCCTCAGTCTCTGGAAACAGTATTGAGAACACTGAGAGCTCCTCACTCGAATAAGTGACTCGTTATGGCAAACTGCAAAGTGTAGGGAAGTTTTAATTGTGCTTCAGACAGAAACTGAACTAATCCGCAGTGAAGGTAAAGACAATATTCAAGTGAAAAATCGCTTTTTAAACCTGACAGAAACAAATGGAAAAAGTAAAAATTCCAAATGGAGCATGAAGGAATTTTCTTTCATCAGTGTGAGAGCTTTCAAATACATGATTGTGCTTATGATACATTTCCAGCCGTTTGAGTTTCTGTTTAATGTTTGGTGACAGCGCTTCTTTAACACCTAATGTTCAGAGGAGTTTTATGATCTTTGAGCTGTGAAATAAAAATCACTCATGACAAGCCTGAAACGTCACATTGAGTTCATGTTTACAGTGATGTCCCTCATTATTACATCAGCTGGAACACACAAAGATAACAAATGCTCTTAGATGAATTTAATTAGTGGTATGGCTCTTTCAAGACTCAAACCTTGTAGAGTCGTTCGGTTCAAAGAGGCGTTCAATTTTGAACATCAGTGACATCATTACATGCTGTAGGCTGTGATTGGTCAGGCTCCCTCTAAAACTGAACCCCTCCCCCATGCTTATCTCCATCTCAGTGAAAAAGCATCGAAGAATCCTGAAGGAGAGTCTGCGTCTGTGGAGGGACAAAGAAAAGTTGAAAAATTACAAAAAATGAAAACAAAGACAAAGAGGAAGAATTCCCTGTTGACTGCAACATGGTTGCCATCATTCGTTTTAAAAAGCCATTCAAAAGACTTGGATCATTTGCGACATCACATCTATAACTCTAAATGCAACGTTTAGGTAGGTGTGTTCTTTGCTGCTCCTTGTTTCTTTTTACTTGAAATTTTGTTCCATTTTTTTAAAATATTAGAGTACATGTGCTCTAGGAAAACAGATGGAAAATGTGGAGTTATAAAACCACCCAACCTTTGCAGACTTTTCAGCTCTTAAATACATGGACAAACACAAAGACCTAAAAAAGAAAAGTCCCTTCATCATTACAGAAGTAGTGTTGAAATTATTTTCTTTAAAAGCATTCTACAGCATCATCATCATCATGGCAGAATTTCTTATTATTTTTAGTAAAGGCATTTTCACAGTGTCTGAGTGGTTTTTGCCAGTTAAAGACCACATGAAACATGTGAACAATGCAGTCACATTTCACTTATTCTCTCACTCATCAAGAAATGAGTAAAGTTCATTATGCAAGTCATTGACAAATTAATAAGGCTTCACGTTGGCAGTTTTTTAAACTCATTATTCCCATGACCACAAGACAGTATTCAATGGTACCAAGTAAAAGGTTTTTCCATTCTGTAGGTTCAAGCTTGTACTGTCATGTTTAGCTTTTAAAGTAGAACCCAAAGTTCAGGCTTAAGACTCAGATGGTCCAAGAGTACAGAAATTTATTTACAAAAAGAAAAGGCTGCTGTGTCAGCAAAATGTACTTACTTAGGACTGCGCAGGAAGAAAGAAAGAGGAAGTAACGAGCATGGAACAGAAAACACCTGGAGGAGACACACGAGGGACAGGTGAGCGTGGGAAGGACTGAAACTAACTGAACTCAACCGAAACAAAAACAACCACAACCCAGTCAGTTTAACAGACACGGAGCTAAAATTAAATGTTTGTGAAGCTGAGAATAATCCCAACACGCCTTCTGAGCACTAACAGCTGAAACATAAAATTTACTTTACAAACTCATAAAACAAACAAGAAGAGAACTTTTAGTTTCTGTATTAGTTTTGTTTTACTTTTCAGGGCCTTGTCCTTCTAGCTCCTGATTAGAGGAACATGATGAACATCAATAATGGCAAAGCCTTTTTTATTATCGTGACATCTCTTTTGTAATGTGAAAATATGAGCAGAAAGAAGAGAATGTAACATCTTGGCTCAAAACAAATCTGCTAAAAGCACATTTTCCTTTAGCCTTCACTTCTAATTAACCTTCCACGCTAGAGCTTTTATATATATATATATATATATATATATATATATATATACATACATACGTAAAGAGAATATTTCACCTACAGAGGTGAAAGATGTCAGTTTAGTCTGAGCTGTGTGGAAAACGCCTTGTGTTGTTTTCTGTTTCCTCTTTGATTCTTTTTGTCTCATCAACAATATCACACTTGACCCAAAAGAGAGATTATAAACTTTGCTTATTATTTCAGATGCATGAATAATTCATTTTATCTTCTCTGAATTAAAACACTTCACACGTTTTATGAGAAGAGTAAACAAGTGTGATGTAACCACCGAGCAATGCTGACCGTGATCAACAACTTTTAAAGCAATGCCTTAAATTCTTTAAATTGTTCAGATTTTGATGTTTTTTCTTTATTTTATAATTATGATGATCAAATGAAAAACCAGCTAATTGAAAACAATCAGAGATGATTTTTATCTTTTAATCAGCTTAAAGTTTTGTATTTTCGTTTCAGTTTTTGAAAATATTATCCATATTTTTTGTAGATTCAACTTCTCACTCTTCACATTAGGGTATAAATATTTAGCAGCCATCATTTTTAATCATTTATTCTCATTTTAACGACTTCTCCAGCACCCTTTAAGCATTCAGGTCATATTTAGCATGCCAGAGTGATGGAATATTTCTGCGTGGAAACCGGAGCACATCCTCTGGTATGTATTTTTCATTGTAGCTAATCCTCAGAGTGTTTGGGCTGTGCCAGCCGCTGTCACTATATTAATCTGTGCTGCTGTTTTCACAGCTGACCCCCAGAGGTTTGCCTGAGTTCTCTTCACACTGTACCTGTCACTTTGGAGGAAATGGTAGCCCCACTCCCACAGGCTCCCCACGCAGCAAAGGCAGACTTCCTCGGCTCACCTTTTGTCACTTTTAGGGCTCTCTCCGGGTCTCCTKGGGCTTTGGGGCTGTTTATTTCCTTCTCACACCATATCCTGCAGAGCCCCGGCTTCACACTTTCTGAAAGAGCAATTAGAATTCTTTTTGCATGTCTTGCATTGTGAGATCACACTCATCACAGATGAGGTTKTAGTACGGCTCATATTTCTGCAATTCCTTTGAAACTTCACAACAACCTCAATCTGTTGTTTTATTTTTTAATGTGCCTTTATTATTTATTTGTTTGTTTGTTGACTTATCAGGGATCGTGCTCAAACATAACAGTCCCATAAATGAAAAGATGCATTGTACTGGATTTAGCCACCGGCTATATTTTATCTGTGTTTCCTGGAGTGAGAAACACAAACATGCAAATAATTTATACACACAAAATCTCTTCGCACATATTAGGTTCAATTTGACTTTTTGTTTAGCATCAGTTTACATACTGAATAAGAAAAGCAGGTCCAATTCATACCAAAACACATACAGTCCTATTCAGTCAAACAGTCAAGTATACCCATGTAAATAATCCAATTCAATCCCATCATTGAAAAAAGTGAAAGTTGTTCAGTTACAACGGCGAATTTCCAGGAACACATGAGCGAGCTGCTGAAGAGGAGACAATGTGATTATGKTTTTCCAGGGATATTATTTCATTAACCTTTGTTTATTCAGGYAAATCCCAATGAGATCACAGATATCTTTTGYAAGCGAKRCCYAGGCCTGAAGGCAACCTGACAGTTTTTGGTCTGTGGAAACCGGAGAGAAACGCAAGCACAAGAAGAACATGCAAACTCCACACAGAAAAACCCTGGGTCCAAACAGAGTGTTGAACCTTCTGTGCTAACTACTAAGCATCAGGGACTGAGGAGACCAGGTAAATGCAGGTGGATAGGAGAGCAGGATGGACCTCTAGGCAGGTTGACAGGATGTGAACTCCAGAGGAARGATTCAAGGAGAAGCAGGCTGGTTGGAAACTCAGGAGGTGAAACAGGGAACTGAACACAGGAGATCTGGGGCACATATAGTTCACTTCAAATGGTTAGAGGAACTATTCTGTCATAAATATTAAAGGGGCAATACTACGTGTTTCTCAGACATATATTTAAATTCTATACCACAATAAAGTAAGTATGTCACCTTCATTTGTTATTAAAATGTTGTTTTATCTTTAAATAGAAAATAAACTCAACTTCTCATCRTATCTGTGTCTAAATGCCTTGAAATTGGCCTCCGTCTCTTTAAGAACCTCCTTCCCTTTCTGTGTTTCCCATTTCAGCACGGGACTGGTGTTTGTGTGCTCTGTGATGAGGAAGTTCAGCTTGGAGACACAGAGGAGGAGCTGGTCCCAAAAGGAGGTTCTAGTCCCAGCCGGTTGTTTTTGCTCCCCTGCCTGGCTGCCTCAGGACACTACAGGATTTCTCAAACATGCATGAATGAGTCAAAACAAGACTCTGGGCAAGTTTTTAACAAGAGGATAACAGAACATGATATAAAACTAAAAAAGAGTTGATTTTACATGATATTGCTCCTTTAACTAAAACTGGACAAAGTACAAAAGTACAAACATTGGGCCTCATGCAAGAACCGTTCGTACGCACAGATTTGTTCTTAAGTTGTGCGTACGAGTGATTCAGGAGAATTTGTGGCATTCACCAATGTTTTCGTATTCTAATGGTGCGTTCACACCGAACGCGATTTCAGCGTCAGGAGCAGCAGGTTTACATACAAAGTCTATGGTG
>NW_013952485.1:850959-852628 GCF_001266775.1 Austrofundulus limnaeus | reverse complement strand
ACGAGCAGGTGAAATTTACGCAGCTCATTTACACACTTTTCCTGAAGATAGAAGAGTTTGTTGAATCTGACGTGGCATGTTCGTACGAACCCTTTGTACGAACAAAAGTAAGAGAAATTTAGGATAAGAATACGAACATGTTCCTGCATGAGGCCCATTGTTTCAGCAGGGTTTGGTTGATCCAAACTGCTTTAAGTACTGGCAGCTCCCATCAGCAAACAGGAGACAGCTGTGGTTGATCAGGAGCTGCAAGAAAACACCAAATTAACAGAAAACCGCAGAATCTTCACATTTCTGAGGATAAAATCACTTTTATCATTTTTTGATTTGCAAGAACCAACAAAAATAAATCATTTAATAAATCTAAACATGTTTATGTCATGGAAACATTTTTTTTTCTACTGGAGTTGATTGAAAATATCAATTGCTTTTTGTGCAAAATGTTTTTTCTCAGTCTTTGCTGTTGTATGTCTTTGTTTCAGTCATCTTCTTGATGTGCTTTATGAACCCATTTGCTGCAGCCAGTCTCTAACATGCCGCCTGTGTTAGAGTCTTTATTTGTTCTATCTCCCTCACTGCTTCCTGGCTCTGCTGGTAATCTGCCTGTTATCTGACTGATGTAAGCTGGATGTAATACCTTTAATGATTGTGTGTTGTTGATAAGATAAGTCTTCTGGAGCTTTTTGAAAAACTCGTGTCAGCCACTCTAAACCTTCATCGTTTGCAGAGAAACGGTGAAGGAAGTGCGATTTATCTTGGGCCTGTCGTTTCAATAAAAAGAAAAAAGTGGAGCACACACCTCCGACTGAGCACACACACAGAAACTTTACCTTTTGGCTGTTTATATTTTGAACACCGGAGTCTAAMACATCGTCACATTTCTCCTCCAGTTTTGTTCAATCTTACAAACAAGAATGTGGAAGATGATGGTTGTTGCCTCTTAAAAAAATAAAATAAAATAAAAACACATCCCCAGACTGGTCCTGTATTATATTAGCGCACCCACCTTGTTGTGCTAGTTTGAAACTAGGTTGTTTCCATGACAACCAAGTGTTTGATGGACAGATCTGTGTATGATGCCCAGTCTGCTGTGTGAGTTTCCACCCTCTGCTGTAAACYGAGCAGGATGCTGTATGGATTTGGTATGTTTGGATATCGACTCATTAATCTGTCCAGTAAAACACACAAACATGCACATGTCCTGTGGTGCAGTCACTGTCACACCAATGTGTTGTAAAGAAACAGTTTACAGTTTACTCAACATATCTACATTAGTTTGTTCCTACAACCAATCATTCAGAATTTAGGATGTGTGCACTCTAGCTGGCAGCAGATTTAAACCACAGCTGGAACCTTTTTGTGTTTAGTTTGTGTCTTCTCTCTGTGGGTTTTCTGTAGCGACTCTGGTTTCCTCCGTCAGACCAGAAACATACATGTTTGGTTTTAACAGAGATTCAAAATCTAAATGAGGCGAGTGTGTGTATGGCTGTGTCCAAAACGACAGGCCGGGTCCTCCGGAGGACCCAGACTACCCGATCGAGGTGGGCTGGGTCCTTGGTAGACTGGGAAGACTGGAAAAAAAAAGGCTGTGAATTTGGACGGTATAGCCTCCCGTCCTTACGTCATGTCTCCTAGCAACTGTGACGATGCTAAACAAGCAAACATAAAT
>NW_013952485.1:842405-844657 GCF_001266775.1 Austrofundulus limnaeus | reverse complement strand
GGTTAAAACAGACCTGAAACCACTTGTTCTTTCTCCAGCATCCCTTCAACAATTTTTCTGTTCTGTTCTTTAGTTCTGATTTATTTAATTTAATTTATTTTTTTACTGTTATTTTCAAAGGCCGTGGATGTTTGGCAGTAAAAGGCAGCAAAGCCTTTTCTAAAGGATTGCTGGCAGTAGGATGAGATCCCTCAGTTCTTTTACACACTCTTTCTCCAGCAACAACAACACCAGAAACTTATTGCTGTTATCTGTGGGTTTTAATTCATGTTCTAAAGAAAAAGGTGCAAGCCTGGAAGCAAATTTTAAATTGTGAGAATTGAATTCAGAGCATGTTCAGGTTGAAAACCTATTTGCAAAAAAAACAACAACAACAAAAAAAACAAGACTGTGTTTTCAGAATATTTGAATGAAATAAAGTGAGTATAAAGTGTTTTATGTAGCAAAATAAAAAAAATACAGGTGTGGAAAAAAATGGTCAGATTGGAAGCCTGAATAATCTGCAAATAACATTAAGTTCTCAACTGAATATTTATTCTCAGATCCAAAGACACCATTTCACCCTCTGTGGCTCCGGAGAGCTAAATAAAATGGCTACCCATCACTTGTTTTCATAACGTTTATAGAAAACCTGGTCACACCCCAGATATGATGTCACACCCCTAAAATAAGGAAGTATCCTTAAAACAGCTCTACATCACTGTGCTGGAAAAAAATTATATAACTCTGCTGACTGCTAAGTTCACACTGCCTTGACATTATTAGTCTGTATCTCTCTGATAACTGCTACATTTATTACATCTGTCCTACGACTGAAGGACGTCACTGATGTCTGTTCTCATTTTGATCCTGCTGTAACCTGTAACTTTGTGATTGGTCTCCGAGGCTCCGCCCAGTTTGATGAAACTGTTTGCTGTAGCCACGGCTGGTCAGTCTGCGGTGGTGCTCAGGGCTTTGATTTTCCCTCATCACCTCGTGGCTCGTCTTGCCCTTTGCAAATTTTTTTTTATTAAATCATCAAAGACCATCTACGCAGTGCGCTGTCTTTTTATTCACGTGTTTCTGCCGGTTAATAAATATTTCTACAACAATTACGAAAACGTAAAACATTGTATGTTTACACTGCTGGAGCACGGCACATGTTAAAAAGAGACTAGTTGATTATTTTACTGTTTACAATAAATGACTGCAATCGATCGCAAATTATAAGATCGCAAAATGTGAAATGCCCACTGTTTAATAAATTTATACATATTAATGCATTGTGCTTCATTTTTCAGTGTTACTGTGATATGAAATAATGGTACTTTATAATAACTACATGTTGAGACAGTAGATTTATATGAGCATTTACCGGTACATACATATAAATACAGTATATAGATAGTTAATTTGTGAGTTACGTATTAAGCATGAATGAACAATAAGTAATCTTGTTTTGGAATTAATTAGACTTTGTGGGTAAAGCATTAATAAAGGATGCTCACAGGGTTAAATTTGTTTGACAAATTGCAGTTTGACTGATTCGCACAAACTGAAAATGCAAACAAATGTTGCAATTTTGTCCCCAACCGAACCAAGTTTACGTGAATATGACCTACATTACTGTGTTACAGTACTAAAATCATCTGCGGAGGAACTGTAAATTCATCAAGTATTTATTTTTTATTGTAACTTTTACTTTTATTTTGTTACACTCAAAACAGAAATAAGATACTTTTACTTCTTTTACTTTAAAATTTTACTTTGTTACATGTTACAAATTTACCAGCAAAATGTGATGAAGTTAAACAGAAAAAAGATTAGCCTGATCACAGCAAACTTTCTGTGAACTACTATGGTTTTGCAACAATGTTTGATGAATAACTTTGCCCAAGGAATGTGGACTGATGAGCTAACAGTCAACATTTAAAAAAAATACTAATTTCTCAAAAATTTTATAAGCAAATGCTACTTTCACAGAACTTTCAGTTTCACATTGCAGGATTATAAACAATATAAATATAATGATACGGTGATTTGCAAATGCAAAGAGCAGCAGAAAAACTAGCTGTAGTACCTCACTCCAGTCTACAGTTAGCTCATCATTCTGGTCAAAATGAAACTGTTTCTTCAAACTGAATTATTCAAAGAGATAACTACAGCAGATATATAGGGTTCATAACTTACACAGAACCTCTCTGTGTGGTACAAAAGAGTATTGGGGTCACACTGAGAATTATTTTTTTAATTACAAGAACAAGGTCTTTATC
>NW_013952485.1:835025-840985 GCF_001266775.1 Austrofundulus limnaeus | reverse complement strand
ATTTTAAATAGAGTTAGAGTTAAAAAGTTTATTTTTACCTTTGGTTTGTAGTTTGTTGTCTTCTTCTCTCCTATCTGAGTTTCCTCACAAATTCTGCTCATTTGTCAGTAGTTTCTTTCTTATATTTAGTACAAATGTTCACCTGGTTTTTATATGTTAGGTGTCAGCTATTCTGTTTCTGCTGTCTCTCAGATTTGTTTGTTTCCTGCCTGTCTGCTTTACTCTGTTTTTCTTTGGCAGTTGGACTGTCATTAATTCAGTTAATTTATGGATTTGTAACTTGCTTCATGTGTGCCTGCACTTGGGTGTTTCCATCACAGTCCACAACAAAWGTATGATCAACAACATTTCTCTGGCTTCGGGCTCCCAGCATGCCTCCAGATCAACACCTGCAGGTCACAGCTGCCACATGKTTTAGTAAGGATCCCCCAGTGCCTCGTTTTAGGCATTCTGTCCAGTTTTATGTGATCACGCAGAGATCAGCACTTGCTAAACCCAAAGCAAACACCGAATCATGCTGCTTCTGCACACATTCTACCATTGCGATGTTGAGATATGTCTGTTTACGACACAAAGTAAATATATTTTCCTGATTATGTTTCACATATCCCAGATGCACAACAAAACGGAGCAGTGAGCTGCCGTAACAAAGGACCTGTCTAATCCATCAGGAAGTTTTGAGTAAGGAGGATTTGCATGACAAAACAAACATTGTGAAAAGCTATTAGGATGATGTGAAGGACTGAATCAAACTGACTGGGCCTCCTGCATAATTTAACAGCACGACTTCATCTTGTTATGCTGAAGAAGCACAACAGGTAGGCAGCAGACATGCGCAGAGGTAATTTGTAATTCTTTCCCTAAGTGGGGCTGTTTTTGACAGTGCACTGGTAATCATGTTACAGTAACACTGGTTGTTCTGCATCCAATCTATTATAACCTATAAACCAATCCGAGACATTGTTGACCTCTAAAGCTGCATTTTGTGAGCACATGGTTAGGAGCAGGGCTCTGTAATTTCATCGGAGTGCAGCTTTAAATGCTTGTTTCCTTTCTCCCAAACCAGCCAGACTCCATCAATTATAATGAGRCAAATTGGAAGGCAAACTATAGGTTTGAAATGGTAATTAGCAAGACTCCCCGCTACCGTAAGAGACAGAAGAACTGATTTAGCGAAGCAGAATTAAAGATGGGAGGACGGAGACGGAGCACATTTAAATGACGAAGGTATATTTAGCTGTGGTGCTCAGAAGCAGGAGTGGAGTAAAATCAGATCGGACTTGCATAACATCTGTTTGCATCAAACTGCAAATCTAGAGCGGCTTCTCTATGTTCAACAGCAGAGAAAATTAATTTTGCAAGATCTCTCCGCAGAATGTTTTTCTTTACCTAGTCCCATGTGAACAAACCACATGAATCCAGGATTATTCATGGCTTCYATAAACAATAAAGAGAAAAACAAACTAACATTAATTTTTGGAGTCATGCATTTTGTTTCTCATTCTTTCATTTTTCATGTTTGTTCTTGTGTCAGGAGTTCAGCATACACCAAGATGCCTTTAAGGTTACTTGAGGGTGTCGTTTTCCCCAGCTAAGTGTCTCTTCCTTTTACACTATCCCTCCAATTAACTAAGTATGTGGGGCAGACTGAGTTTGATTGCTTGAGTCTGACACATTAAGTTTGCTGCACATTCATGAAAAAAACATGATTCTGAACCAACTGTGATTTCAGTTTTCGCAATCTGCTCCAACAACATGCATGGAAAGTCCTGCATATTACAACGTGCCTTATATTTTATTCTGATTAAWAATGTATGACTGCAGACAGTTTCTTAGCTTGTGGAGTCTGCCTCTGTAAGTACAGCCACAAAACACGAGTACTGAACACGACGTTATGGATCGAGGGTTCAAACTCAGTTACACAAGGGGACCAAAATTCCAAACTTGGTCCAAACTAAGTGCTAATCTCTGTCAATACTTATTGAAAAAATGTTATATGACAAATTATTTTATAGAAAAACAATCGAGCTTTCCAAATTGTTTTATGTAGCGATTAGAACATACATTACCAAACAGATGAAGAAAAAAGATCAACTTTAGAAAAACACATCATTAGCATTCATTTCTTATGCCTTACTTTCTATTAAAACTCTCACAAATAATCCAAGTGTTTGTCTTTAAAGAAAGAAAAGAACAAAGAAAAATATAATTAAATTCACTTCAGTGTTGCTCTTTCCAAACCAAAATCTRAAACTTTATTTTTTTGGACTGAACTGTGGCCGACTGTCGTTAGAAGACTTCACTAAATCCTGTGACTGAAAGAGAAACCATAAAACGATTTAACTTTTCAAATATTCCTTTTAGGGCCAGATAAAATGTAAACAAAGGCCAGMTTTGGCCTGTGGGCCTTGAGTATGACATGTAATAGATGAAAATGGTCACCAGATGTATCAAGTGTTGTGAAGCAGTTTTCAGACTGCATTTGATTTGACTCCATCCAGCTATATTAATATTTTCCTTTTAAGTGCACCATCTGAAAAACACAAGTTTCACACAAGATTTTTACAGAATTTGTACTGATCCTTCCATTTTATATTATATATATTGCTATCTCACAAGAAGTCTTTGTAACAAATATCTTTTCTACAATACTACTTGTGAAGCGTAAGCGGGAGTCATATTGTTTTTGTACTCTTTAGTTTTTGGGGTTTTTTTCAGTGATTTTTGGTGAACCGTAGCACAAAAATGGCTGCACCAATCAACATGAAATTTGGCAGGACTGTAGATGAGACTGACCTACACTGCACCAGCAAACGGTTTTAYGATAGACCCCATATTTGAGGAGGGGGTTCCTTTCAAAGAGGAGGTGTCTGGACATGCAAAAACGCTTATAACTCAGAAACTGTTCAACATAGGAGCTTCAGATTTTTTTAGTTGTTTAGCTCTGATGAAGCTCTATCCATCAGGCTCACCAATCAGTGCCCCCCCCCACCCATTTATCTGAAAAAGGGGTGTGGTTATAGCTCAAAAACTATTAAACATAGGAGCTTCAGATTTCTTTTGTTTTTTAGCTCTGACGAGGGGCATTTTAGGATGCACCTAGTAGCATGACATTTATTAGGAATAAAGACTTCTGAGTTCTGGTGCATTTGTGCGTGCGGGGGTCATTATGTTACTGCTATGCGGTATCGTTTCATTGAAATTTGTCCAGTAATTCATTAAACATTTTGCTTAAAGACACATTCCAGCAAATAGTTGCACACTGTGTTGTGCTCAAGCCATGTGTTCTCAGTTACTACCACCTTTGAGCTCAGTATCTGTGAAATTGAGTGAGTCATCACCATTGTTGTGTCTGCTGAGATCACTTTGCTGTGGCGGCCATCTTGAATTAATTGGAATCCAAAAGAGTAAATCAGCTCTAGATATTTGCTCAATGATTTATTTCTGAAAGTCGTCAACCAGATTAGACAATAAACACACAATCCTCCAGACAAAGGCAAAAATATTCCTGATCCTTCAGCAGCAGAAAATAAGACAGAATCAGTCACACTTACACCTAAAAGTAGTATTTCACAACGATGCAACATTTTTAGAATACAATTTTGCAACCCATGCACAAGTAAATAAGCCATGATTTTTAAAACCTGTCTGCACAGTTTGTTGGTGACTTGGTGACAAACACTCAGAAGTCCCAAAGTCTGTAACATTACATGGGCCTTTTTTCCCCCTTATNTCCTTTCAAAGAGGAGGTGTCTGGACATGCAAAAACGCTTATAACTCAGAAACTGTTCAACATAGGAGCTTCAGATTTTTTTAGTTGTTTAGCTCTGATGAAGCTCTATCCATCAGGCTCACCAATCAGTGCCCCCCCCCACCCATTTATCTGAAAAAGGGGTGTGGTTATAGCTCAAAAACTATTAAACATAGGAGCTTCAGATTTCTTTTGTTTTTTAGCTCTGACGAGGGGCATTTTAGGATGCACCTAGTAGCATGACATTTATTAGGAATAAAGACTTCTGAGTTCTGGTGCATTTGTGCGTGCGGGGGTCATTATGTTACTGCTATGCGGTATCGTTTCATTGAAATTTGTCCAGTAATTCATTAAACATTTTGCTTAAAGACACATTCCAGCAAATAGTTGCACACTGTGTTGTGCTCAAGCCATGTGTTCTCAGTTACTACCACCTTTGAGCTCAGTATCTGTGAAATTGAGTGAGTCATCACCATTGTTGTGTCTGCTGAGATCACTTTGCTGTGGCGGCCATCTTGAATTAATTGGAATCCAAAAGAGTAAATCAGCTCTAGATATTTGCTCAATGATTTATTTCTGAAAGTCGTCAACCAGATTAGACAATAAACACACAATCCTCCAGACAAAGGCAAAAATATTCCTGATCCTTCAGCAGCAGAAAATAAGACAGAATCAGTCACACTTACACCTAAAAGTAGTATTTCACAACGATGCAACATTTTTAGAATACAATTTTGCAACCCATGCACAAGTAAATAAGCCATGATTTTTAAAACCTGTCTGCACAGTTTGTTGGTGACTTGGTGACAAACACTCAGAAGTCCCAAAGTCTGTAACATTACATGGGCCTTTTTTCCCCCTTATTCTGAGTTCTAAAAATTGCAGCTCAATGATATACCACCTTAAGGGCAATTTAAAATCACCTGCTGTTTTTYTAACACCTGGTATTTTAGACTGTGGGAGGAAACTGGAGAGCCTGGAGAAAACCTTCACTCGCGCCTTCAACGCGTGAACAACACAAAGAAAGGCTTCAGCTGAGTTTTGAATAAATGGAAGAAGCAGCGTTCACCTGAGCACACGTCTGTTTGCAGACTGCTGGTGAGCTGGTGTTCAGCGTTTTGCTCATGTTTGATGAGCTGGGAAAGCCGGTAACCTCTCTTCATCCTGAGCCACAGTCAGAGCCGGGAGGGGATTGGTTAATTAGTCGAATACAACCGGTGGTCTCATCCTCGTGTTTCCTGAACTGATCTATTCCCCATCTCCCCCTGCAGCTGAGCAATAACCACACTCAAAAATGACAACAGAAGGATTGGCCTTTTTGCAGACAATACTTTGCTTTCATTATTAATATTGTTGCTAACGCTTCATGTAGTATAGAGAGCAACACAACAGTAATCATTACAAAAGAGAATCTAATACTCTAGATGCTCACAGGCGTTSCAAGTAGCTCAAGATCCATTCTTCCAGAGATTTGAGTCAGTTTGAGACAACAGGATGAGTTAATTGGTATTTTAGTGATTCCCTCCCACCCCTTCCCCCTTCAGAGTAACAGTAAAACATCAGGATTAAAACTGATCCAGACATCTGTCAGAGTCTCCCCTGATGTTTTGGCTTCTCGTTCCAAATTCCTCCTAATAACACATCAGAAAGCTGTGGGTGATAAAAGAGCAGCATAAATCTGGCATAAACTGTTTTTGCATTATTATTATTTCTGATCAGCTAAAAACAAAGTGCAAATCCATTAGGCATTTGCTCCATTTGTTTTATTTTATTTTTTTCAGCAGATATGAACCCCCAACATTAGAAAAATAAAACTCAGCTCGCAGCTGAACCAAACGGCTCCCGACAGATTTCAGACATTAAATCAGAGCAGCAGGAGGCCAAGTTTTTCAGGCAGTCAGAAAAAAAAACATGTAAGAGATGCAGGATTACCAGCAGGAAACGTCTTATGAATGAAATGAGAAATGGTGTTTTCATTATAATGTCTGCGTTCTTGCTGAGTGCTGTGATTGTGGGGGAGAAATATTTGGTTCAGTTGAGACTTTATGCATCAAAAACAGTCAAACTTGAGGATTTTTCAGTCTTTGTTCCATGAAAAAAATAGTGATGGATACAAAACTTTTCTTTCAGCTCAGATGTTTTTCAAGAACATCGTTGCATTGTTATAATAATAAGTCTGATTTTACTTTTTTTTTGTATACTATATATA
>NW_013952485.1:833388-834840 GCF_001266775.1 Austrofundulus limnaeus | reverse complement strand
TATATAATCTGAAAAGCATAGTGTGCATTTGTCTTCAGCACCCCTGAGTCAATATATTTTGCTGATCCACCTTTTGCTGCAGGACTTTTAGGATCCATCTCAGCTTAACACATCTAGAAACAGAAATTTTCGCAAACTAGTTCAGTGTTCTGTGATCAGCAAGTCTTTCCACAGATTATCAGCTGGCTTTAGATTTGGATTTAGATTTGGTCATTTTAACACAAGAGTATGTTTTGATATTTCCCACTCAATCGTAGCTCTGGTTGGAGGTTTTAGATGGTCATCCTGCAGGAAGGAGAATCTCTGCTGCAGCCACTAACAGGTTTTTGTCCAGGACTGTCCTGTATTTCCTCTATTCACCCATCTTCCCTACAACTCTGATCAGCCTCCCTGTTCCTGCAACAGAGAGGTGTCCCCACAGCATGATGCTGCCACCTCCATGCTTCACAGTGAGGATGGTGTGTTCAGGGTCACACAAAGTGTTTTTGCTTTTAGGCCAGAAGGTTTGATTTGTGTTCATTTGAGCAGAGCTTCATTTTCCACATTTTTGCTGTTTGTTAAACTGAAAATAGGACTTTTTGTGTTTAGATTCAACAATGATTTTCTTCTCGCCTCTCCTCCATTGGGTCATATTTACAGACAAAGTAGTTACATTTACTCATTTACATCTACTTGAGCAAACCTTTTTTTTTAAATGTACCTTAGGAGTAGTTTTACTACTCCTCTGTAAGACTGCAACATTTTGTGCTTACGTGTGTCCAGGATTGAACTCCCGAGTCCAAGACATCAAGTTTCCTTCCTGGTTGAAGTTCATTGTGTCCTCCGCCCTGCCTCTCTCTAACGTAAAAACCTAGCATCTGCAAAACCTCCTTCAAAAAAGACAAGATACTCACCTGTGAAACGCCTCCTCGATCCTCCCCTCCATGCCAGCCTCCTCATCGAGAACCTGTTAGAAAGTGAAACAAATGTTAACAACTTTCTCCTCAGAACAAACAACAAACTAACGTTTGTGGACCATTCACTGTAAGTAAACTTCACTTAGGTTTTCTCCACCTGTTGTCAGTCTCCTRCTTCCCTGTCAGTTGTCAGCTCATAACTTGGGTARTGTTTACAAATCCTTAGACCTTCAGTGAACGGTGGAAGCAAATTTACTCAACTAACAATCCACGACACACCCAGTCAATCTGTACCTTACGAGAGGACAAGTAAGAACTATAGCAGATAATGTTAGGACAATGACAGTTTTTATTACTAAAGATAYGCTGCCACACCACATTGTGSAAAAGATGGGTTTCAAGTCACAGYTTACTTTTTTAACCTGTTAAAATGAAGAAGTTAGTTTCAAGTGCAATTTTACAACACTGGGTAACTGATTAAGAGTCAAAAACATGCAGGTGCAACTGTCATATAATTGTTTTCAACTAAATGCTACAATTAATCATATATATACAG
>NW_013952485.1:827621-833340 GCF_001266775.1 Austrofundulus limnaeus | reverse complement strand
TATATATTCTTTCCACTAATATTGCCCAACCTGTATTTATAGTTGGGTCATACTCTTTCCATTTTCAAATGATGAACTGCAGAGCTCCCTCACATGTCAGGAGTTTGGGATATTGTTTTCCAACCTAACCCTGCTTTTATCTTAACTTTATCCCTRAYCTGTCTGGTGTGTTCCTTGGTCTTCTTGATGCCATTTGATCGCTGATTTTCTGCAGCACTCCTCTGAGGCTCAGTTTTTTATTTGGAAAAATGTTTTTAAAAGACTGTATTGGTCAGGGGCGATTCTACGATCTCATATTTAAGGATGCTTAGGCCCCATCAGGGCTAAGACCCAAGSGAAGATATTCATCAATGCAATTTTCTAAATCTCACTGCTTATTTACRTTTATTCACATACACAATTAAATAGTTTTGATAGGATAAAACAGTAAACAGCTAATTAAAGTCCATGGGCTAAGGTGGGTCTCCATGCACAGCCCCACTAATGAACTTTTCTGGTGTTTTCATGTACCCCTAGGGTCCACTCTTTCAAAAAAAAAAAGGCATATTAACAGGAAAAAAGCTGGGTCTCACTGCCCCTCAGGGACCACTTTGTGACCACACCCCTTTTCCAYTGTGACCATCAAAGTCAGGTCTATACAGGAAAGTTAACTGCCAATAATTTTGCTATAAGCCAACCAAATTTTAAAAACAAGGTATCAGCAGATTTGTATTTATTAGCTCTTCAATTTAAGTCAAGCACCCCTAGAATCACTTGGTCTAATATAAAATCCTAGTAAAACATTGTTTGTGGCTAATGTGACACAATGTGGAAAAGGTCAAAACTTTGAATATTTGAATTTAATAAAATGAATGAATTTTCCAAAAATTTGAATTTCTTTTTCAAAGCACTGTTTATCTTTGACCACAGGCTGTTAAAAAGAAGTAAAAAGAAAAAGTTAATTTTAAAACTTTAAATGATTTTTGTTATTTTACTCGGCTCTTCAATTCATCATTTTGAACTTATTTTCTTTTCTCTCCTGAAATCAGTCCAAATAAACCACAAGCCACTTAACATTTCTGGATTATGCGCAAGTTTTCAACAACCCCCTGCGTTTCTCATTTTTCTCTCAAGATTGATTTCAGACGGCRGAAACACACACTGTGCAGTGAGAAAATACATCTCCAAAAGCACAGCGGCACCAAAGCCAAAGGCTGTTTGGATTTTATTTTTTTGTATGACTTCCTGCTTCAGGCTTGCCAGAGGCGACCGTTAAGACTGGAATAAAGGCGTCTTTCAATTCACTCGTCCATGTGTGRCAGTCACTGGGGAGGGAGTGAAACATAGCTCATCACTGATCTATTTAGGGCCTGGCATCGCCTGGTGTTGCTTGGCGTGACGCCCTGGAAAGGTCACCAGTATGAGAGACGATGTTTTACAAGCATCTTAAAAATTCACTGGACTGCTTTGAACGTGAAAACTCGGTGCGGTCGTTGAGTTTCCAGTCAATAAACAACGAGGAGAAATCTTTGGATTTCTGTCAGCCTGAGGATGGATGTGGGATTTTTACCACATTAAATTTTTACCTTAAAAATGAACTTTGCTGTGGAAGAAAATTGCATAGATAGACTTTTTGATTCACTCAGTTTATTATGCAAAAAAGAAAAGAAAAGAAAAAGAAATTAATATGACTGTTAGGTTATTAAATTGTCCCTAGGTGTGAGTGAGAGAGTGAATGRTTGTGTGACCCCCATGACTCTGAAAGGAAGAAGCAGGTGTAGATATTGGATGGATAGAACTTTAAACACTWTAAGTGAAAAACTGTCCAAATAACAAAAACATCTGCCTCTTTTGTCTATCTATCTCCACTAAATTATTGCTTGAGAGTGGAACATCAGTGCCGTCAAGAACCATTCAGTGCAGGACAACCTTTAGAGAAAACTGTTTCAGGATGGAATTAGKTCAGGCAACAAAAGGAGAATTGTTGCTACATTAACAAACATAAAAATTCCTGAAACTCTTTAAAGATAATGATCAGAAATATGTTGTGGTCGAAACTAAAAGTCATCCGAGCGCAAACAGAGTGCTAACTGATTCCTTAACATCTGTGTCAACAGTTGGAGTCAAAACTRTGTGTCTGTTAGCAAAGTATCTCTTATCTCTTAAAGTTTTCAAAGGCTGCTAACTTTTACAACTCACTTCAAGAAAGCAGCCACATCCGACTTACCTTAGAAAACACAAMGCTTTTCTAACTCAAGGAGTTTCAGAGGTTTAACAGATTAGGTGAGCTAATGTGTAGTGTTATTTTCAACATTTAAGTAATTAGCTGTTGCACTAAGTGTGTAGTTTGGATCTCTGCGACTTTTATTTTGTAGGACAAAAGCTTTAAATATTAAGAATAACTGATCTACAGTCACTCTAGTATAGTCTTTGTTTTCTTCAGAACTGAATTACGTTTTATACTTTTTGTTTTGTATTTTCTACAGAAAGTTTCTTGTTGAGTTTTAAACGATCTGAACAAACTCCAYATCCTTTCTGCTGAAACTCTCTCTCTTTAATCATTAAGGTTGCATAATGATTGTTCTGGGTGATAAAATCATAAATGTGTGCCGTGCTGCCAAACATTAATCAAAGCCTTCACATTTTGTTTGAGCTCTAATGGAAATCTTCAAGTTTTTAAAAACTCCCCTCTGCTGCAGAGGTCTATGGAATGGTCTCAAGTATTACAACTCTGAAAAAATTCTGTTTAATAAAACAATTTAATGAACTCCAGAGTTTCTCCCTTTTCTTTTTAAAGCTTCAACTTGTCCAGCTCAGTCAGGGAAGAATGTTGATTTAACAACTATATTGTTTTTGATGAATTTAAGCAGAATTAAACTGATTTTTTTTCATGCATTAAACACTATTTAGAGAAAGAATWACAATTTAAAACCAAAAGGACTGCAGACCAGAGCTGGTTTTACACAGTGGGGAGCCACTTATGGGCTGAATGTAATCGCTTAGACTCAACACAAACAGAGGAGTGCACTTCACTTCAGTTCAGCCTGAACTGAACTAAAGTGCACTCAAATGATTTCACAGAGATATTTAAAAAAATGTCTTTAATCACGTGGTGAGCCTTGCAACGACTGTCTGTGGTGAAGCTTAAAGATAATAAAAYGAGTCAGTGTTGTTCATGGTGGAGCAAAACAGGAAATGTTTTCGCTGAAAACTTACCGTCTCTGTACGACAACACAGTTTTTCTGCCCCTCTTTATTTTGTGTTCAAATATTTTTTATGTTATTTTTATATTGAATTTATGTCCTGATGTTGTTTTGTGAGTCTGCACTCTGCAAACTTAAACCCACACTAAACATAAAMGGTTAGAACAACGATCCGTAAATTGATTTTCAACAGCCGTAAAGTTAAAGGAGGTTTATTTAAAAACCTTGTTTTTACAGATACAACTTCCAAGGTGTTAATGAAATGTTTGTGGCCTGCTTTGATTAAACATGAGCTCCTTTTCTTTCTAGGATGAAGTTACACCTCTTTCAGACGGTGTGAAGTGAGCCACTCCATTCTGCTCTCTTCTTTCTCCTGCAGTCCGTCTCAGAGTATAGAAAACTGCCAGCATGCATTTGCACCTCAAAATGATCACTTTTATTTTCTAAATACCCTGGTTTCATGAAGTTTAACTAAGGTTGTTATGGTGCACATGTGTCAAACTCAAGGCCYGYGGGCCAAATGTAGCCTGCCACGCAAGAGCTTCAAAGATGTTTTACAGTCTTAAAATAAGCGTATGCCTGCCAGCACTGACCATAAACTACATCTCCCATAATGCATGTTGATTATTTTACCGGGCTACGTTTGCTGTGACCCAGTTGTACTGAGAAGTGGGAATTTCCCACTTATGAGTCATAATTTTAAACTAAAATACCCCATCCGGTGTAGCCTGGCCCTTGTCTTTCCACGCAGTTCCGCTCAATTCTAGTTTCCCTTCGCTGCTCCGTCTGGAATTTCTCCCATAGACAAGGATTTCTTCAGGAGAATTTTGTTCGGGTCAATGAGCAAACAGAAGGCGGAGTTTTGAACAACGTTGATTTTCTGCACAGTGTCGGCTAGTTAGTCAGCAACGGCAGTGGAGGAAGCCGCAGCTCTCCTTTACAGTCGTCTCGTTCGGCTCTGTACTTTTCTCCACTCAGAGGGGTTGTTTACAGCGCACGCGATTTCCGGTTAGCTTCTTAGCTTACAGACACACTTCAGCAGAGGCCACGCCTCCAGCAAGAATCGCTTCTCTATAGCAGCGAGTCCAGACCCTCGTACGAAGCAAAGTGAAGGACAAGGGGCTGGTTTTTACCAGGTTACCAGGTGGGAATTCAATGAATTCAGAATTCAAGACAGCAGCCACAACTCAACAGTTAGTAAAACCATCAAAAAATAAATAAATAAAATAAACATTCTTTTACATTTATTTTCAATAAATTTCACATTTATTCAGTCATACATGTAATACTTTTCAGTGTTAATGAGAAGACATTTAAAAACGTAGTTTCAATGCAGGAAATACCATGTAGAGTTCAGTTATTGTTTGTTAGCGATGCTCAGCCTTATGAGCAGTGTGACGTTTCATGTTTAGTTGAAGTTAAACATGAAACATGGACGTTAATTAAAACTTGCCCTCTTAGGGCAACCATAATCATGTGGAACTTGGTGAAAACAAGTTTAACAACCCTTTTCAGGTGCATTCATAATCATGTTTAAATTTTAAATCAATCCTTACTCTCCCCAAAACACAGCATACTGTAGCTGTAAATTTCAGAAACGTCATGAACAAATAAAAGTCATGAAAAAAGAAAATATGAAAACATAATGTGTTATAAACATATTTCATTTTTGTTGATGATGAAATGTTCATGTTTTTTAAATGAAAATATTTGAATTGTCTCGTTGTTAAAGATTMAAGAAGGATTTTAAACTTTGCCCTATGTTGCTTTAACCTTTGCATGACTCTGAAGATTGTGTTTAGAGTTCAGCTGCAATTTGTGGTTGAGAAACAACCTCCCAGACAACCACAAACTACTCATAATTTGATCCCCAGTGCCACATCAGTTCTCTCACAGTTGTTTTGATGGGGAGATATGTCTCATGATTTGGACTGCGTAAACGTTCCCCAGAGTTTTCCTCTGCTAATGCTCAGAGCAAACACATGGAATTGGATACTCAGCTGTGAGTCGTGTCTGTGTTTAACTTTGATAACAAAAAAGTGGAGTTTTGCAGGGGGTCAAAGGCCATCACATGACAGAGCAGCTGGACAAAGGGAATTTTCTCCCAAGGCCCAGCTGTTGCTTCTGATACTTACTGATAATGCTAACAGAAAGCTGAATAAGCAGTAAMATGTGGTAGAAAACATGACCTTAAGTTTTACTTCATCTGCAGCACTGACCCTGATCGCCCGCGACACAGAGCACCTCTTCCTGTTTTAACTCTTGGAAGCATCGCGTGTGGGTTCCTGCCTCTGATTTTCTSTATGTTCTTTCTTCGCTGTCACTTTAGAAGATAACTCACTTTATGGATTTCTTTTTAAGCACTTTCCCTTTGGTATCATGTTCTCAATCTGAGAGGGAAAGAATGTTTGTCATAACAGTAGACATGCACTTCCTGTTCAGACAGGATACCAATCTGCAGAAAGTTTGCAGTATTCAACATAAGTTGCTGTAGCTTGTGTGTGTGTGTGTGTGTGTGTGTGTGTGTGTGTGTGTGT
>NW_013952485.1:818683-826644 GCF_001266775.1 Austrofundulus limnaeus | reverse complement strand
GTGTTATACAGTTATCATATAAACCAGTGTTATACAGTTATCATATAAACCAGTGTTATACAGTTATTAAATAAACCAGTGTTATACAGTTATCATATAAACCAGTGTTATACAGTTATTATATAAACCAGTGTTATACAGTTATCATATAAACCAGTGTTATACAGTTATCATATAAACCAGTGTTATACAGTTATTATATAAACCAGTGTTATACAGTTATTTTATAAACCAGTGTTATACAGTTATCATGTAAACCAGTGTTATACAGTAATTAACAAATTACTATTAATTTGGCATTGAAATAATTGTGTCATTGTTTGACATTTGTGAATCTGCACCTACAACCACTTTTTGTAAATTGTGAGCAGGAGGAAGGGAAAAGGGAGCTTTTTGTTTGAATTCCAGCTTTGTACTGTTTTATTTTTCAGGAGTTAGGATTATGAACTGGTCTCTTTTCTGATTTCCCTTTGGTATGTAAGTTTGGGTGTTTTRAGTAGATTGTTTTGTTTGTACTTACCCTTTATTGAAGTCAATAAACCTGCTAACATGCGATTTTCTGTTTGAAATGCTGGCCTTTGTGGAAGTGAGGAGTGGAGAGAAGCTCATAAAATTATGACCCACAGTTTCCCTGGGACTATGAATGCAACAATGTGCTTGTTACTGAAACTGTACAAGCAGCTGTCGACAAACTGGCAACTTCCAACGTAGATCGTTTTAAAAGGGTTGGTCACCCCTGACCGCCAGTACTTCTGTGCAAAGTCAATCATTTAACAGTTATAGTTAAGCAAATATCATGAGTTCAGAGTTAAATATTTGCTCAAATATTCCTTCAAGCTTTCCACTCATATTTTACTGATACAAAGAAACCGATTCTAAATCAAATAGACTAATGCAGATATATACTGTATGTACTGTGCTTACTAAAACATAACATGTTTTGACACTTTTGTCATGTTATTTATGCTGCTGTGGGCATTATAAACACCATAAAACTGTTTCTGCTTTTCCTTCCAGGTTCTGGTCTGGATTGATGACAATGGGCCTCATGCAAGAACATGTTCGTATTCTTCTCCTAAATTTCTCTTACTTTTGTTCGTACAAAGGGTTCGTACGAATATGCCACGTCAGATTCAACAAACTCTTCTATCTTCTGGAAACGTGCGTAAATGAGCTGCGTAAATTCCACCTGTTCGTATCCAGCTGCTCGTGCACGAGAGAGGAGATTAGCATAATTACCACCCCAAAAACACCATATAAGATCAAAATCGTGTATGAGATGTCATAATCACGAGAAAAGATCTCATTATTTCTAGAAAATATGTCGTTTACGACATAAGATCTCATAATTATGAAATAATATCTTGTAATTACGATATATTGTAATTATGAGAAAAGATCTCAGAATTCCGAGATAAGATGGCATAATTATGAGATCCTGATTGCTTTGACTCATTCAGGCTTGTCTGAGAAATCCTTAAATCTCCTGCAACAAAGCAGCACCTATTCAGCTCCCCGCTGGAGCTCCCACCTCACAGAGCACTCCTCCCCCGAACCTTGGTTATAAAGATGTGCAGAAGTGGGAGTGTCTGAAACAGGAGGAGATTCTTAAGAAGACAAGGGCCAAAATCAAGGTGTTAAGATGATGCGAAGTAAAAAATTATTTTTTGATAAATAGAGCTTTTTCATAACAACTGTGAGGCATTTTGTGTTATCTGTGTGTTTCCTGATTTGCCGGTGTTCTGATTCTGCACAAATATAGCAGGTTCCTGTGATGAGCTCCCTGGGTTTATAAGGCTGCATTGGTGATCTGAGCTTCACTGGAGCACCACATACCTCGTGGTATTTTCCTCACAGCCACTCAGTAGTTCTGTCTGTTTGAGTAACCTATTGATCCCTGTGTGCAGATTACCTGTTGATGCTCACCTGAAGATCCATCTCCGCCTGCCTGAAAACCTGTAAGAGCTCACTTACCAGATCCTTGTTCCTCCCTGCTGCCTGTCTGCCTCACGCTGCTCAGGGTGAAGAACTCACCTGCTGAGTCCACCTGTCTGCCAGTCACATCCTCCTCTGGAAACGTTTAACTCTCCTGAGGAACTTAAACCTCTCCTCAGTGCAGTAGTGGAGCCAGATATTTTTCTCAAAAATGTGGTGGTGTAATAATCTGGTGCATTAAGTAATAAACAATCAAAAAACAGTATTTCTGTTCATCCTAATGAATATACTTGTAATAACTGTCATGTTGCAAATACTACATAAGTAAATCTTTATAACTTTTGTCAATAAACACCGAACTTCTCATCTTTGATTTGCATTTTCAGATTTACTGTCCTGATCCCGTTACAGAAATTATTCCACTTTGTGGACAACTCCCAAAAATATATCTAAAAGTTAGTTGTATGCATGTCAACCCCTTCAGAGGTTTACCTGTATAATGAGCCTTAAAAATCTGTATTAATCACACGCAGGGGGGGTTGGGGGGTGCAGGTGGACCATCATCCGCAGAGGGGAAGTGGGGGTGCGGTGCAGATGGACTGTCTGCTTCTGTATCAGAAGGAAATGAGGGTTGAAGAACTTGTTTGTAGCAATAGAGCAGGTTGGAAGTGGATATTTGATGTTAGTAATTGTTTTTTAACATCCCACAGGCTCTGACATGTTGAATAAATTAGAAATTATGTTTTTGAAAGATTCCATACAACATGAAAAAAAATCCGTGAGATTGTTCTATACATCCATATACCTGCAAAATGACAAACAATCCTTGTAAATTACAGACAATCCTTACAAMTTGACATGGTTGTATTGAAACATGAATTGTAGGTGAGGCTGCATCTTACATTTTTGACAGTACGTCTAAATAAAGAGACATACCTGCGCTCTAAAAGCAGTCTTCACAGAAGCGCCCCTGCTGTTCAGTTTTCATATTTACCCTATGTTGCATCCTTACCTTTTCAAGTTCATGTTTTTGTCCTCGAACTAGTGGAAACTCTTGCACTGCTGTAAATAAGACAAATTTGTTTATATAGTTTAATGTGTTCCTTTTTTAAGATAAGATAAGATAAGATAAGATAAGATAAGATAAGATAAGATAAGATAAGATAAGATAAGNATAAGATCTTTTTCTTCTTCTGCTGCCTTTCATTGTATTTTTATTTTTTGAAAATTGTTTCAAACTAAAAAACCAGTCAAAATGTGGAACACCATTTCACTTTGCAGAATAAGGAACTAAAAAAAGTAAAAACACTGTGCATATCCGATCATTTTGTATCTGTATAAATGATTTAGTATTTACAGTACAAAATAGTGTTCTAATCCAACTTATCTTGCTAAAGCAGAAGCGGTTCGAGTGAAACTTTCCTGTATTTATCACAGTGGATGTTAGGATTCATTATTTTGACACTGAGACATGAAATAAACTATACTTTAAAATAAAATGTCAGGTTATCTCACATTTCARCTGCTCGCATTGCAGTTTTGCATGAAGATAAGTGGAAACTCAGCTAAATATCACCTTCCCTTTTTGCACTTCCTGTTTTAAGCTTGGCAAAATTTCTTTCCTGTGTGACTTCCTGACTGTTTGTCAGCCCAGCAGTTACAAACCAGTGATCCTGAGGCCAGCAGGAGGATGAAGTACAGGAGGGGAGGACGGGGAGGGCAGCAGATGGGGCAACAGCCAGAGGTGACGGGGCTGTGATGTATGGGCGAGTAAAACAAACTGAGTGCCAAAGGTCCGACAAAGTGTCGTGACTTGGAAAGGAGGAGGAGTGACGTCAGAAAGAGCCGTAAACAATAGAACAAACAACAGAGGGAGAAATGTTGGACAGGGACGATACAAGGAGGTCTGTTTATGTTTGCAACATGAAAAGAGGGGTATTGTTGCTCATATGAGGCAAAAACATATGAACTTTTGTAAAGCATGTCCTCTAAATCTAAAGGGATTTGAAGATTCTGAGATATTATTGGGTGCAAACCAAACGTATCAATTGTAGAAAACATYGTGAAACTTTAAGTTCAGCTTAGAAAGCTTAGAAAATATGTTCGTGGAAAGGAGGGACAGTTGCTATATTTACTTACCGGTATCTGTTCCTCTTTTTTTCCTCTTCAGGGTGAGTCATCCTCCTCAGTTTCACTCTGTCCTCTGTGTCGTCTGTCCGCACTACTTGTCTCTAACTATTAATTGATTTATTTTGCACATAAGTCATTCAGTCGACCAAATTTGACTTTAGTACTGCAGTGGACTGGGATACAAAGGACACCTTCATGTTTCAGCAGTGGACAAAACTGTAAAACTGTGTGCACAAGTATTCACCCAACAAGACAATTTATGGTCAATCTGTGTCAAATGGTTTACACTTGTTTTGACGGTTTCCAGAATCAACTGCAGTACAATAYCTCAAGAGACTGCATGAAGACCAGAGACAATGCTGTGGAGGAGTACAGATCAGGGATGGAATAAAATAAATATAATCCTGAACATCACACAGAACACCACTGAATCTATCTGAAAATAAAAAGACAAAATAACATTTCCTTTTACTCTTAGTAAAGTTACTGATACCAAGTGACCCCCAAATCAATCTGTGGATAAAATCTTGGAGCTTTTTGAAAAGAGTTGTAATAGAACAGTTGTTTGTTTGTTTGTTTGTTTGTTTGTTTGTTTGTTTGTTTGTTTGTTTGTTTGTTTGTTTGTTTGTTTGTTTGTTTGTTTGTTTGTTTGTTGTGTGTAGAAAATTTAATAAGGATTTGGGTTTAAGCCATAAAAGCTCAAACTAAAAAACTAACACCATGTTCAGATGCTCCTTACATCCAGAAAACAGTCATATTTCTGTGTATTTAGGACCTTGTGGTTTAAAACTGTTTGGATTGCTGTTGGCACATTCTCACTGCAGGTGAAAGGTGYGTGTATATTTATGCACACATTCACGCTACGTTGGTTTTGATGCATCCCGATGTGTGCGTGGCACCTGGCACACAACTGTTTTTATGTGTAGGTTTTGTACTGTTTATACATGAGGCCCCAGATCTCAATAGCAGGTTCCTGTGATGAGCTCCCTGGGTTTATAAGGCTGCATTGGTGATCTGAGCTTCACTGGAGCACCACATACCTCGTGGTATTTTCCTCACAGCCACTCAGTAGTTCTGTCTGTTTGAGTAACCTATTGATCCCTGTGTGCAGATTACCTGTTGATGCTCACCTGAAGATCCATCTCCGCCTGCCTGAAAACCTGTAAGAGCTCACTTACCAGATCCTTGTTCCTCCCTGCTGCCTGTCTGCCTCACGCTGCTCAGGGTGAAGAACTCACCTGCTGAGTCCACCTGTCTGCCAGTCACATCCTCCTCTGGAAACGTTTAACTCTCCTGAGGAACTTAAACCTCTCCTCAGTGCAGTAGTGGAGCCAGATATTTTTCTCAAAAATGTGGTGGTGTAATAATCTGGTGCATTAAGTAATAAACAATCAAAAAACAGTATTTCTGTTCATCCTAATGAATATACTTGTAATAACTGTCATGTTGCAAATACTACATAAGTAAATCTTTATAACTTTTGTCAATAAACACCGAACTTCTCATCTTTGATTTGCATTTTCAGATTTACTGTCCTGATCCCGTTACAGAAATTATTCCACTTTGTGGACAACTCCCAAAAATATATCTAAAAGTTAGTTGTATGCATGTCAACCCCTTCAGAGGTTTACCTGTATAATGAGCCTTAAAAATCTGTATTAATCACACGCAGGGGGGGTTGGGGGGTGCAGGTGGACCATCATCCGCAGAGGGGAAGTGGGGGTGCGGTGCAGATGGACTGTCTGCTTCTGTATCAGAAGGAAATGAGGGTTGAAGAACTTGTTTGTAGCAATAGAGCAGGTTGGAAGTGGATATTTGATGTTAGTAATTGTTTTTTAACATCCCACAGGCTCTGACATGTTGAATAAATTAGAAATTATGTTTTTGAAAGATTCCATACAACATGAAAAAAAATCCGTGAGATTGTTCTATACATCCATATACCTGCAAAATGACAAACAATCCTTGTAAATTACAGACAATCCTTACAAMTTGACATGGTTGTATTGAAACATGAATTGTAGGTGAGGCTGCATCTTACATTTTTGACAGTACGTCTAAATAAAGAGACATACCTGCGCTCTAAAAGCAGTCTTCACAGAAGCGCCCCTGCTGTTCAGTTTTCATATTTACCCTATGTTGCATCCTTACCTTTTCAAGTTCATGTTTTTGTCCTCGAACTAGTGGAAACTCTTGCACTGCTGTAAATAAGACAAATTTGTTTATATAGTTTAATGTGTTCCTTTTTTAAGATAAGATAAGATAAGATAAGATAAGATAAGATAAGATAAGATAAGATAAGATAAGATAAGTTTATTGATCTTTATTGATTGAACATTACTGCAGCTTAATACAGGAGAGGCTGAGAAGAATAATGAAAGATAAATAAAAGATAACAAACAAAAACAACCCCACAATATACACATGTGATATATAGTAATGTACATATACCAATGCACATATACACATAAACCTAAACACATATGCATATTTATATACATATATACACATTAATTACAAGAAGCTGACTAATATTACACATTATTTAAGTCCAGGAAATTGTTGCGATTCTGTTCAGTTTGCATTAAACTATTGGATCATAATCATACGCTTCTTTCATTTATTATCAACAGAAACATTATCCTTTTTGCTTTTTAAAGCATGTATTTTAATTCTTCTGAAAGCCAATGTGTTGAAAAAAAGTTTTACATGTCTTGATCGTTCTGCCTTGAACAACTTTTAGATTAATACACAAGAATTTGACTGAAAATGCAAATAAAAGATGAGAATTTCAGTGTTTGTTGACCAAAGTTATAAAGATTTACTTATGTAGTATTTGCAACAGGACAGTTAGTACAAGTATGTTGATTGGGATCAACAGAAATACTGGTTTTTGATTGTCGTCCTAGAACCGGAAGGTCGCCGGTTTGATCCCCCGTCCATCCATTTCAGTCGTGTCCTTGGGCAAGACACTTCACCCGCCTTCCCTACTRATGGTGGTCAGAGGGTCCGGTGGCGCCGGTGCATGGCAGCCCCACCTCTGTCAGTGTGCCCAGGCCAGCTGTGGCTGTAGCTTAATGCCATCAGTGTGTGAATGTGTGTGCATGGGTGAATGTCTGAAGTGTAAAGCGCYTTGGGGTCCAAGTGGATTTGATAAGGCGCTATATAAGTTCAAGCCATTTACCATTTGTCCCTGAATACCTGCATAAAGCAGGACTGTGATGGTTTTGTTAGAGCCTGCAGTCTAAACCAATGCGAGACTGGACCCTCCAGGACAGCTGCCTAGTTTTGACATTCGGAAAGACTTCAAGATTCAAGAGATTTAAGAGCTTTATTGTCATATGCCCATACAAGCAGTTACACCGTGCAATGAAATTCTTACTTTGCAGTTCCTCTATTTACCGACAGTCCGAGAAATTATAAATAAAGTACAATRGAATACAAAAGTAGGGTGGACAGAATAATAGATATTTACAGTTTTTATATTATTTTTGGACAGTAGCAGCTGAAATTTTAATGCAAAAAGTCACTGTATACAGAATTATAGGCCAGTATTTACATTTTTTGCAGTATTTATGGACAGTAGCAACAGGACTTGTAGTGCAAAACAGACACTGTATATGGGTAAGCATCAGATGTGATATAGACCAGACAAAATAGACACTACTGTGATGGACTTGCGACCTGTCCAGGGTGTACCCCGCCCCTCGCACTGTGACTGCTGGATATGGGCACCAGTGACCCACGCGACCCTGAAAAGGAAGAAGCGTGTACAGAAAATGGATGGATGGATGGAAAATAGACACTAGTGTTATACAGTTATTATATAAACCAGTGTTATACAGTTATCATATAAACCAGTGTTATACAGTTATCATATAAACCAGTGTTATACA
>NW_013952485.1:813280-816814 GCF_001266775.1 Austrofundulus limnaeus | reverse complement strand
AAATCACTCGTACGCACAACTTAAGAATAAATCTGTGCGTACGAACGGTTCTTGCATGAGGCCCAATGATTTAAATGTAAAGCTCAATACCCCAAAATCTAGGCTAAGGGGTTGTTTCTTATTCCTACTGGGTAATTATTGTTAGCCTGCACCACTTCCTCATTCATCACAAATATTTTGTTGTGATAAAAGCCCTCAGACACAAACTCAATTTAAACCATTAACCTGAATCTTTAACTTGACTAAACTTTTTCAGTTAAGCAAGGGCAAGTCCTAGAAATAAAACAAACTATATACTGTATATATTTGTGTTTCTCTGGATTCTCATTAATTATTTGAAAACCTTTTTAAAATGCTGAGCAAAGTTGCAAATGCAAACCTAAATGCATTTGCAACCTTATTACAACGTTTTTAGCTTTCCCGCTGAAAATGTTTTATGCATTTTATTATTTTTTTCTCCTTTTTTGTTACTGTGTAACCTCTTGGCCACAAGCAGTGTCAAAAACTATCAAACTTTTAAGAAAGATGCATAATTARAAATTGTGATTTTAAACCGGCAGTTGGTTCATGAATCTCATGAGCCCAAATTCCTGAGGCATTTTGATGTTATCGCCCCCTGCCTCTCAGACTAGGCACTGCGCTATTCACCCACACCTGCACTGAGTTGGCTCATCACCTTTCCTGGCTTTATAAGGAAGTGCTGGAGTTCATCTTGTCGCTGAAGCATCGCCTCTGTTGGGTATGAGCTCAGCCTGCTTCCTGTTGTCTCCTAGAGAATTAATCTTACCTTTGTACCTGTTCTCACTTGTTTTCAGAAGCGACCTCCAGCACATTAATCCCCGCCTTGGAAACCGAGCTGAACTCACCTGGATCTCATGTGCTGCCTCCAACGTAATCCTGTAAATAAATCTGCACTTGTAAAATACTCACCTTTGGAACTTCACCTGTCGGACCTCCTCCTCCAAGTTTCATCTCCTTCACCAGCCCGTAAGCCTCATCTTCAAACTATTACCTGCTCAAGACCAGACTGGAAAATCTGCCTGTTAATCATCTCTGCAAAACCTCTGTTTCAGGTCCCGTCCCCAGATCCTAGCACCGTTGTAAATAAAATCACTTACTCTTTATACTCTCTGTCTCAGTCTCTGTTTATCATTGGTATCTGCTCACGTCGACCTCCACCTGAAAACCTGATAATTCCTGCCATAGACTAAGCCCACATCCTGAGAAGTTTAGTAATCTGAGAAAGACGCAGAGTAGAGCTGCTGCTCTTCTATGTCAAGAGGAGCCAGTTGAGCTTGTTCAGGCATCAGGTAAGGATGTCTCCTGGACTCCCTAGGGAGGAGCTTCAAACAAGTCCAACTTGGAAGAGACCCTGCCCTGGGTAAGACCCAGAACACAATGGAGAGACTAAGGGTGTATTCACACCAGGAAAGTCCTTTAATCCACTTGTTTGGTTTGGATTAAAAGCAGACTTTATTTTTTTCATTAGGTGCRGTTTGCATTCCCATTGTGCKTTTTTGCAAGCAGACTATAAYTTATAAACAAAGCCGCATGGGTGAAAATCATTGCTCCCTTTGGACAGAAATGATAGAGGCAGGACAGAGCACAGACCTRGAAAGGAAGATGGTGCTGTTATTAAAACTGCAATCCCATTTAGACTTCCAAGAACAGCTCATTTAATGGCAGATTCATCATGATAMATTTATAATATTGTGTTGSCAAATGCATGCCACAACCCAAAGAACACACCCACTGCTGGATCAGGAAYRCCTTGGAATCCTTTCATTGCTGTGAAATGCCTGAACAGATGTGTTTCTTACTGCTTGCCTTGGATTTGTGGACTTGCTGGCCCACTCTCYATCCTGACAGCTTCTTATCATCCTTAGATGATAAGAAATGGTAAAATAAATACAGGGTGCTGACATCGCAACTAAGTTTGGAAAACATTGTAAATAAACCCTCTGAACTTTTCCCATGTGTCAGTTTTCTTCTGTCTCCTCATTAGCCAGTAATTTTAGACATATTTTATCCCAAAATCTAGGCTAAGGGGCTGTTTCATATTCCTACTGGGTAATTATTGTTAGCCTGCACCACTTCCTCACCCATCACAAAGACTTTATTGTGATAAAGGCCCTCAGACACAAACTCAATTTAAATCATTAACCTGAATCTTTAACTTGACTAAAMCTTTTCAGTTARGCAAGGGCATGTCGGCACTCTTCTCTGTTTGTAGATGGAAATATTTACCTGTGAATTGCAGAYACAAATGTTCTTTTGATTATTTTTCTACATAACATTGTGACTTTGTTAACCACTGATAGTAAGCTTGCTATTCATTGATGTTTATAGCTACAGTAAAGATATGCATATTCCAGCTAAATGAGTGTATGTAATGATGGAGAAAAGAACACTTCACCAATGAGTGACCATGCAGAAAGGACAATGCTCGTATTACATTGTCAGGGAGAGGCACAACATGYGGAGTCAAAGGCAGGCGGCGACAACAATAATAGATGTAGCGAGACGAGTGTGACAGATGGAGAGATGAGAAGAAGAAGAATTTTTGATAACCCAGAACCATCTGCAGCGAAGGAAAGACAAATGGCTTCAATTTGAAAACAGGAGGAAGATTTCCTTCTGCCAGGCTTCCCTGCAGATCCGAACCTCCATGGCTGTCTCCCCACTTCTCGCCTGAGCTCTGCCCTTTTCTCTGCTCCTCCTTTTCATTCTGCCCGACGTCTTCTGTTAATATGTTAAAAGGACAATACCCGCTGGTTTTAAATGATTAAATAATGAGAGCAGGCGTGTTGCTCTGTGGTTTGCGCTGCTCCGAAGCATTTTTCAGAGCAGACCTTAAATATTTCAGCACCTGTATGGCTTGAGATAACGTTGTGGAGGAAAAATGTATTTTTTTCATCAATTTTAGCCTCTGCAAAACAAAGAAAAAGTCATTATTTATCAGTCTTCTGATTACAAGTGTTTTGAATTTCTGCTGMTATTGGAAGAGCAGGAGAAAGTGAACATGTGGAACAACATTTCTTGCATATTTTGGAGAATATTTTACATTTAAAACAAAACATGATGGGGTGGCTGAGCTAAAAATAAATTAGTCACTCAAACTCTTTGGCATTGTTTCTCTGAAAAGTTTTATACTGCAAAATATATTTTAAAAAACTAATGATATAAAATCCATCACATAATTTAGATCCTTACAACAAAATAATCATGTTCAAATAGGTGGCCACCAATAATCCTAAGGTCATGTGTCAGAATTTTATACAATGATTAGTTTTATGATAATGTAATAAACACAAGATATCAAAACAGATTCATACTTGTATATTTAGGTTTGTTATTTGTAAAAATGTTTTAAAACTGTTTTGTTAATGTATCGAGGCTTTCAAGCGACAAGCCCACTTTACTTGGGAGTGGCTACGTTTGCAGCGTTTTTGTGAAATTGTAGTCGGTGAGTTTATTACTTTCTTTTACAACTACGGTTATTTTACTACTTCTATTTCCTGTTGTCTTCTTCGT
>NW_013952485.1:801131-812924 GCF_001266775.1 Austrofundulus limnaeus | reverse complement strand
TACTGTATAAATAAATATCAAATCAAAACTACAAACAACATGGCTTCAGACTTTTACTCTTCAATATTTTTAGTTGTTATTTTATTTTACTTTTTTGTTCTGATGTGGAGACTCCCTGAAACACAGAATCTTATCATTGTTACAGAAATAAAAGCTTTGATTCTCCTTCTGCATCCTTGTCTAAGTWCCGTCATGTTATTTTCATATCACACATCTCTGTGAATCTGTTTTTTATATATAAATATGCAGTCCGTCAAAGGCTATCAGCAGCTTGCAGATGGTAGAGCTGATAGTTTCACCTATGCAATAAATCAGTGCCATATTTTTATTACTTTTTCTTCTTTTGTGGATACAGTAAGAGTGGGAGAATGCAATTYCTTCTGGCAAACATTAATTTTCTCACTCTCCCTCACTCCTGTATTGGAGGTTCATAGAAATAACCCACATTTCTGATATTGTCCTTGGTTCCATGGATTTCTGCCTGCACTGCAAAGCAATCCTACATCAGGCGGTGCAATCAGTTTCAGATACAGAAGATGAGTGGTGCCACTGCTTGGCTCTTATTCCCAGAGACAGAAGCAAATACCCTTCTCAAGGTCCTGAAATACGTTCTGTATCAGTACGTTTATATACGGCTTGGTAAAGCTTACAGATTTTACAAGGTCCAAATAAAAATAATCAAATAGCCAGCACAAGCACAAACAGATGTAAGGTTATAAACTTCCTGGTGTTTGTTGTTTATGTTAAATTACATGGATACTTTTTTTTTTATAGAATAATCATTTGTTCTTGGCTTCATAGCCTGCAGCTTATCAATTTAGTCAAAAATAAACCTCTATTTTTATTTTATTTTATATTTAAAAAGCTGTTTTTATGTTTAAAAAAACTCCAAACAGAAAATCTCAAACAGRAAGAACAAGAAACATGTTCAACATGTTCTTGTCGGCCACCTTTAGCAGGTTGGATATTATTTATTCTAATCGGACATTCTCCCAGAACCCCACTATCTGAGCGAGTCTTTTTTCTTTTCTTTTTTTTTATTTACCCAGATAAAACCCCGTTGAGATCAAGATCTCATTTGCAAGAKGGACCTGGGCAGAATCTGCAACACACAACCTGGTTACACAAAAATAAAACTATTTAATATACACAAGTTAAAAACACATTACAAAACAGTTTAAAAGCAAAGACACTGATGAATAGAATCACATTGCTTGTTTTTCCAGAAACCCTCAAAATAATTCTAATGAAAGGAAACATCTTGAGTTCAGACTGGAGCTGATTCCATAGGAATATAGGAGCCATAACACTCTATCCTAGGGAAATGTTTCTGTCTTTTCTAAAATATATATATTTTTAAACATGTATATTCTCAGCTGTCTCTGCTTTTACTTTGCACTTTCTTGGAATCTCATCAGTGATTTTGACTTTGTTATTTCTACCAAGGTCACTCTAGCTGATGGGGAAGGAGATCAGCCGTGGAAGGCAGGCAAGAGGTTTGTAATCAGAGGGACAGAAGCTGTAATCAACCACAGGTCCCCGCCACAAAACAGGCAACGCATGATAAAAGAGTAGAAAAAGGAAAATACATAATCACAGCTACGAGGCAAAGAATTTGATAAAAATACATCTGAGGAAAAGCCTTTAATCACATGGGGAGAAGGAGACAAAAGGGAAGCTATATGGAGTTTAAATTGGGAGAAGAAAGAGGAGTGGGAGAGGTGAACAGACAGTGGAGACAGAAGGCGGGATGGAGTAGATGGAGGGGTGCAAGCTGGTGGTATTTTTAACATGTTCTAATCAGAGCCAGCACATCAAATGTGGCCTGTTGTGAAAATGCCCTCCCAGTTAATCAGAATGAAAAAACACAGTGGAGGAAAGAAGGGAAAAAAWGGTTAGTGATGCCAGAACAAGATAGTGGCAACCATGACTGCATTAAAAAAAGGATTTTCTGTGTGTAGCGTACAGGAACGAGAGCAGAACTGAGTGAACTTATTTTTGTAGGCAAATCTTTTATTCGCATGAAAAAATTTTCTCGTAGACTGAAGGGTTTAATAAGATGGGGCGCCCATCTTGTCTTTTACTGGTTCAGTGGGTTTAAGAGGGAGAAAATGGCGAGGAGGAGCGTTTGGCCTGAAGATAGGATAAGGATGGACTCACACAGGGGAATCAAATCTGTCTCCATCATGTTTGGTTACGTTCTGCTGCTCAGCTTTTGTTCTAATTTTTAATCCTGCTGGCTGGGACTGTCCTGCCCGATCACTTTAATCAATCCCAGCAGATTAGCAGAATGCACACTGCTGAGCTGTGTCCACCAATCAGCTGCACCACATGTGGACAGCAAGTGTATGAAATATGGAATTGGTTTTGTGTAACAATGAATTCTCAAATAAAATAAATCATTCTGAAGCAAACAAATAAACAAACAAAAGAAAAAAAATTAGAAGTAAAATTTTAATTTGAAAACAAAATATTTTAATAAAATTATTGATCTTCTACATATTGGAAACAATTGTTTTGAGTTCACACTGTTTAGGTGTGATGGTTGAGGCTTTTAWTCTGACAGTCATGTTTTTGGTTCAGATGATGAGGAGACTTTTATTCTGACATTAATGTTTAAGGTTCTGATAAGGAGGTTTTTATTTTGACAGTCATGTTTGAAGTTCTGATGAGAAGACTTTTATTCTGACAGTCATGCTATAGTACTAATGAGAAGACTCTTATTCTGATGGTCATGTTTTGGTTCTGATAAGGAGAATTTTGATTCTGATGAGAAGACTTTAATTCTGACAGTGATGTTTGAGGTTCTGATTAGTACACTTTAATTCTGACAGTCATGATTTGTTCTGAAAAGGAGACTTTTATTC
The DNA here is from genome assembly GCF_001266775.1 of Austrofundulus limnaeus. NCBI lineage: Eukaryota > Metazoa > Chordata > Actinopteri > Cyprinodontiformes > Rivulidae > Austrofundulus > Austrofundulus limnaeus. The sequence goes on along the minus strand of NW_013952485.1, from coordinate 810,057 downwards.
TGACAGTGGTGTTTGAGGTTTTGCTGACATTTTTTGATTCTGATTTGGGGCCAAATGCCAGGTGGGAGGTTMTTTTAAGAACTTTCTTCTCATTGGTTAGTGAGATTTTGAGTGACAGCTGTGCCTTATACAGAGTTTTTTTTCTTGGACTCTGGACATTTTAATATGAGGCCATTTTTTCTTGTAAGAATAGCGTCAAAAAAACCATCAATCACTTAAACTCTTGAGTTTTTATTTGATYTTATCGACACAAATGTAATTCCATATAAAACACTTTTGAAAACAGGGTGTTTCCTGTTTACCTCGACAGATTGCTTGTCACCTGCACTTTTTACGCCTTTGATAAATCTCCCTCCTGCTGATCACTGAGTCCTGCTGCAGTGCAGTGCKTTACAGAGATGTGCTGTGAAGGATATTGATTAGCTGTGAGTCGGAGGATGCTCAAATCACACAGCAATCAGGTCTAATCGTGGCCCCTGTGGCCCAAGAATCAGAGCCGCCTCGACACTCAGGTATAGCTTCATTCCTCTCCAAACACACGGTGATGTTCCCCCAGCCATAAGAATGGAGGCCATGCGCAAAACGATCACTTGTCATTCTGCACACTGAGAGGATATAAAGGGATGTTTTCTAAGCTCCTCTGAAGAGATGGAAAGTCTAATCCAATAGGCGGGAACCAGCCAGTGSTGGGACAATGCCAGAACTTGTATGCAGAAACACACTTCCAGGCGTTGAAGGCCGAAGGGAGTGGGAGCGTGCAAGCTTTTAAAAGCCTGTTGGGGGCTGGAAGGTGGGGGTTATTATCCAAAGAATCATGACAGGAATTCAATAACAGGCTTTTTGTCCTGAGAAATTTTCCTTTTCTCATGGGCATCCYTCTATTTCCGCCTGCCTTTCCTCTCCTCTTTTTGCTCACTATCCCTTTGCTCCTTTGTGGGGAATGAGTTAAAAGCACAATACTGGGAGTACTTGAGTGCCGAGGATTCCTCTTGAATGTTAATCAGYCTTATAAGTAGCACACTGCAGCACAGACTTAGGTAATTATGGGCKGTGACGGTCTGAACGGGCATTTGACAATTCTGTACGCCTCACATAATAAATAAAACAAAACGTTTAAACAACCTTCAGAGGCTTGGTTGGAACTATTTGTTGGGATTTCAGAAGCTGATTAACATGTGAAAGGTTCTGACAGTTACACTGCAGACAGGCAGAAAATGTTTTATTTGAACATGTAAGCCTCTATAAGCATTTATGAAGGATTTTATTTTTATTATTATGTATGGCTGTATCTGGCACAACTTATAGCAAAATATTGTTTTGAATATTTAGGAGTTTGTCACGTCTTTGAAAATAATTTCAAAGTAACTCTAACGATTTTAACGTCAGCAGAATGCTGCCCGTGGATTATCTCTGGGATTGAGAGAAGAAAGGTGGAGAGAGTTGCTTTTCTTTTGGAATATGAGTGCGGGGTGCGWTACTACAACATGGTGAAAGCAGTGATAAAACCATGGTCTAACCGTTTTGGCAATGTTAGGAAAGGCAGAACTTACAAACACTTCYTGGAGAGAGGTGAAGGAGATAACGCTGAGCAGATAAACAGGACATTTAGAACAAACTGGCCTCCCACGGTTACACAAGCACTTCTAAACAGCACCGTGACAATAAGTTAGTAAATAAATAAAAAGTCTGAACAATAAAACCACAATGGCATTATTTTTTTTTACACAACAGCTGAAGCCGCTAATCATAACCCGCCCATAATCACGCCCACAAAGTGAGGGACAGACTGAAATGGAGACACACACCTGAGCAGAACCGAACAGAACTGAATAGAGCAGAATTGTGCTCATGGAGAAGGGGATKAAGTATCTGGGCGGTAGGAGGAGTGAGAGATGGACTGACAAATTGGGGCCTTGTCCTCAGTAATGAGGGTGTTACTTTGGTCACTCATGGTGAAGAAAGAGCTGAGTCGAAAGGCAAAGCTTTCGAGCCTCTGCTTCTCTGCATTGAAAGAAGCCATTTGAGGTGGTCCGGGCATCTGATTAGGAYGCCTCTTGGACACCTACCTTTAGAATTGTTCTAGTCACGTCTCCCCGGGTAGAAGGTGCCAGGGAAGAAAAAAGACTCACTGGAGGGATTACGTACCATAAGGCCTCGGGGTCCCCCAGGACAAGCTGGAAAGTGTTGCAGAGGAGAGGGATGTCTGGGTTTCTATCCTAGACCTGTTTTCTCCAAGACCTGACTATGGGTAAGCGGCAGAAGATGGAATTGAACTAAAGCCTGGGTTAAAATCCAGCAAACCATAAGACTACCACACCACATTTTAAGGTTAATATCTTGATCTTGAGTTTATGTTTCATTGGTTGTAGCAGCCTTTGTGTGTTGACTGATATACTTCTACTGATTATCTCCTGAAAGTTTCATTAAAGTTTCTTGTGGTTCATGAGATTCTGCACAGATTTCATAGATTTAAGAACTCGTGTTTTATGGCGGCCTGCAATAAAGCACATTAAAACTGCGACAGCTGTGAAATGTTTAAAAAGACACTTGGTGAAACATTTCTAACCAAATGGGTTAATAATCAACAGGGCACTGTGGTCACACAAACACACAGAGACAAACATTTAATCTGCATAACACTCTGCCTACAACGCTCCTATTTGAGCTCAAATAAGAAGTGCGGTGTTTCTGTGGGAGTCAATGTGCTGATAAATTGCTTGWGCACCGAGACCGTGTTCGTGCGCCAGCTGAGGCAAAACCATTTCCATCCTCCATTTCTGCTGTAATTACACGTAACAGTTCTGTCAGCGAGCACTGCTAAATAACAGCACAATTCCGAACGCGGCATTGAGATTACAGACGACCAACCTTCTGTTGCTCCTCTTTTCAGCTTCACATGCGCAGCAGGACTCTYTGCGTTAAGAGACCCACGGTATAAAGATTTAATGAAGCTGCAGGGGACGTCGTCTGGTGAAGTTTAAATGTTTAAATGTTGCTATTTTTTACCGCTGCAGTGAGAAGAAAGTCAGTTTGCTGTGGTAATCTCAGTGCCAGTTGTCTCCCTGCGCCTCGTACCASAAAGATTTCCCACAGGCCTAAATAGGATGTCTTTATATGATGCAAGCTTTGCAGAACCCGAGAGCTGCTAATGTGGGGGTGTCGGCTTGCAAAAGTGAAGAAGAAAGCAGTGCAACAACAAGAGGGAAGAAACAAAACAGATTATTTTAGCACAATTGGTCTTGTTCAAATAAATTGCTGAATCTGTGAGGGTGAGGTGCCATGTGTTGTGTGCATCGTGCCACCTGTTCATAAATGAGACAGGATGCAGCTCCTGGAAGGTTTTTAGGGGGAAATCGACTCACATGCAACAGCTCCAGTGATTTCTSTTGTGAAGAAATAAGATATCTGATAAGAGATCTGGCTTTAGGTTTAATTGAATACAAAAAAAAGTAGTCCTGACACAGAATTTGTCCAACAGCACCACCCCCTCACATTCAGCTGCTCCCTCGCACATATTTTCACACTCTCTCTCTCTCTCAACCATCGCCATCCTTCACATGTCCTCACATTTTCRAATGTGATGCGACAACCCCTCGAGCCGCGATCCAGAGTGAGCAGCCATGAAGAAAGGCCTGTTGAGATGTTCCAAGCAAAGCCCTGAAAATGGTGGAGCGTGCAGGCAGGCAGTCGACTTGTGTCATTTATCTGCCGGCAGCTCTGGATATATGGTGACTTCATTCATGTTGGACAGACATTCAGCAATAAAGAGACTGGCCACKTTTGAAAATATGTTTTGGTAAAAYGGTTGCTCTGTATTGGCAGTATTGTACATCATTTGGAAAATGAACCAAACATTTTGGTCCAGGCYAGGGTAATGCTTATTCAAACGAGGGATCTTTCTCAAAGATGTCACCCATGGTATGATTATGGTTATGATGAGTGCTGAAGGATAAAAAAATCCATATGGGGTCCCTTAGGGGACCTCATWCTGTAAGTGGGACCTAAAAGGAAACTGAGCTTTAATCAAACCTTTGCGTTCCTCGAATAAAGGACACAAGATTAGAAACACTCAAGCCTCATTCATAAGACAACTCAGTCCTGGACTCAAGCATGTTCTGTCCTCTTAGATCCTTACGAAAAAACACAGATTTAGGAAGGGGGTTAAAGTGAGCCCGCCTCTGATGCCCCTCTGAGCCCCCAAGTATCAGAGCCAGGCCAGAGCCAGGCAGACCGACTTGTGAAAAAACAACCCACGGTTCCAGGGCTCAGAAAATGATAATGAATAATAAGAAAATGAAAATGTTAATGAGTTGATGACATCAGTGAGCGACTGCAGGATTAATCAACAAACAGATTTATTGCTGAGGGAATATTAAAGATGACATGAAACTACAACTTTGTAATTAGTTTAAAAAATATTGAACTGAAAATTAAAATGAGTTAATTCAGTTTGTTTTGTGTTTGATACGAGGCAGACATCAGTGAAGGATCGCATGAAAAATCAACAGATTTATTGTCGAGGGAATATTAAAGACAAGACAGAACAGCAACTTTGTAGCCTGGCCCTTGCCTTCCTACACTCTAAAAATGAAATGTTGGATTTACTTAACCATGTTATGTTACCTGGTTCCACTTAACTGAGTTGAGTAAATTCAAAGCAACATGCTCATGTTCTTTGGTTTAAAAAATGGTATATTGCTTTGAATTTACTCATCTCAGTTAAGTGGAACCAGGTCACATAACATGGTTAAGTAAATCCAACATTTCATTTTTTACAGTGTATGCAGTTCCACTCAATTCTAGTTTCTTTTCACTGCTCCGTCTGGGATTTCTCCCACAGACAAGGATTTCTTTGGGAGCATTTAGTTTGGGCCAATCAGAGAACAGAAGGTCAATTTTCTGCGCAGTGTCTGCTAGTTAGTTTAGCATTCGTGGAGGAAGTGAATGAAGCCAGTCTGTGTTGATAAGGCTTCCAGATTAAATTAAATTTGTCTGACAAAGCAGCAGATCTCATTTACAGTCGTCTCGTTCAGCTCWGTACTTCTCTCCTCTCAGTTGAGTTGTTTACAGYGCACGCAATTTCCGGTTAGCTTCTTAGCTTAGCCTCCTTCACAGTGGAGCTGGCACGCATACGTCACGGCCAACTGATCCAAACAATTTAAACTTAAACAGAGGTCACACCTCTAGCAAGAATCTCTTATAGCCGAGAGTCCAGACCCTTGTACTAGAGATGGGATAAATGGCTCTTTGAAGGGATCCGGATCTTGGGGAGCCGTTTGTTTCATAGAGCCGTTCAAAAGAGCCGTTCGATCTTGAACGTATTACGTCATCACGTAGGGAAATACATCATCACGTAGCCGTACATAATGACATAATCCCGTCATGTGGATGTACCCATTTTGTTTGTCAAGCAGAAACCCCCTCTCCCTTTCACCATGAGCTTCTGTACTCCACAACTCCGCCTGTTTTCCATGAAAAAGCAAAGCGGGAGTGNCCACAACTCCGCCTGTTTTCCATGAAAAAGCAAAGCGGGAGTGATTTAAATTTGAAAAAAATAAATAAATATTATTTGAGGAATAAACGAAATAAAACTACAAATGGCTTGTTATTGCCCGCGATTCGGCTCCTATCATTTGTTGTAAAGAGCCGTTCAAAAGATTTGGATCGTTCGCGAACGTCACAGCTCTACCAAAGCAAAGTGAAGGAYAAGGGTCTGGTTTTTACCAGGCTAGCAACTTTGTAGTTAGTTTTAAAAAATGAACCACAGGATTTTTTAAAATGAGTTAGATCAGTTTGTTTTGTTTGATACGAGACAAACGTTCGTCACACATGTGGCGGTCCACTTCAGCCGAGCTGAGATCTGCTCCACACCTYCTKTGGTTCCACGCTGCTGGATTCTTTTCTGAACAGGCAAATGTGAGTCAGCTGTCTGAGGCCATGAGACTCGTAATACTCACCAGTGATGTTTCTGTTCTATGATGAGCTCTTTTCTCAAGAATTTTTTATATGAATGGGAGATTAGACATACGTCTAAAATTGGTCATAGCTCCTGAATTAAGAGCCCAATAATCACCCATCAATTCAAATCAGGTGTTGGAGCAGAGAAACAAGTGAAACAGGACAGCAGCTYGCCCACCCATGTCCTTCTTCCTCTCATGTGATTGGTCACAAGGCCAGCAAAAGAAAGCCAGCTCTCACCTGATGGGAGTTGGCTCCTCTGATTTAAAGTCTGTCAAAAATTATTTAACCGGCTCTGATCGAACAACTTCAGAATTGACATGCTAACAAAGTAGCTTCGATGTTTAGCTAATTCTATAAACAGCGAGTTGAATGTGGCGCCGCGTCATCTTCTGTGCATGCGGGTCACATCAGAGCCGTGGAGAGTTCACACTGGAGTCAGAYGGAGGTCGCATTTAAAATCTAATGTGAACTTTTATGCCCAAAAATTCTGATTTTTTCCAAAAATTAGAATTGAATATTCATACCTGCAGTCTGAACACAACTTTTGACTGAGACATCCACTCGGGGTCTCTGAAGATGTCCCCCAGTATCAGTCTTAAATATGTGGATCTAAAACTAAAAATGAGGCAGAGAAACTGGAAAACTAGGTCAAAATATTCAGCATGCTGAGCTGGTGAGCAGATTGTATCAGCAAAACAAAAAAGGATGGAATGATGTTTTTCTGAGCAACAGAAATCTTTTTTTTTTTTTGACAGACCAGCTGACAGAAAACAAAAGACAAATTGTCTAGTACATCTAAAACACAACTTCTAGTCTGAACATGTTTTGGCAGGTCAGCGCGGTTAAAGAAAACTTGATGAAAAAACAGACTCCAGCTGTTGACCTGCTGCCCTGACTCCATGCATCTTTGTCCACCRCTGAACAGTACAGTTAACTTAAAATAAAACATGTAAGCTAAGTCTCTATTGCCTGTTCATGCCATGGTTCAAATAACTTTTACATTTTGTACTTTTTGTTTTGTTTGGTTTTATGTCTGGTGGAAAGAAGACCTGTCAAAACATTTTTTTTCTGTTTCATTCAAAAGTTCTTTATAACAGCACCTAAGGCTAAGATTTATTTGTACTTTTTACAATAATATGAATYAATAATGCAAAAATAATTGGTTGTAATTTTATTAAATTTAATCAAAATTTTATGGTGCATTCTGTCATTTTATTATGTTATGTTATTATGTTATTATGCTATGTTCATATCTGTTTTTCCACTGTTAGTTTTCTCAACGGTTTACACACATTTTCTGGTACTTGAGACAAAATGACTAAAACGTAAATAAGCACCAGCTCTCTGAACCAGTTCTAGTAAACTACAAACATAATTCATGCTTTATATTCAAAGTTCAGTTCTAAAACACRATTTTTTTTTTCAAAACACTGCACACAATTCTCTGCATTTTGGCACAGTTTTCATGAAGAAAATTAATTGTATGTAGACCATTGTTTGTGCAAATTTGTGTTGGTAATGATGTATACTATATACAATGTTTTTGTGGGAAAAATTATGTAAATATTTTTGTGATTGTATATTTGTGTGTTCTGAGAATAAAAGCAGTATTCTAATATATTTTACAACACATTTATGTAGGAACTGTTGGTAGTATGTAAATGTAATGTTGAACAAAAGAAGTTGGTCAATGATTATGATGAAGGGAGAAAAGGTCGGGTTTTACATTGAGCACATCARTGTTCAAATGGTTCTTACAAAAGTCTGTTCATATGGTGGTTTGAGTGTTTCACCTGAAAACAAAATACCACTTTGAGAAGAAATTATGTAAAGTTTCATTTTGCAGTAGAAATGAAAGGTTTTGCCCATTGTGTGTGTGATTTTTGGACCTGTGTAAAGAGTTTAATTTTAAAAAATCACATACAAAAAAATACATATCAAATAAAAAATGAAAGGTAGCAGGAAGAAGAAAAAAATCTTATATCTGCCCCTTTTTCTGTTCTGAGAACATGTGTGTTTCCAAAAACAATTGAGAAAAACTGTAATAAGCAACCTTTACATATTTAAAATATTTGTTTTCATATAAAATTTAATTTTGAAAATGTTACGGGCATTCCAGCCTATGAGTGTTTAACTAATTTTGAGTACCTCAGACTTTTAAGGTGTAGTTCAGATTTCGTGTAGTTTTGGGAGGCAGGCTGGTCATGAGCAATTAACATCTTACCTGTTATAGATAGCTTTTCGAACAGCTTCAGTTTGGAGAAAAATTGTTTCATTTTGACCAAAGTGATGAGTTCAAGACTAGTCTGAGTATAAAACATAATCAAAGTGAGTTGCTGTGCTTTTCAAAAATGATTTGAAATTCATGCACACAATATTTAATTTATCATTAAATTACTATCATCCTGGACAGCTTTAGCTCTTCTGGTGCAGCCTGGAGGCACATCACACAGGAATAACAATATTTCTTCTGACAAACAGTATAATGTAAATAATATACCATCAAGCAATCATCATTCATAATCTATCTACTGTACAACATGAAGCAATTTTTTTGTTCAGCTTTGCCACAGAAACTTAAAACCCTTTATGGTTCCTTTATTTATCCACCAAGTAGCAATATTTATACATTTCTTCGCTGATTTAAAAATGTATAATTTTGGGGGGAATTTCTGATTTGACAATATGAACGGTTTGCATTTCTCAATCTCTGAAGGTTTTTTAGTCAAGTTTCATCACATTTATGGTTTTGACAAAAAGTACAAAACATAAGTGGAATAAAAAAACACATTTCAAGTCAAGCAGAAGCCCAATGATGTGGGGAATAAAATCCTCTCATATTATAAGGTTTTATGATCTGTCTGTGCTGGTCTTTCAGATGGAAACAAAACCGGTAAATGTCCTGATGCATCTCAGTAATCCAGACAAAAAATCTAAAGGAAAAAAAGTTGTATAGGTCTTCTGG
>NW_013952485.1:798091-800682 GCF_001266775.1 Austrofundulus limnaeus | reverse complement strand
CTTTCCACCCAATGTATTGACAGCACGGGTTGAACGGGAATGCCACACACTATGTCCAGCATGGCTCAATATTTGTTGAGCTGTTAGAATTCATTACAGTCTTTACATTCACTGCTGCAGAGCCTTAAAAAACGCTCAGCACAAATTAATTCTGTTTACTCTAAAGGGGGGTTGCAGCTGCTCTTGTTTGCTCAGGTATTACCAGATATAAGAGGAAATGTGGAAAAAAATTCTAATCAGATTTTACATTTACAGCACTGGTGTTATAATATAGATTTACTTTTCTTCTCCCTCACACAAATGTTTTCAGTTATTGTGCTCAGGTTGGGGGGATAGAAAAATAAGGAAGATATATGCTTTTTGACATAAAAGCATTGAATATTTATTATTTAAAGTGCATTTTTGCCAGAAAAATGTGTCTCTTTAGATAGATATGCAAATGTGGGAATTCTAAAGTAGGTTTCTGAAATAAAAACCTTCTTCAGGATGGGTTTACCTGACAGCAGGCACTCAAAAGCATATTCAGAATATATTTAATTTTAAAACAAATACACTTTAGCACACATTAACATGTAGGGAAAAACAACAAATGACTAAGTTTTTGTGAATCAGTCTCATCTGTACCATGACCAGAATTTTGGTCATTTTCTGTAAAACTGATTGAGTTACTGATTTTGTGTTTGCTAAGGTGACTTAGCTGAGGCGGCCATCTTAAATTTTATTTTTTTAATGAGATGAATAAATAAATAAATATTTTTTTCTAAATTAGATCAACTCCAAAGGTTAATCAGATGTAGACGTAAATCTAGAGATTAGTTTTTGAAAGTTTTTTCAATGTGGTTCAAAGGATATTTTGCAAACAGACACAAGCATAAAGCATTATCACCGTTTCTCCTTTAACAGAAGACAATAATGGCTCTGAAAGCCTTTATCAGACTGCCACAACATTCATACATGAACAATCCACTCATTGTGCAAAAAATGGGACTTGATTCCACCAAACAGAAAAGTCCCCGCTTTACAGAACAAAAATATTCAACATGCTCATAATGTGTTGTCATTGTGCTAAATGCAAAAGCTGCTCCCACTGAGGGAACCATTTCCCCCACACTTTGACARACTGCCAGAATGTTCACATTTGCATGTTCGAGCACACTCCTTGTCTTTTGTTTGCAGCCACAGGAGCTGATCGAAAAAATTTCAGCTATTGTGCCACTCAGGCGTGTTTGAAGATCAATAGGACCCACTTAGTGTTTGATCACTGCAGAGGAATAATATTTATATCCATAGATTGTCATTATTATCTACAAATTTTTTTTTTTGGTTTACATTTTCTAACTAAATGCAGAGATATTTAGAGTGTTAAAACAAACGTGTCTAGTTTTAGGCACATGCTTAGAAGCAYTGGAAAAACTGTGCAGGCAAAAAGAAAACGGCAGCACTTTACATTTATAGRCAGCACAATAAAGAGAACAATGAGTACAAAAATGAGGAGAACGATTGTGGCATTGTTCAAAGACAAATAATAAATACTGGCTGGCAGCATGCAGGCTTTTGGCKTCAGCATGTTGGAGAACATACAATAAATCTTTTGGTGCCCTCTGGTGTTCATAAAAAGATCAATATTTTGACAGAAAGGAGATTTTTGCCTGTAAGAAGTGTAAAAACTACACCATTTGTAATACTGATGCTACATTTTCAGTAAGGTACAGAGGTGGACAGTAACAAAGTAAATTTACTTGAATATTGTTGTATTGTATGTATTCAGTTGGTACTGGTTCTGGGAGTTTGTACTTTACTTGAATAGCTTTTTTTCTTCGTTTACCACTACATTTTAACAATAAAATCATACAGGCTTAAGTTACTAGTTATTTTTTGGCCGTGTTTGTGTAGCTTGCATCTRTTTTGTTCCACCGACACAATGTAAAATGACATACTACATTACACATTATACACCCTTATACAATAGGTGGTGATATGCAGCTTTTAACCAGTTTCAAAGAGAAGAAGAATAATTTTTGTTGCACTAGTGTTGCCTTATCCACTTTATTCCTGGGGGYGCTAAATGATTACAGGTACAACTTCCTGTCAGAAACGCCAGAAGTAGCAGCAAACTTTGGCTTATTTGAAAGTATTTTGCAATCAAACAAACTATTTTATTGATTTTTTTTTTTTTACATTTATATTAGAGTTTGTAAATGGCCTTGTGGAATTCAGGTGCCTATTTTKCTGTTCATGGCTTCACAAACAACCAGACTAAACTGAATCAGTGCTACAACAACAGAGTTTAGAACATGGACCCAAACAAAAAAAAATTGTTCCATCCATCGCCTACCGACACACACATTATTTGTTCATATTTGGTATTACAATTTTATCTGCAAATAACTGCTATGTGTGTTTGTTTCTAAACCTAACCTCATAAAAATAAAATATTGTAGTTAGTTTCTTAACAGATGTGTTTAAGAATAACCCATGACAGTTTTTTATTATCTTATTCTAACTTTTAGATTGTAGCTGTGATAGTCTACAAGATTTTATTATTTTATTTTATTTATTTTTTGTTTATTTATTTATTTATTTATTTATTT
>NW_013952485.1:795016-797184 GCF_001266775.1 Austrofundulus limnaeus | reverse complement strand
AGGACCTATCCACGTCATCATTTACCCAGAATGCTTTGTGTGTAAATAAAATGGCTCYGTCTGTATTAAATATATTTTTAAAAATTTACAAAACTAAACAGCTTACAGTACTTTTACAGTCTTTATTTTATAGTTAAATTATATGTTGATCAAATAAAGTCTAATGTTACAACTAATCGGGGATCCCTTTAAGGTAAATAAGATTGTTCCCCACTTCTTTTAATAAAACACAACTGACCTTATTGTTATTAATATATTACTATAGGATATGCATCAGAACTTTTCAGGTTGCTCATCTCTTCGCTGAGGCAAGCGAGCCATTAAAGTAGCTAAACATGCTACTATATGGTCCTCATGGCCACTTCTTCTTGTCCTCCCGTCCCTCGACTGCAGCAGGCAGTGGCATGATTATATTGTACTGTTTGAGCTCTGTCAGGTGTTGTCCTCACATGTTTTAATCCACAACGCTCAGAGAAACCGTGTTAGCTTGTACTGTTTGCACATAAACAAATGCTAGTTTTGGTTTGCACTGGAAATCATTCCCATACTTCATGCAAGGCATCATGGGGGCTAGAAATGAGGTTATCCACCTTATGTCTAGCCTTCATGATGCCTTGGTACACTTTTTTATACTCTGAAATAGGTTGGTCCTCCTGACTCGTTTAAGACGTGTCTAAGAGTTTTAGACTTTTAGTCCCTTTGTTCTTTTATGGTTATAGGCTTGAACTTATAAAGCACCTTATCAAGTCCACACAGACTCCAAAGCACTTTACACTACAGACATTCACCCTTTCACACATTCACACACTGATGGTGGCAAACAGTGTAGCCACAGCTGCCCCGGTGCACACTGCCATGCACCGGTGCCTTTGGACCCTCTGACCCACATCAGTAGGCAAGGCGGGTCAAGTATCTTGCCCAAGAGCACAACGACTGAGACAACTGGAACAGGGGATCAAACCAACAATTACCAGTTACAGGACGACTCCCCTAACCACCACCACAGCCGCCCCTTTTAATGGATTACTACCCAATAAAATTTGTTAAATTGTTTTGTACAAAAGTATTTCAAGTTTATTGTGACAAATATTTTCAATTCAGCGAATTAGYACAAATGTTACAAATAGCTAAAAGTCTGTGTGAAAATCTTGAAATTGAATAAATTGTTTCCACGTTTAGAGAAGATGAAGGCAATATGACATGATATGGGATAAGACTTTTTTCTTTATAATTAATCCTCCTGTGTTCCTGGAAAACACAGACTCTGGCTTGATAATTCCACAMTGACAAGCAGGACTGAAAACAAACTAAAGGACGTGATGACGATACTGTAACAGCCAAACATCACATATTTCTCTTCCTGCAAATGAGTTCTAATAAAGCCTAAACACATTCCTCAGTTATTTATTGATTTATTATGTTAAACATTTGTCAAAATATGAGTAAAAAAAGGTTTGAGGGACCATTCAGTGTGTGCAGACACCTGTTCGACCAAACGTACTGTATACAAGAATAAAGTTTATACAAAGCAAAAACAGCATGAGGTCACATCCAAACAGGTTTATAAAATATGCATATAACTTCATATAAAACAAACAAGAAAATCTACATAGTATTAAACACGTTTTATGTACAACTTTGGCAAAATAGCTGCAGATACTTAAAAACACTAACCTATAGGCAGCTTAAGCCTAAAGATAAAAAAAAATGACGTTTACAGGGATTTCCAAACCATTTTTACACACAGAATGCATTCAGACACAGAGAAGGTGAAGGGGATTATAAGAAATGTTATCTAGCATTTCAAACTGGGATGAAGTTGTGCTTTTAAGCGTGCCGCGTCAGAATAAATGAAACAAGGTTAAGTCTTTTTCAGGTCCTCCATGACTCTGCCTTGTCCTGCTCAGTCCATCTGTGTTTGGTGCAAAAAGCAGCTTTTCCAGGGTGCTGAGAGTGAACTGTTCCTGCTCGCCCTCAGATCATGAAGGACCGCGTCTGTTTGTAGTGCTTGAACTGCAGAGAGAAACACATCAATGAACCATTTCCTTTAATTAAACAGAATTTATTGAGGACTATTCAACCCAAGGGCGTAACTTTCTGAAGGACTGGTGTGGACATGTCCCCACCAACGTTGACCGGACAGGGACAGTCCCCACCAATATTGGCAC
>NW_013952485.1:787412-792166 GCF_001266775.1 Austrofundulus limnaeus | reverse complement strand
GTTATTTTGAGTACATTATATTCAGCTGTGTGAACTTAATGTAATAAATTACTGATCTAAAGACAATCTAGCATGCTTAACAGTTTATTTTATTTTGACCAGTATAAAAGTGATAGGCTTATTTAACTTTTATTTGTAGGAAGTGGTATAAATTAGTTTTCAGAATTGGGATTTTCCCGGTTAAATAAAGGTCAGTAAATATATCTGTCAATCCATCCATCGTTAGCTTTCTAATCAGTTCCAAACATCCACATATCGATCTTATAAATAAATGTAAAAACCTCCTCTAAGCTTGTTTGGGATAAATTATTACATTAATTTAATTATCTGAGTTATAATTGAATTTAAAAACAGGACGATGCAACTAGTTTAATGAAGAATCTGTCTCTAGTCATTAAATCAGGTGTTTATTTATGTAGGTAAAAGTATCTTTAACAACCTGTTAAAATACATTAGAAATCAGGAAATAGCTTCTAATTTATTCAAAATTTTGTGGGGAAGGAACCCCAGACCCCCCTCCAGTGTGTCCTTTACACACATTATAAGACTTATGTGAGAAGATAAACCAACACACCTGTGCTCCACCTGTGTCTGCTGTATGAAACTATGGCTGATTGTCAAACTGTATTCTCAGTGAGTTTAAAGGGCTGGTACAGTACACGGTTGAATGAAGGTGAACATGATCTCAGTTAATATGGTTTGAGTATTACTGCATCACAACAGAAACGTTTGGTGTTCAGTTGTTGATGGGTGCAGACAGTTAAACTGAGCACACACTGAAGACATGAACAACAGAAAAACCTGGTCGCACAACTGTGGGTGCGTCAGACCCCGTCCCCCACGGTGCGTCCCCACCAACTTTCAGCACAACGTTACACCCKTGATTCAACTGGTGGCCCACGGGACACTTTGTGTCCCCTCACCCAAAAATTCACAATAACAATTTTGATGACTTACTTTGTTATACAAATAGATTTTAAATCACTGGTAAATTTRAATTTGTGATTCAATGTATAAAATGAACAAACTTGTTCCTTTACGTATTGCAGTGTTTCCCCTACAATTATCGACACCACCTCTTAGATTAACTGTGGCACATTGAGCAATTTARTTGAATCGCCCTGGATTAGTGTGAAAAAGAAACGAATGTGAGCAAAACCAGTCCTCACAGTTCCTATAGTACTCACGTTGTGGGTGGCAGGAGGAGGAGGGGGAGGAGGCGGTGGAGGGTTGTAGGACTTGGAGCTGAAAGGTGAACTCAGAATAAGATCATGWAGCACAAAGTTGGAGAAAACAGAGTGAAAGGTTTTTTTAAGCGTTACACTCACCTTTTTGTGTTCTGGCTTTCTGTTCAACAAAAGAAAAGACTTGATCAGATTTTATCGCTCATTATCTGCTGACAGACTTTAGCAGGTTAGTCTTTTTAGTCTYTTGCTCTGAGGGGAAATTTTGGGATCATTAGATGTTCACCAGCTGGTGGTCGGTTTTATATCCTGAATAATTGTTGGGACAGTGTTRAGTTAATTAAAACAACCTGCTGGAAACAGTGATAAGAAAAGCAGGAACACAGAAAAGCTGAAGGTTGTATCTTAAAAAAATTAAGTGAAAGATGCTTTTAAAAAAATCCCCTAAATGAGGACTGTTAAAGTTGTTCAACGGTCAAARTTGTTCTGTCACTTATTTAACATTTTAGATGTGAAACTTTTTTGCCTGAAGGGTTAACATATAAGCTTGTGTTTTCTGGTGGGAGAAATAATTAAAAATTTGTTGCTTAAGATAATTATCATCAAATTAAACATGTCTCTAATCCTTCACRCTAATCCTGTCCTGAAGGTGTAATTACACAGCTTTTTAAAGTCAGCTGCAGTTCGRGCTTGTGTTGCTCGCTGAGAAAATATAATTTATTGARTTATTTCTTCCAGAAGTCTGTAGACACATCATCACTGAAAAACTCTACTGTCAATTAGACAGTGGAAAACCTGTCAAGCTTTGTTAAATAATGGTGCCCACAAACCTCTAACTTCTTATTACTGTATCTAAGGTTGGTCAAAAAAATAACTTTTTGAAACTTATAACATTAGATAGGCTATATTWAAAACTGCAACTGTAAATATCTGAAATATATTAAATAAATGACCCAAAAATCGAATCAGTTCAGATTTAAAATGTTCCTCCCAAATATACTGTATATAAAAACTGGCGTGTCCAGATTAATGAGTTTGTGGACGACTTTTTTGATGCTTTAAAGCCAATTTCTCCAAACTGAAGTCATTCAAAATGCTAACTGCAACAGGTAAGATGTTAATTGTTTATAACCTTTCCACAGGACCCCAATTCAAACTATTCCACTCAATCTGAAATTTAGTGACGACCATTTTGGGAATTTTTTTAAGGTAGGTGTATCAGACATAATCCTAAAATGTAGCACTTACATAAACCCTTCTTCTACATAACTTTTGTACAATTCTAATAAAAATGAACTATCAAATCGGACATTCTGCTTACAGATAATGTGGAACAAAAGAAAGTAAAAACACTTTTCAGACTGAAGTCTCACTTTTATTTGGCTTCATTCAAAATGCCTTCATGACTTTGCTAAAGAGTATTTTTTCCTCAGTTTTAACCCCAACATTCCTGGTTTTGTGACAGTACTCACTCTTGCAGCATCCTCGGCGGCGGCAGATACAAACACAGATGCAGCAGAAAAGGGTGAGTGCAACGAATCCTGAAGCAGCTGCTATTAAAATGGTCATATTCAAAGGATCTGGAAAGGAAAATAGTTTTTTTGTGTGTGTGTGTGTGTTCAGTTTTTTAGCAGTGGGTTTTGTTTTTTACAAAAGACTTACATTCTACAACTTTGAGCTGTTGGGCCACGCAGCTCTTGGGCGAGCCCACACTGTTGGAGGACTCACAGCGATACATCCCAGCATCCGCTTTGGAAACACTTTTAAACTTCTGCTCCAAACAAAAGCAAGACAAAATGGATTTTAGGCTGGCAACAGATGTGATTTAATATATTAGAGATTGAAATGACACTCACCAGCCACTTTCTTAGGTACATTTGTTCAATAGCTAATTAATCATGTAGACATGGTGTAAACCAGTGGTCTACACCAAAGGTTTGTAACTTTTCACTTTATTATTTTATTATTTTGATACAGAGATCAAGACTGATCCCATTTTTGGGAGAGGTGAGGAGAAGAGAGGGGTGGGGGCTCAGCTTGGCTTGGAATTAAGATAGGAGGGCTTTGAGGAAAATAAGTTGGGAACCACTGGGATTGACAATTTACTGAAGCTCAAACCAGGCTTCAGCGTGAGGAAGAAATGGGATTTAAGTTATTTTGAATTAATTGTAGTTATTAGTTCCAGATGGGTTGGTCTAAATACTCAGATGTTGCTGATCTACACAAAACCATCTCTGAGATTTAAAGAGTTTTTGAGTTACTTATTATGATTTTATATTTACTTTTTTTCTGCTCTCTGAGGAGTAAGATGCTTTTTCATTCTCTCCTGCCCTTCCTGCTTTGCTGCTTGGAGTCTTCTCTACATTTTTCATCCGAAACTAGAAATTATGGATATTTTTATTTTATGGATTTGGTTAGCTGGTCTCTCAATAAAACCTTTGGAACAGAGAGTTTTCTTCTTCCATGAGGACACGTCAAAGGTGGGACCTCTGTTCTTCTCTGTTCTGGATATACAGTATATCTGGATTCCGATCACTGGATTCTACAGATTGGCTCGGTGGTCTCCTGGTGTTCTACTAAACAAAGTCTGTGGCTTTTCATCTCCTGGCTGACTGACCAATTTGATGGACGGCTGTATTCTGTCAGTACTCAGACATTTTGCCTTGAGCGAGCTGGACTCAGTCCGCAAAGCAGTTCTATTGAGGGTCGCGGGCCGGCTGTGGTTCCTGGACTTTGCTGGTCAGATGGAACTGATCTTGGAGAAGCTGATAGATTGGCTCAGTGGAATTTGTCCACATTATTTGCCTGATTGGATTCACCACCTTGAGATGTACCAGCAGACATTGAAGCAGATGGAAATTTGTTATCGTCTGCCTGAATCTTTCTGTTCCCAAAACAACTGATTACAGAATCTGGCTCTCCGCTACATGGCCTTGATCTGTTGACTAAATTCTTCCTGGCTGGATTACATTGAAAATGCTCCGCCCCACACCTTCCACCCCTCCTCTCTCACCCGTCTAATCTGGTTTCCTGAGCAGGCCGAAGGCTGTACAGAATGAACAGTTACCATCAATATTCTGAAATATGGCTGCGTTGGTTTTGGGGACTGGATTCTTCAGGCCCCTAATCTCACTTACTCCTCTGGCTAATAAACTTGCTCTATGCAGAGGTTTTTTCGTAAACACCATAGTGTGTCACAGTGTTGATATAATATGATGTTTTTGCTTTTTTCCTCATCTTCCATTGTGTGGTTTTTAGTTTTTCTGTTGTTTTTATTACGGTAGTGCAACTGTGTTTTGCTGCATGACCGGTCTTAACTGCCCCCTCCCCCTTCCCTGAATGTACTTATACTTGTCTGATCATCTAAGGTACCTAATAAAGTAGTTAGTGAGTGTATATTGTGTTTGCTGCATAAGTATAAAGAGATCTATGTTCACCAGCGTGACCTTGGAATTTATTTCCGTGAAAGGTGTTTTACTTACTTACTTACTTACTTACTTACTTACTTACTTACTTACTTACTTACTTACTTACTTACTTACTTACTTACTTACTTACTTACTTACTTAC
>NW_013952485.1:783717-786018 GCF_001266775.1 Austrofundulus limnaeus | reverse complement strand
TACTTACTTACTTACTTACTTACTTACTTACTTACTTACTTACTTACTTACTTACTTACTTACTTACTTTGTTTGTCTTTGTCACTTCCCATTCCTGCTTCTCAGTCAGTCCTGCCCCATCTACTCACACCTGTTCTCTGTGCTCATTAGTCTCACCTGTCTCTACCTACCTCATCAGCCTACCAGTTCATCTGCAGTCTGGCATTGTGCTTCCATGTCTTGTCTGGGTTTCTTCTGTGTTTCTTCAAGTTTCTTTTGCTGTCACACCAGCATTTTGTTTAGTATAATTATGTAATTATGGTTTTAGTTTTTGAGCATCATGTGTTGGTCTGCATACTTGTCTGATCTTCTAAGGTACCTAATAAAGTAGTTAGTGAGTGTACATTGTGTTTGCTGCATGAGTATAAAGAGATCTGTGTTCACCAGCGTGCCCTTGTTTGCATCCATGCTGTAGGGAGAGTCTCCGGTGGTCGTCAGTGCCTTGTTGTCTTTGTACCAGCGGTAGGTGGCAGGAGGAACACTCAGTTTGTCTTTACACTGAAGCTCCAGTCCTGTTCCAACAAACACGGAGCTTGGCACCTCGCAGGAGGGGACGTGAGGAGGCACTGAGGGAAAAATAGAGTCCCAAAACACAGTTTTACTGAAACAAATTAGGAGTAAGTTTTGAAAAAGTCCAGAGTTTAAATCAAATTTTAATGGTTCTTCGAAGGTAAAATTATTACTACACATTTTTCTAACTTCGAAAACTTGCAGGATCTTCTCAGAAATAAAAATATAATAATCTTATCAAAAACATTTGTTGAACAAACCAGTACCGTATAAAACTGAGAGCCTGTAAATATAAAATGCTTTTGCTAAAGCGTGAATGTGAAATACCTACTGACATATAATATGTCTGGTGCTGGCTATATTTTTATTTTTGCATTAAATTTGATCAGTTGTAGAAACTATTTAATTTTTTTGCACAAAGATCACATTATAATCACATTTTTCCTTCTGTTCCCCAGAAACACATTCACATTAAACTGTATAAGTTCATAAACATGATAATATGTATTGGCTCTAAAACCATCACAAGTTTTAATTAAAAACAAAAGATGATCATATAAATAACATTTGGATCATAATATCCATTTGCAATTTGTTAAAAAATATACTGTTATAAGACAATTTGATGCTGGAGATGTCAAAGTCAAAATTATGCATTTATTGAGCATTTTTCACAGATTTCAAAAATATGAATCTGCATATAATGTCATATTTCTGCTTTCCAATCTATATATTTGTTTTTAATTCCTCTAAATCTTACCAGAATAAAGCGCATGTTTCCAAACATGTTTGTTCTCTTATTTTGTAGGGTCAAAAACACTCAGGTTTTCTTCTCACCGAGCACGCTGAGAGTTACTRTTGCCTCTCCGAGGTTGATGTGGTCCTCGCTGGCGGTCACCTCACAGCGATATTCTCCTGAGTCTTTCTGAGTGACGGAGTGGATGGTCAGGGTCGCTCCCTCTATCTTGGCTCTTCCTGCGTAKGATCCTGAAGGGAAGCATGGAGAATAAATAAGGATGAAGGCAAACTGTTTGTTTTTTCGTGAAAAGCTGGGAAAATGTGTTGAAAAGGCATTTCACTCACCAATAAATTTTTGATTAAAGTAAACAAAAGTCACCCCCTTTTCTTTCTTTTTCCACTCAATTCGAGGGTTTTGATCTTTTTCTGTCCTAAACTCACAGGACAGCACAGCATCTGAGAGAAAACAAAACAACAAATGAGTTGAATATCTTAGCTCCCATTAGTTTTTAATTGAGCATCTTTGTTTTCCTAATTTTGAGAACTATTAAGTTTTAGTCAATCTGTTTTGACAAATCTGTTTATTAAAAATATTAACTGAGTAATAAACTATATTAGTCATTAAATTTAATGACAATTAATCAATAAAAGAAAATTTGTTCCTAAATTTAAAAAAATAATAATAAAACTGCATGTATGAAAAATAGCTCCGTCTCACCGGTGTGTTCATGAACCTCCACTTTGGGTTTCCTGGTGCTCACGGTCACAGACATACAGATGGGACCTGGAAGAGTAAAAACAACATAAAAATCAGTCTACTAATTCTATTCTCAGTCCACTAGGGATATATTTTTGATCTTGATAACAGTCTCAAGTGGAGGAGTTTAAGTATCTGGGGATCTTGTTCACGAATGGGGGAAGAACGGAGCGGGAGRTCGACAGGCGGATTGGCGCAGCGCCTGCTGTAAAGCGGGCGCTGTACCGGTCCGTCGTGGTGAAGAGAGAGCTGAGTCA
>NW_013952485.1:780861-783307 GCF_001266775.1 Austrofundulus limnaeus | reverse complement strand
AAGTGGCTGGGGAGAGGGAGGTCTGGGCCTCCCTTCTGAAGCTGCTGCCCCCGCGACCCGACCCCGGATAGGCGGAAGAAAATGGATGGATGGATGATAACAGTTTTATCTCCACATCTCTCAGTAATATTCATTCCTTTATATTTGTCACAGTTTGTGTTTTTCTGTGTTCTTTGTTATCCTCGTGCTTCCTGCTCTCTGTGTTCACCACTCACACCTGTCCCCGCTCAGTAATCACTCACCTCTGATCCATTTAACCAGTCTCCTCACTCCACCTACTTTCCAGATCAWTGAGTCATTTTCACCAGAGTCATCTTCTGTGTCATCGCCTGACTTTGTGTTTGTAAGTTTTGCTGCACAGCCAGCCTTTTGTTTGTTATCAAAATGTTTTATTTTCCTTTTATCTTGTTCTCTGTGATGTCTGCTACCCGGATCCAATCCCCCTTACCTCGTTACATTTATAGTTTCATATAACAGGTCTACCAGAGCTTTTTGGGTCTTGGTGCAGAAAGTTTAAGCTCCACCCACTATCACCTGTTCCTGGTTGTCACAAAGCCAAGGTGTTTCCACTCTGCTCATCAGCCCCTGTCTGTATACAGACTCAGTTCTAACACCTCTTCAGTCCAGCATTGTGCATTTTCATCTGGTTCTCCTTCTGGTTTTGTCAAATTTTGTCAATTTGTAGTTTTTGATGCCACATCGGCCTTTTTTGCTTCACTAATCTTGCTTTGGTCAACAGCTGGCTGCTGTAATGTCAAAATAACAAGGAAAATAGAACCACCAGAAAGGCTATCATGGTGTTTCTCAGGCTTTGCATGATAATTGCTTAGGTATTCCTCAAAAAGCGTAAATTTTTGAGACCCAGTGACATCAATTTTTTGCAAAAACACTTCCTGTACCATGACAGGGTCTAGTTATTATACTTATTAGTTCCTACTAATCCTTTGTATCTTAGAAAAAGAAAAAATGCTCATCCAGGAAAAACTTGGGTCTCAGGAGGTTAAATATAAATATTAATTTTAGTCATAACTTGAGACAGGAAGGTGCTAGCTGCACGCAATTTGAATACCATGTGTGGAAGGTCATGCAACAATTCAGTTTGGTCTAAACAGCCCTAACCAGTAAAAAGATATGTATAACTTCAGACAGGAAAGTGCTTGCCACATGAAAWTTGAAGGTAATAATTTTTGTTTACATGTTCACAACAAATTTTATTTGAGCCATTGTTTTTGTTTTAAAGTGTACATAGACGTCAATAAAATATATTTACATGTTTACAATAATTTTGCTTTCTTCATTACTTCCTTTTTTAAATTACCCCACAAGTTAAGTCAATTCGCCAAGCACCGTTAGGACAAACTCCGCCCACATCAGTCACTCTGCCAATCACGTTTATATCAAACCCCACCCACACAAACAACTCCACCAATCATGGTTAGGATAAACTCCTCCCACACAACAAGACACACCTCCTCTGGGCAGAGACCCCCTGTTTGATGAATTGTGACCATTTAAACCTGAATTAAAACATGACAGAGTAATGTTGCAGAACAGACAGAGAATTTATYTTTTGATTTCAGTAAATATTTAAATTTGGGACATTAATCCATTTGGTTTTATTTAGAACATGATGTAGTTGTTTGAGTCTAAAGCTTTTACTGTTTATCTTATGTCTTTATTATTATTATTATTATTATTATTATTATTATTATTATTATTATTATTATTATTATTATTATTATTAAATGCTTATTTTACCAGAAAAAAATCCTATTGAGATTAGAAAACGTTTTATTTTTTTCTTTTCTTTTCTTTATTTATTTATTTATTTATTTTGGCCCAGATTGGCAGCAGCAAGATAAGTTAAAGGAATAGTTTACTTTAACTTTGCTTCTGGCTGGAGAGTAAAGCAACAACACCCACGCATGCAACAAAAACTTTACACTGAACCCCCGACACCACCAGCGCCCCCCCACCAGAAAACACTGTTCCTATTTTTGAAGGCTTAAAAAAATGATCACCAAAAAAAACAAAAACATTAGCCTTTTAGGGTTTTCATACTCCTAAAGGTAAAAGTACAAAATCTTTAATTCAAACTTCATGCATCTGCTTTCTTTACTAGTTTTACAACAGTGAATCATTTATTCCAAAACCTCCTAATTTTATTTGTTGTTGCAACTCAAAACCAAGAAAAATGTTACATTTACGGGATCCACCATGTCCTCACAGAAATGGTAAAACAAGTCTGTAAACAGACAGAAACATAAAGAGTGCGTGGTTACATGGTGGTGCCAGGAGCAGTCGTGTGCAGGAATGTATGTGATGTATCACTCTGACAAGCTGCTGTATCCCTAACTGATAACCTTCCTCTGTGATCTGTTCAGTCAGAACCGCTCAAACTCACACACACACACACACACACACACACACACACACACACACACAC
>NW_013952485.1:778827-780661 GCF_001266775.1 Austrofundulus limnaeus | reverse complement strand
CACACACACACACACACACACACACACACACACACACTGAGCAGACATGAGAACATGATAATAATTATATCCAACAATCAAGAGGAAATAACTTCAAAAATTCATGCAACCTTTTATGAATCACGGTCGTGTGTAAATGTCAAGGCTTTTTTGTGTGTGTGTTGAGCACATGTATGAGCTTTTTTTCCACACACAAAGACACCCTGTGTGACAGTAACCTTAGCCTTTTCAGCTGACGCACCACACACACACACACACACACACACACACACACACACACACACACACGTATGTACATGTGTGAGGCTCTGATTGAACCCTGACCCGCCCTCTCTGTGCCGTTCACTTACCTTCACCCCTAAATCCAGCTCTAACTTTAGCTCTTCTCCTGAATCCTCACAGCTCAAGTGAACCATAAATTATTTTTTAAACTTTCTGTTCAAACTGTATATTAAAACAGGCAGCAAAACATTTATGTTACATGGTAAAAAAAAAAAGGGATAAAACGGGGATTTATGTTTGTCTGTTTAGACCTGTGATATATGCATCAGTCCATTTTGTCCATAATGTTTAAAGCAGTTGTTTTGATCTGCAGAGCCTTTTTCAAATCTTTACAGGAAAGATCAAAACAYATGCACACGTCAATCACTAACGTAAAGCACATTGTTTGCAAACGGCCTCCAGGTTTTTACAATTCCCACAGCAACATCAAATGCATTTCTGCTGATATAGAGACTAGTCATTTTTTATCTCATCACTGTTAACAGCAGGGTCAGTCAGAGGCCATCACACAAACTGAGACCGCTCTGCAGCTCGGTGGGATTCCTCTCATCAGCCTCAGGATCTCTGGTTCAAACAGCATCAGAACCAGCTCAGTGTAAACATCGGGCCCAGACACTCCCTTCATAATCTCTGACCCTGGTGCACCCTCCCACCCTGGACATTAAACACCCCCTCCTCCTCACCCCCCGCACATCTAGGGGGTCTGCACAAGCTCAATCACACACTATCAATCAATAAAATGAACAAGGCTCAGATAGAAGATTCAGGAGTTGTCAGTGTAAATCATTTGAATGCATTTCAGCAAAACTTCCATTTGCACAAAAAAKGTTAATTGCTACTAAAATTTTCACACATTAAATCAGATTTTCTCTCATATTAATTAGTTTACCTGTTTGTAATTAATCTTCTAAAAGTTCCCCCAACATAAAGTTTTCAATTAAATAAAAAGATTAGCAGCATTTAAACTCATAAAAACAGTGAGAAAATCAAATGTTATAGATCAAAAGCATCTGTGAACTTGATTAAAACTCCACCTGAACATTTTTCACTTATTTTCTGTGACAAAGACAAAATGTCTTAAATAACTTGGACTGYTTAATTTCTGGCAGTTATTTACAATTTACTGCATTTTTTTTTTAAAAAGTGTAATAACACTTTAAAACAAACATGGAACTATCTCATAAGCCAAAATCCTCTGCAGGTGTAAAATAAGTTTTTTTTCTATTGTTTGATTTTTTATTTTAATTTTTTTTTTTTTTTGCTCTTTATGTGTGTAAACAGGGAAGAATAAATCTCTTACTGTGTAAAACAATGATGAGGAGAAGCAGCGCCAGCATCTTCATCGTGCTCTGGAGTTCGGTTCCGCCCTGAGCTCTGGAAGAAAACTGGGTTCTGAGGGGTGAAAAGTTTCAACTCCCTCGCAATTTTTCTTTTCTTCTCCCTCCCTCTCTCTCGTGCTCCCTTCAGTTGGACAACTGGGGTGAGGGAGGCGAGTGTGCATGCAACAGAAACACACACACACACACACACACACACACACACACACACACAC
>NW_013952485.1:771263-776549 GCF_001266775.1 Austrofundulus limnaeus | reverse complement strand
TGCCTGTAAAGCCAAATTGGATGTATTTTCCTGCATCGATACTGCACAGCTACATACATCTGCCGCCACCGCCGCCATCTTCAAGGATTTTACTGGTTTCCCTGCTCCAACTCATCTGATTCAGTGATTGAATTACTGTCCAAGCTCTGCAGAAGAAGTTAATCAATCATTCAGTCAAACCAAGTGTGTTGGAGCAGAGAAACCTGCAGGACAGCGGCCCTGGTGGACCAGGACTGGACACTCATGATTTGAAATTATGGTGAATCCACTTGTTTTTGGTCCTGCTCAGACTACCTGTCAGCTGCCCGAATTAAACTGTTTCTCCAAACCTATGAGATCTATCCACAACAGGTAAGATATTAGCTCTTCATTATAGCTCAAATAAAACAAACTATRACACGAAGTTTAAGTTTAATAAAAAAAATGTAAGGTGTTCAGCGGTTTATTTAGGTTAGTTTGAAACACTACATTCGTGGACATGTTTCTGTAGAGTTTAGTGTTGTCAGTRATGTTTTTGTTCTCTGTTTATGTGTATTCAGTATTTCTATTAGTAGTATGTGCATGTAAAGGCTGGGACAGGATCAGCCCATGTGTCAACACTGACGAGTGTCAGAGGAGGTGCAGAGCTGGGACAGCTGCCGCTGAGCCTCTGTGTCCTTGGCTATTAGGTTTCTAACCAGCAGCGCCTGCACAACGCTGCATTGTTGCTCGCTCTCGCTAATGTGCACACATGCTTCCACTTGTGGCCACATGCACACACGGGGACGCACAGATAAGCCATCCACGCAAGACACGTGTGCACAAACGCACATAAAGAGAGGGACAGTGAAGCACAAACTACCCAAACCTTTGCTGCTGCACCTGTTCACAATCAGCAGTCCCAGCTGCTTCGCTCTGAGCGGGACACACTGATGTCATGTGCGACATGGCCACACACTCACACACACACACATGCACAGGACTGCAGCTCACTTGACATGTTTTACRTAAACAAGATAAAGTTCCTGGTGTRAAATGTCAAAGAAGAAGTGATTTTAAAAGCTGGGACAACTGTGTGACATCAGTCATCATGTAAGCAGCTGCACCCTGCACCGCCACACAACGCAACAAACCTGAGAAAAGGAAACAAGACATCTTATCTCTACTTTAAACTCCAATTWGAACTTCAAGCTAAGCAGAAAATGAGTTTTACAGCTTTGTCAGATTTCACATGTAAAATCTGTAAGCTTTATTCACTGATTAAACACCTTTAGATTCGTTTGTTTTAATCCTATTTATACTTTTCAATGGTTTCCTTTCAGATATTTCATTTGGTTCCTGTAAACAAGAAAAATAAACCAGTAAAACTTGGATTTATCTTTGCAAATCTGACTGTATTTCCGTCTCGACAGCTGCAGTAAACCTGCTCACCTTGAACTTCGATCAAACAATGTCAATCATTGTCATTAACTGTGGAGCGCCTTCAAGGAAATGGAAATCTATTCTGTAGCATGTTTAGTTACAAATAAATAGACAACAAAGAMAGTTAGAGGACAAGAACATGGGCAAAAAGATCATCTAAATGTAGTTTTATAATGTAATCTTTAACAGTAAAACGTATTTCCAGTTCAAATTTCAAGCTTCTCTTTGTTCCTCACAGATTAATGAGATTAATGCTTGAAACAAATGTTTAAATTTATTAGCATCTCTGAGAATTAATTTTTGTGTTGGTGTTATTTTTGCTTGGAAATTGTTTTTAAATTGGCTACTTAATAAACCAGCTAATCTCAGATTTTTGCATTTACTGCAGCTAAACTTCAAAACATGATAAAACTGTTTGGACCTGAGCTGACGTTACCAATGAGAGGAAACAAAAYATTTGTTCTTATTTTATAGTCCAGAGTCCTGTTTATCAGTAAATCAGTTGTTTSACAGCTCAGACTGAAGAAGTCTCTTGGAGGAAACGTTTCATTAAAGAAGAACCCGTCCAGAGGACCTACCTAATTTTTTCTTTTTGATTTTTCTACCTGGATTACTGAGATGCATCAGGACAGATTGTTTGACAAGTTGATGTGAAAATGATTGTCTTTTTGTTGCTGTTTTTACATGTAAAAATAATGACCGTACATTGAGTTGACACTCTTGTCTGTGTCAGGAAGGAATTTTATTTCTTCAGATGAACCAGTGGGGAAAATTCCCCCCATAATCCTGACTGAGCAAATGCCAAGAGGAAATACAAGAAAATGTTAGACAAGATAAGATGAGAGATTAGAGTCACTCTTTATGACTCACAGAGAATGTGGAGATAAAAAAGGGCCGAACCAATGCTCCTAATAAAAACCGAAGAACACAACAGATGAAAACAATAAGAAGAGACGACAAAAGTTCAATCCTGAAAACAACTTTAAAGATTGAGATGAAGACGGTGGTGCTGCTCTCACTCAGCCTCGCAGGTAAGACATTTATTCTTCCGTTCTTTCATCAGAACTTCTTTTGTTTCATTTCCAGKACATTTCTGTATGGCAGACTTTGAGTTTGACCAAGATGCTGTTATTGATCATGATCCATCTGGATAGTTTATTGTCTGAATAAACATTTGCTTTTACAAAATTGCATAAATAAATACATAAATACAACATGCAGTTTAATAAAATTACTTACCAGATATCCTCTTGGAGAAATGAGGGATCGAACTCATTCTTCAAAAAAGTGACTTAAAATTTTTACAAAGTTACTCTTTATGTGAACATTTTTGCTTTGAAGGAGCCAGATATTATTGTAATATTTAAAATGATCTTGATCAGTACTTGTGTCAAAATAGGTTTCAAAGATTTTACTAAATAATCAGTCAGATGTATCTTTGTCACATCAATCAGAACCTGTAGCCTACGGACCGAAAATCAGAAAAACTAACTAGATTTAAAATAAAAATCTTTGAAAGACCTTCAAAACACCCGATGAACAAAAACTCATTAAAAAGATTACAAAAAGTCTGGTTTCTAAAAGTAAAACACAAAGAAATKAGTAATGTAATTAAATTAATCCTTTTTTCTTTTTTGCAGTGGCTTTAGGAGTGCCAGTACTGCCTCCCAATGTGGTTCAACATTCTGATGAAGACCAGAGCCCTCTGCTGGGAGACCGGGTGCCAGTGCAGGGTCATGTGGTGCTGGAGAATCCTGCASCACAGATCAGTCCCAGCTCTGATAAAAATGCTCAGACTCCAGAGGACCTGAAGCCGAAAGAAAATATGAATGAAGAGAAACCGGAGCTCAAAGCAGAACCAGAGGTGGAGGAAGAACTCCAGGCTGAACCTGACTTTAAGGTGGAATCAGAAGTTAAGGTGGAGTTAAATATGGTGGAGAAAGAGGTGGAAGTGAAGCCTGAAGCTGAAGAACTGGAGTCTGATGATTTTAAGGTGGAATCAGAGGTGAAGGTGGAGCTGGACGTTCAGTCTGAAGAACCTGAGGAGCCACATGAGGCTGAGCCAGCCAGGATGAAAAATGTTGCTGAAACTGTGATGGAGTCAGAGCCACTTAATGATGATGATGATGATGATGATGGCCTGGAAGAGGAGGTGAACCAGAAGGAGCTGATGTCTGTCCGACAAGAGGATTTTGTTGCTGGAACTTTGCCAGAGGAAGAAGAAGAGGAGGAGGGAGGTACGGTTGAGAGGGAAGGAGAGTTTCTGAGGAAAAGGGATGAACCAGTCATGGAGGTCGAGCCGGAGATGATGGAAGAAGCAGAACCTGTTCCTGTTGAGGGTGAGGAGTCGGTAACGGAGCAGCTGTCAGAAAGTCACCTCCCAGGTGAAGAGGCCCAGAGGAGGTTTGTTAGAGAGGCAGAGGAAGAGGAATATCTTCAGWTTGGAGTGAGACAACAAGTTTCGTCTACAGAGAACAGGCAAGGTGTGTGCTTCAAACTCCACCTATTGTGAATCTAGAGTTTATAAGATGAAGATGTGTGAAATAATGTGTATCATTAATAAGATTTATCATATCTGTCATAATAATTTATTTATTATTGATCACTAATACTAAGAGTCTTTAAAATTAAGATATCAGGTAATTACATAATTTAATCATTGTTATACATAATAATTGTTGAAAAATGGTTGTATTTTTGCCTTTTAGCCACAGGAGGGAGYAATTGTCCTGGCCAGTTCATAGATGGAAAGTGTTACCAGTTCTTCAAAGAAGCAAAGAATTATGCTGATGCTGAGGTACTGTTGTGTCATCCCTCATCAGGAAACACCGCAGAGATTTAAAATGATTCCATGTTTCATGTTGTTGTCTTTCCCTGAAGTTTTTCTGTCAGGAACAGTTCTCTGGAGGTCACCTGGCCTCCATCAYCAGCCCCTCCGCCCACAGACAGCTGATGAACCTGATCCTGACGCAGAACGGAGGATACACCCGCACCTGGGTGGGAGGGCGACGACTGGATGTGAGTGTTTTCAGTCAGGGGGGTGGTTTTTAAAGTTACATTTGAGTAGAAAAGATTTGTGTATTTGTTGTGGTTTCAGGACCACCGGTTTGTCTGGTTGGATGGATCCAGGTGGACTTATGATGACTGGTTGTCAGGAGAACCAAACAACACATCAAGACTGGAGGACTGTGTGGAAGTGCTGCCTTTTGGTATAATTATTCCTTTACTTTTGTTCTTCTTTCCTCTTTACTTCCTAATGTATATTCATTCTTTGTTTTTCATGTCTGTTTTTTTCTTTCTTTCTCCAAACTGTCCTTTGTTCCTTCTTTTTTCTTCTTTCTTTCCTTCCTTTATTCTTTCTCCCCTCCTTCTTTTCTCTCTTCATGCTTTTTTCTTTTTCCTGTTCTTTCCATCTATTCCTCAGTCTTCCCCTGCTGCTGTCTTCCTGTTTCCTTCCTTCCTTCCTTCCTTCCTTCCTTCATTCATTCATTCATTCATTCATTCATTCATTCATTCATTCATTCATATCTTTACATGTATTTGTTCCCTGACTTTTTTTTCTTTATCTTTTTATCCAGGAAATGGGAAGTTTAATGACTTTACCTGCTGGGAGCCTCAGGCTTTTATCTGCTCCTACCCTTATCAGTAAATATTCAGGAAGATCAAAAAGAAAAAATAAGTAGGTTTTCTGGACGGGTTCTTCTCTAATGAAACGTTTCGTCTCTCCTCCAAGAGACTTCTTCAGTCTGAGAGTTTCAGGTAAGGCTGAGTTCACCTGAAACTCTCAGACTGAAGAAGTCTCTTGGAGGAGAGACGAAACGTTTCATTAGAGAAGAACCCGTCCAGAAAACCTACTTATTTTTTCTTTTTGATCTTCCTGAATAT
>NW_013952485.1:768624-770574 GCF_001266775.1 Austrofundulus limnaeus | reverse complement strand
GGGGTACACCCTGGACAGGTCACAAGTCCATCACAGAGACACACAAATAATCACTCTCTCACTCACACCTAGGGACAATTTAGAGTTATCAGTTAACCTAACAGTCATGTTTTTGGTCTGTTGGAGGAAGCCGGAGTACCCGGAGAAAACCCACACGTGCATGGAGAGAACATGCAAACTCTACCCAGAAAGGTCCCCAGGCCGGGATTTGATCCAACGACTTTCTTTGTGCAAGGCATCAGAAACCAACTGAGCCATGGCACAGTGGCACAGTTGGTTTTATGTAATTATATTATTAGATATTATTTCTAAAMTTAAAGAGATTTTGTAGCTCTTCATGACCAAGTACTTTAGTATAATTCCCCTGCAGTTTGAGACACTGGTGGGCTTTAGCTGAAGTGTTTATAGGGAAACAGTAATGCGGCCATCCCTCTGTGAAGCTGAACCAGTAAGCCCCTCGCTCATCCCCAAACCATATCCAGCACAGTATCTGCTGCGCACTAAACCCATAAAGTCCAGGAATTCTGGCTGGTTGAGCAGAATCAGGGAACAGTTGAACTCCAGAGAGTAGCCAGGATCTGTCCACTTTAAAGCTCCAAATCTTTGCTACAGCTGTCCAAACTCAGCTTTCCTGACTAAACCATCTGCAACATCAGGCKAATTACACGTGAGGTTCTTTCATTAAAGCACTAAATACCAATCTGCACTTTMAAATGGCAGAAGCTTAACACCTAATTAGTGCTGAATTCACACACTTCTGCTGCACAAAGTGCTACCATAAGTGAGCTACATGTTGCTGTGCGTATACTATATATATATATGTGTGTGTGTGAGTCATTTTCCACTGACCTCTGCACAGTTTTTCCCTGACCTTTGCACACAGACATGAGGATTACCATCACTAAGTTCTTTATCCTGCTCTTATATTTGCTGACTGCACTTATGGATCCATGACCAGCTTCTACTGTCATCAGTGTTACGATGATAGTCATTTTTGTCAACTATTTGTTAAAATGCCAGGTAGACTTCCTGGTTTTCTGTTGTCTTCTTACCAAGAAACATAAATCCTACAAGAGTTAGGAGCTTCGTTGCACATTTTGCAGCTTCACAGCAGAGTCATAATTCTGGTTTATCATCATCATGAGGCAGAGATGCTCAATGAATTCATACAAGCAGAGATTAATGTACAAAATTGTGGGGAGTGGATTCCTCCTGTGGAGATCATGCTGCTTTGTTGGGATGAAAATCCCCTTAATGCCTCAACTGATTATTAGTGTTGCTGTTTAGGTGGGAGTGACTCACTGTTTATGGTTTCCATCTGTCAGTTCAAGCCATTTTCCAACATCATGCTGCACGACCAGCTGTTTGCCGGCTCCTTTTGTGTGTGTGTGTGTGTGGGGGGGGGGGGGGGGGTGCTGTCAACTGTCCCACCTAAACCTGAAGGGCCCAACCAGAAGATGAACAGGATGAACTCTGCTTCTGGTTTCAGACACACAATAAACTATATTTAACCCATTGTTCTTTGTTTATGGGGTGGATGAAAATACAAGGAATCTGTATAAAATGTAGATTACTGCTGCAGCTGTTCTGCTTTAAATGACAGGGATTACACCCAGATTATAGGACTTTTCAAATCACTTTCTCCGCCGTCGCAGAAGAATAGAGCAGTAAATTTCATATCTTACAATAAATGTTAAGATAAGAACGAGTGAGGCGCATCAGGACGAAGCAAGGTCCATCCCAGAGAGAGGGAGAGATATGACCTTGGATTTTATGTTTTCATTTCATTCTTGAAGCATAATTTAAAGACAAATCATCTTGATCTTAATTAGACATTTTGTGAAAAGATGTAAGACATGAGAGTTGTAAGTTTTAAAATGCTAAATGCTGGGAGGGGTCTGGATGGGGTGTCTTTTTCAGATGTTGTGCTTCAGGGGGGCGGGGGGGGGG
>NW_013952485.1:763347-768552 GCF_001266775.1 Austrofundulus limnaeus | reverse complement strand
GCATAAAACCACAGCAGACAGCCGTGCACACAGAACCAAACCCACAGGACACACATTCCTACAGGTGAGTTCAGTTTTATTTGATGCTATGACCTAGAGCAGAGGGTGGAAGAATTCACCAATGATTTTCATGAAGTATTCCACTGTTTTTATTTTATTTTCAAAATGAACCTCAGATGAAAGTGATTTTCACCTGCGCACTCAGTTCTACATGGATTCCAGCAGTAAAACAACAAAGGACTGAATGCATCTTGAATTTCTTTCATCATTAATGTGAGACTGAGCTCCTTCAGATCAAAAGCGCTGAGATTTAGCATCAGTTAATCAGAAACATCCRAATTTGGTGTAAAATTGTAGTGATCAGTTAAAGATAATAAATCAAGAAGGTAGGACATGAAATATGAGTCTGGAATAAATAAGAATAAATAAGTATTTAGACCTTGCTGCTACACTAATGAGTTATTAAACTACATGTTTTTTGTATCATTACTTAATTATGAAGTGGGATTCTGAGAAAAGGTCATGAACAATTAAGATCRTACCTGTTGTAAATACCTCTTAGAACAACCTTCATTTGAAGAAACACAGTTTAATTCTAATATCTAGTCAGAGCCGGACTATGACCAAAGTAAATTACTGTTACTTAAACTAACCCCAATCTCATAAAATTTTACTTATAAATTATATTTCTCCAAACYGAAGCTGTWCAAAARGTCATCTGCAACAGGTAAGATATTTATCTTTCATAAACTCTCTGCATAACCCCCACTTTAAATTATCTAAYTATCACTTCAAGCATGTAGCAAAACACATACCTGACAGGTAATTTACCTGGTTACATRTCTGATACTCACTGAGTAATACTAATAGAACATCCTGTTTTAATGTTGGTAAGTTTATATTGCTGACTTTTGCACTCATTATATGAATTATATATAAAATCTCTATCTTTTTTATAAAAAACAAGATTGTCAAAAACCTCTCACTGATGCATGAATAAAATTATGGAGAAGACTGATGTTTTTTTGAGTGTGAACAAATTGTATTTTTAAGAAGTGGTCAGACTTTGTGTATTTCTGTTCAAGCTGTGAAAAAAATAGCCTGGTGTTGTGTTTCAACACTATTTAGTGATCATGGAGGGTTTGATCTCAGCCAGCCAACCCTTCCAACAAAAACCTTTCGGAAACAGAAAGGAGGGCGACACGAAGCCTGGTGAGAAACCCCACGTTGAGGGAGGAACCACAGACGAGGGTAATCTTGATTCAGCTTAGACTAAAACTGAATCCTCTGATCTCTCAAGTTTATTTTTTATTGTAACTCAAATCAGACCTATTTTAGGAATTATATCTAACTTCTCAGCTTTAACAGACCAACGTCTAATGACGAGGGAGGCCCTGGGCAGAAGGAACATCTGGGAGCCGAGTGTTTACTACGCTCTGGGAAAGGAGTCTTTTCATTTTGCTGGACAGGACATCAGCATCCGGGAGTCGATGGACACATATGGTGCTCTGATCTGGCCTGGGGTATGTCCTGCCATGGTTACTCTGCACATTCAGGGGTTTGTGTAAATGYGAAACTGAGAAATGTCATTTTGTATAGGCCATAGCTCTGAGCCAATTCTTAGAGAACAATCAGGAACAAATGCCTCTGATGGATAAAGCAGTGCTGGAGCTGGGAGCTGGGACTGGTTTAGTCTCTACAGTGGCCAGTTTGCTTGGTAAGTTTCACTATGATTTCTTAATACAGTTTGTATGTATGAGAACTTAGTGCTATTATATTGGAACGCAGAAGTAATATGTTTTTGGTTTTGGTACTTTATTTGGTATTTTTAAAACTATTTTCCAGACCACAAATTCCAGACTAATTCAGTCTTGTTAGTTCRATTAGTCAGATTCAGATTACAATAACTTAACWGTTCAGTTCAACCCAGTGCTATGACAATCAGATTCCTACTGAGTTTGAAAGTGTAAAATAAACAGATGGTTGTGTGTAAATGGAAGCCAGAAAATTGTATCAGATTTTCACCTGGAATCTGTGCTTCATTCTGAGCATGGACARAGAAGATAATAAGATACAATAACTTTATTGTCTTTGTACAATGTACAACAAAASTGAGCAGCAATCCTCCAATGTTACTCATCTAATAGTTGCAAAAAATAACATAAAAAATTACACAAATAACCATCTAATAAACACAGAGTAGGGTAAAAGATATTGTACTTTATTTACAGGGAGACAATCAAAACCCAGTTATGTCGTCATTATTTGCTCAGTTCCCGTATAACTTTGGAGTTTGACTGTGATTTGATTGACCTGTAGACAGAATATTACAGACAAAATGGTTCATCCCAATAAAGACCCAAAATCCAATACATCAATAAAAAAATATAGCCCAGGTTACAGTGTGAATTATACTCCAGATTTAAAAAGAAAAAATTGTATAGGTCTTCTGGACGGGTTCTTCTCTAATGAAACGTTTCGTCTCTYCTCCAAGAGACTTCTTCAGTCTGAGAGTTTCAGGCAAAATTCAGGCTTTTAAGCACTGCCTCCATGTGACTGATACTCACATCACATGGCTATCGTTGACACCTAATTAACACCTATTGTTAACAGGGGGTGGAGTGATGCTGGCAATAGCAGCACTGTAGGAGGGGGACAACTGAAAACGGAGGACTCCACCTCTGTTTAATGATGGACGGTCTTTTTTCACAAAAATGGCTTCAAGACCGTGAAGAAAGACCGTCCATCATTAAAAAGAGGTGGAGGCCTCCGTTTTCAGTTGTCCCCCTCCTACAGTGCTGCTATTGCCAGTATCACTCCACCCCCTGTTAACAATAGGTGTTAATTAAGTGTCATTGATAGCCATGTGATGTGAGTATCAGTCACCTGGAGGCAGGGCTTAAAAGCCTGAATTTTGCCTGAAACTCTCAGACTGAAGAAGTCTCTTGGAGGAGAGACGAAACGTTTCATTAGAGAAGAACCCGTCCAGAAGACCGATACAATTTTTTTCTTTTTGATTTTTTACCTGGATTACTGA
Source organism: Austrofundulus limnaeus (assembly GCF_001266775.1). Lineage (NCBI taxonomy): Eukaryota > Metazoa > Chordata > Actinopteri > Cyprinodontiformes > Rivulidae > Austrofundulus > Austrofundulus limnaeus. The sequence goes on along the minus strand of NW_013952485.1, from coordinate 765,515 downwards.
GATGCATCAGGATACTCCAGATTTAGTCCATTTTATAAAAGCTTGAGTTCAGTTAAAGAGCAAAGTTTGCCCAAATCGTCAGTAAACCCAGAAACATTTGACAAACATTAAAAGCAGATTTTTGAGAAGCAACACCCAGCCTTACAAAAACAACCCACACAACCTGCAGAGCCATCAAAGCACTSAAAAAAGGCCTCTAACTTTAGGAGGTTTTCATACCAGTAAACACATATAACTGTAATAGCATTAACCYCTTTCATAAAACACTTTCAAGTAGGGYTTGATATTACTTTTTTATTTAGGTACGACTACAGTAAGACAGTATGAGAGGTTGAAGTCAACCCAGTGCTTTTACACCAYTGAGCTGTAAGAAAGGTAGTGACAGAGCTGTGAGTGGTTGGTATGTGTAGCTGCCATTACCTCAGAGGTAAGATGAAATGATCAATGATGTGATGAGCAGCTGGCTGTGGGATTCAGAATGATATACAGCACACATTTTGTGWAATGCGTAATGTGTAATATCACAGCTGAGTTTCTCTACACATCTCCTATGGTTTCATGTTTCCAGCTTCAGGTGTGTGATTAGAGCATTTGACGGCTAGAGGCAGCTCAGAGAAAGATTCGTTTTTGAGGCAGAACCATTTTGTTAAAAAGGTCAATAAATTATAACCTGTAGGCTCCATCGTTTTGCTACCACCTCAGTAAATAAGATAAAAATATATATTTTAAGAAGTACTAATGCTAAATGATTTATATTGATGCACAATATTTATATTTAGGTTATGAAAACATGTTTGCAGACTGTATCTGATCAACCTCAGTAATTTTAGTGCTGTTTTTATCTTTTTGTCTCATCAACTAAAATAAAAATCAGTCACCAAAAAGGACACATTTAGGTTTTAATTTTTCCTTCCTTTTGTTATATTTAGGTGCTTGGGTGACAGCTACTGATCAGCCTGAGATTTTGTCCAATCTGACCTTCAACCTTCGAAGGAACACTAAGGGCCGCTCCCGCTACACCCCCCAGGTGGCTGCCCTCTGCTGGGGTCAGGACCTCGAACGCCACTTCCCCTACCCGTCCTACCACTACGACTACGTGCTGGCTGCTGACGTGGTCTACCATCACGACTTCCTGGAAGAGCTGCTGAAAACCATGCTTCACTTTTGCAGAGCAGGAAGTGGAACGACCTTACTGTTGGCCAACAAGATCCGCTTTCAGTCAGACCTCAGGTTTATAGAGCGCTTTGGGAGCAAATTTAACACCGTGCTGCTCACTGAGCTGCCACAGCAGGAGGTGAGGATATACAAGGCCACAGCCAAGGAGTGACACAGTTAATCCAGAGGTGTGAAATTCCTTAGATTAGGTTTTGTAATTAACTTTTGAGTGGAACAAAAACTTTTTTTTGTTTGTTTTTCTTTTTTCTTTTTTGTTGATTGCAATGCATCAGTTTGTATACTAAAAATGCCTACCTAATAGGATGTTTATGCGTCAGGACAGAATTTCTATTATTATTACCAGGTTCTAAGATTTTTYTAATTTAATCTAAGTGAACAAAAGAAAAAAAAGCAGATTCAACAATGACATTATTAAACAAAAACTGTGATGATAAACTAAGTCCACCATTCAGTTCACAGGTAAAAGTTGATGACATTTAAAAAAAACTGAGCAAGCATGGCTTGTTTGGAAGTGGTCCAAGAGAAAGTATTTTCTTTGAAAAGAACACGTTGGTGCGATTAATGTTTGCACAGCTGCATCTGAAAGGATGTTTATCCATAATGCACAGTTCCATGTTTGCAGCATTTCAGCACAAACACCTGACAGTAACTGTAAAGCACAGAGGTGGAGGGCGATGGTTTGGGTTGGTTTTGCAGTTACAGAATCTGGACACCCTGCAGTCACTGAGTCCAAACCAAAGTCCAATCTGTGGTTGCCTATTCAACAACTGAGGCTCAGCTCAGAACAAATTGGATCATGAAGGACTACAATCTTAAACACARCAGCAAATCTACAACAGAATAACTAAAACAAGAAAAATAATCAATGGTTGTAATGTCCAGTCAAAGTATASACTTCAGAACGCCTGAACTGCTCTGTGAACTTTAGGAGAGCTGTGCAAAAACAAATATCTGTAAACTGATGTTTAAAAAATGAAAAAAATGTATATATA
>NW_013952485.1:755661-761733 GCF_001266775.1 Austrofundulus limnaeus | reverse complement strand
TATATACACAGTATATATTAAATATAAAATGAAACAGTGGATCTGAGTTTTTGTAAACTTAAAGGTAGGTTTGAATAATCAGAGAACCTGATAAAAACCTAAATATTTATTTCTTATTATGTAAAACCATAAAACTGAAAGAGAATGCACACTTTTCCCATGATTGTACATTTGCTGTTTTTGTGTTTGTAAGTTTATAAACTTGACTAAGAACCAAGATAAGAATTACATTTTCACTTCCATTTTGTAAAACAGGTCTCTGGCATCTAAAGACATTTAACTTCTAGCTGTGATGAGTGTTTGCATGGCATTCCTTAACAGTACTTTGAACATTGTTTAACAGAAAAAGTTCCTGACACAAATTGTTATAAGAATAAGCTACTTTATTTGACATGGCAATTCCAAATATTTGTTACTTTTGATAYATTTGTTACATTTTTTTCTAGAAATAAATTGCTGTAACACCAGTCTCTTGTTTTTATTTGCCTCATCTCAAATACAGAATTCAAAAAAAGAGTCAGAAGTCATCAATCAAATAACCCTTAAAATTGTTTCTCTACAAGCTTGAAACATTGGATTTGTTGGTCTTAGCCCATGATAGTTTTTAGCTTTTTATTTTGTTGAAAAAAAAATACTATCCATTGAAAAGAGCGGAGACAAATACTGTAAGCAATTCAGTGACTGCACCAGATACTATAAAGCTCTGTTAGGAAGAGGTGGCTGAGCAAACTGAAGACGGGGAAAAAAATGTATAAATTGTCATTTTTAACAGCTAAGACTGTTCTGAAATCCATATTTATTTTTCTTCTTTTTCTTGTCCTTAAAAAGTCTCAAACTGTTTCATTCTGCAATCAGAAAGTTCAGAGGAGACTCGTGTCCTTCCCGAGGATTTGAGTTTTATAAAATGCATATTCTAAGGGATTACAAGTGATTCAAATTTCTGTGTTGTTATGATATACAGCACGTTGAGGACTTGGGCTGCTCTAGGATGGACTCCCTGCGGAGATCGTTTGGAATGGTGCCTTCGGGGCCCCAAAGTGTGAGCTCACCATAAATGCCCATCTCAATCATCTCCTCTTGCCAAGGGATTGGGATGTTACCAGTGGAGAACTCATCAAAAAAGGTTTTATCGGAATCCTCCAGGGCTACGCCCCTCACCGAGGAGAAAGCCCCAACGTCATCCAGACTTTTAGCATAAACCACTTTAGGGTCAGGGACAAAAGGAGGAGGTAGAATACCTAAAGAGGGAAGAAATGTGAAGATAAACTCATATTGTCTCATATTCAAGCAGTGATGCTAACAATAAGAAAATAGATTGTACCTGCATTCAGTTTTCTCCAGTTAATRCTSTTGAAAAACGGATGCGCTCTGATTTCATCACAGCATTCGTTTTTGAAACCCATCCTCTTATCCACGTCTTTGGCCAGTAGCCCGTCACACAGCGACTTGGCGTGCTCGCTGAAGTTATCCGGATAGGTCACCACGCGGGTCAACATGCGCTCCTTCATCTCTTCACGTTCAACCTGTGCGAGAAGCCAAACAACTTCCCATCAGCTCATCTGTTTCAGGAACTCTGCCGTTTTCTCTGCGTGAATWCTTGTTCAAGGACTAACCTTCTCCCCTCTGTTTCTAAAAGGATTCTTGGCAGCGATGAACTCATACAAAGTCACCCCYAAGGTGAAGTAGTCCACTGAAGAGTCGTATTTATCTCCTTTCAGCATCTCTGGAGCCATGTACCCTGCAAGAATCCAAATCAATGCRTTACCAAAAACCTCAATCGGTGAACAAACCTTAAAACTCCTCATTGGTCTTTACCTGGTGTTCCAGCATAGCCTTTGGTCATTGTTTTGCCTTCTTTTAGCTCCACAGCTAAACCCAAATCAGATATTCGAACATTGCCTGTTTAAAAAAAAATCCTGGTCAGTTATCACAAACAGATTCACAAAACAATTAGGTTTAATCGAAACAAATACCATCGTTATCCAGCAGCACGTTTTCTGGCTTGAGATCACGGTAGATGATTCTTTTCTGGTGAAGATGCTCTAAGCCTTGGATGATCTGAGCAATGTAAAAACAGGCTCTGGACTCCTCAAACCCCGGGTTGTTTTCATCCACCAGGTAAATATGATACCTGTAGAAACAGAACAGAGCACAGGTGAGCTTTTGGCGCCCTCATGAGTAGAGATGATCGAATGTCTACTCATTTCATCTATTAAATAGGAGCCAAATGACATTAGCCATCAGTGTGTTATATATTTAAACTGAATTTTTAAKGCTAAAGTCTACTTTTTTTCTGACTATAATTGGTGGGTGTTCTCTCAGAACACAAGTGTTAAAACATGAAAGAAAATTAATGCATGCCACAMATTCCTTGGCAGTCAAAGTTGCTTAAATTGACCTTAAACTTGTGCTTTCTCCCATGCATGTTTCTGAATAAACTATCACAAGCTTTCTCCATCACATGCAAGTAAGAATCATGTCTTTGCATCATTTATATGCAAATTTACTCTCAGCAGGAGTCACAGTTCACTTAAAATGTAATTTCAGTGTACATTGACRAGTAAGAGCAATACAACACGTTCTGTTTAGATTTAAAGATTATAGTTGAAGAAACAAAGTTTAAAAATTACTTGAGGTCCCCTCCATTCATGATGGTCATGACCAAACAAAGCTCTTCCTTTGTCTGGAAAGCATATGCCAATGAGACAATGAAGCGACTATGGACCTTCTCAAGAATCCTCTTCTCTACCATGGCCCCCTGCAAAAAAAGGAAGAGGAATAACCCATTTCAAATTGACATTAAGGACATTGAGAAAAGGAAGCTAAATGAGATTCTTGTCAACAAGGGTTAGCGGGCTCAAGTCCAGCCATTCTGGAAAAGTGAAAAAGTGACCATGGACAATACAAGGGCAAGATACAACTGTGCCAAGGAGTTCCCTTCAGAGGAGCTTTTCAGCAAAGCTCCCAGTAATCGCTCTATCCCCKTCTCAGTGTTTAAGTCTGCAGGGCTAAAGCCAAACAAGACAAAGGCAGGGACAAAGATGATTACCAACCTGAACAGCTCAGAGCACTTTCTCTAATGCATAAAACTTGCAAAATATCTTCAGTGTTCAAAACATTATGGAATAATAATAATAATAATAATAATGGGCTGAAACCCATATATATGTTGCGGTTCAATATATTTACTGATTGTTCTAAGTTAAAAGTGACGTTTAAAGCACAATTTTTGATATTTGTCTGAGAAGTTTGAAGAAGCATCATATTTACCTCATAGCCTTTCCTCTTCTTCAGCCTCTTCTTGTTGAGTTTCTTACAGGCGTAAAGTTTTCCAGTGGCTTTCATCTGACAGGCTGACACCTCCCCAAACCCACCTTTACCAAGCACACGGAAGTCCAGGAACCAGTCTGCATCCATGGGCTGCATCTCCAGCCACTTCCACTGCAGGAACCTCTTCAGGTACATGCTCTCCAGAAAGAAAACATATGGGGCCTCTCGAAGGTAGTCCAGCGTTTTTTTCAACGCTGCAGCAAACAAATCATCCCCCACAGACTCCAGACTTTCCTTCACCTTGGCTATGATGTCCTCAGGTAGGTAAGGGCAGAAGTGTTTGGCAGATGGGTCCATGTACCGCTGAACAATCTTGGAGGCTTTCTTTCCTTGTTCAGAGTCCTCTGCCAGATCATAGTCCTCAATGTCTTTCCACAAACGACAAGCACCATGATAGTCCTGATTTGCCTCCAAAAACTCCCTAAATAGTCGTTTGCCAATCGGCTGTTGCACGCAGACAGAGTCAAAGGCCAAATCCAGAGTGTCCCTCAGGCCCTCACAGACAGTGATATGGGGCAGTTTGAGTCGAGATTGGTACTTCTTATCCCGAGCTGCTGCAGCATTGGAGCCATCAATGCTTCCACGGGCGTTGATGTACGCAGAGTTTGCAACCACAGTGGTCAGTCCTCCGATATCCATGCTGAGGGTGGGTTAATGTTAAGAGAGGAAAAACATTGCAAAGAAAGGAGAGCTGAGGATGATAAATGATGCAAACTGGTGTGCAGGGGTTGAAAAGGAGAAAGCAAGAGTGAGGAAACAAAGCAGAAATCACATAGGAGTGATATGGAGAGCAGAGAAGACACACTGAAACTTAAGACTGGTGTCAGAACCAGAGTGGAGCATACTTTGCGGATCATACCACCCTCACACACACACACAAACACACACACACACAAAGCTAGGCACACACATACCTGAGTCAACACCTTTCAGTAATCCATTAACACCCAGATGCCCCAGACAAAGTGTGCGAGCAGTACAGTCTCATATCCTGGAGTGTTACTATCAAGTCACCCAGCAGTTAAGCAAAATAAGTGTTTAAAAATCATTTTAAAAAGATATATGATCTAAGAACAATCTAGAATGTTACACCRCAGTTCAAGGAAAACGATGAAACAAATTTTGTACTGATTTAAAACCTGACACATGGGGGWTGGTCAAAATAAATACTGCACCTCTTTTTAAAGAGTCTTTATTAGTGGATTTGAGGACTGCACAATATAATGCTAATTTATCKTCATTGTGATAACAGCCTGTGCAGGAGGCACAAAAAAACTGCATAACCTGCAATAAATGATTGTCTCAAATGATGCATTTGTGTTTTGTAAGCATCAGTCTGATCAACCAAATGGACTTGAGATACCACATCAAACCATAATCACTTGAGTGGAGAAAACGTTGCTGGACAACTGCAATGAGAGAATTTGAAGTTAGATTTAGGTTTGTTAACTTTGGTTTAAAATTCTTTAACTTATTTTCAGATGTTTTYATCATTTATTGTAAAAGATCTGCTAGAAAGGGGCGTTTTGCAGTATTTAAAGCATCAAAAAAATTTTAATGGAGGCAACGCATTAAAATCATTAAACTATTCATGCAATTTGTTGTTTCACTGCTACTACAGCAGCTGTGTCTAGTTTCACATTTAAAATATAAACCTGTCATGTTGTAATGGATAGGATGCATTAGTTGTTTTTTGGTCTGAACCCAGAGCAGAAAGGCATCCACACTGCATACTTATTTGTTCATTAATCACAAGTCCTGGTATCACACATCACAGGTATTCCTAAGATTGTGCAGCCTTAACTGATTAATTCTACAGAACTGTTGCCCATAAATACAAAATACTTAGTTYAATAAGGATTTGGTAAAATGGTTCTGAGCTGATTAGGAAAGTCACAGAATTGTCACTTAAAAAATACAATCAGTCATAATAACCACAGGTTTCCCCCTAAATAACTATTTAAGTTTCCATTTTATTTTCCAGTTTTATAAATGAGAAAACAGGTATCAAATCCATCCAAAATACATTTTTATGCTGATATACAGTGGAACTCTCCCTGAATCGAGCTGTTGAGATTTYATACAAGAAGCTGGTCACTTCAGAAATCTGTTCAAACTTCAATTCTGAATTTTAAAAATAATTTTACTAACTCGTTCCCACCTTACAGCGGCTGATCACTCCATTGCAGTTCTAAAACAAAATGTAACATMACAAACCCCAAAGAGGTGAAAAATATTCTTTTCAAGTTTAATACTGACAAAACTATTGTTTTAAAAATTGGGCMACGCTGACCATTTCCATCTTTCTTCATCATTGCCAAAAAGACTGAAATCCTAGTCTCAGAAACATCACTGTTTCTTGTTAATTCTTAAGATTAGACCTCCAAATAAGAAAAATGTACATTGTTGGCTGCGAAGGTGTTGAGCATTGGTGGATCACTCAGGTAATACAAAACCTACAGCAAACAGCTGGTAAATAGACCTTGTTCAGTTTTTTTGTTTTTGTAATAAATTTAAAGTACCATCAGAACACTCATCATTTACAGTATACTTATACAAACTTGTAGCTCATAGATGTTCATTGGTAGTGAAACGTGTTGGAATTAGCCAATATGGTTTAATGCAGTACATCCTTTCTGGTTGCAACATTTCCTTTATCTTATATTATTTACAAAGAGAGGTCCTTCTAAATAAAATAGCATATTGTGATAAAGTTCATTGTTTTCTGTAATGTACTGATAA
>NW_013952485.1:737111-754178 GCF_001266775.1 Austrofundulus limnaeus | reverse complement strand
TTGTTGATTCAGATGATTTGGTTAATAAGTCGTTTAGAGAACCTTTTCATGATATGCTAATTTTTTGAGATAGGGATTTTTGGTTTTTCTTTACTTTACCAAAATCATCAATAATAAAACAAAAAAAGGCTTATACTTCAGTTGGTGTGCAATGAATCTAAAATACTGTATATGAAAGTTTAATGTTTATCAGTACGTTAGAGAAAATAATGAACTTCACCACAATGTGCTAATTTTTTGAGGACCTGTAATGTTTGTATTCTTTGTCACCATCTTGACCAAAACAAGATTTTATGTGATCAGTTCAGAGTTCAAAGTGTTAGGGATGACTAAGCTAACTGATGGTTATAACTAGTTGATCCTTAACCTACACAATGAACAGACACTCGTTTCACTTTTCCATGCTCTACAATGTTTTGGGGGGACTCTTTTTGTCCAAAATTATCCTAAAAAATAAACAGAAAACAAAGCACCATTATTCACAATGCCTAAAAATATACTTGAGTAAAGGATGGTTTTCTAACTGTACATGTGACTGTCTTTAAGATGTTTAAAGTGACAAATCCGTACATGTTTTGTTGCCAGAGAAAAATAAATAAAATATCAACACAGCCTCCACAGTTTATGCTTCATTATGTTCTTAATGACAGAGCTATAACTGCATTTCTGGTTGTGATACAGGTTTTCTAAATGTCATCCCATAAAAATCAATGACTACTTTCAAATTATCTGCTGACATGTGAAATGGCAAAACTATCAAATAGAGGGAGCAATCAATAGCAATCAGATTTTCTATACTTTTCCTCTGTTAAAGTAGCTCTTAAAAGTATGATTTTTTTACTCTAAAATCACTACCAGGCTTTTTTAGAAACAAACTCGAAGAAACAGTACATAGAAACTTATTAAAACAATCTATATTTTAATTTGCAAACTTATATTAGATTACAGAAAAGGTATTTGGAAGAGTCAGTACATGTGTCTTGGTTTTCAAAAGGGTGATCTTTGAAGGGAGTACACAAAGACCTATACAAGCACACATTTTGTTACATCAATAATTTTTGACGGTCTGTCTTTACCACTGGCCTCTAAAGGATACTATAAGCTACAATCGTGGTAGGATTTAGATACATCATTAACAAACAAAGCTTAATTACCTATAAGGAGCCTGGGTTATGAGTCTTTACCTCACTGCTGCCATTGTTTTGTAAACACCAACACGGCATCAACAGGGCGGTGATTGACAGTTCAACTCCAGAATACAAAAAAAAAAAAAAAAAAAAAAAAAAAAAAAAAAAAAAAAAAAATCAACTAACAAACAAGATCAGAAAGCAGCTGCCTACAAAACATAAGGAAGCCAACCCAACACAATGGGAATAAAACTATTTCAAATAATTACCCAGAACACAAAACAATGTACTGACAAGTTTGATGGAGTCCCGACCAGGGACACCATGAAAAACTGTATTCAGCCATTCAGAATCAACGGAGYTGTGCTAAACACAACGTTAACGCAAACATTTTTGGAACATTTTGATCATAATGTCTTGTCTGTCCAAAAGTAACTATAAAATAACACCTACTCAAACACATTTTACATTCTCCAACAAAAATATGTTTACCCATGTGATAAAGAGGAAGATGGCTTATTGATAAGAGGATTAGACGTACAAAGATTTCAGGTGGCAGAGCCACAATCTACAGTTCCCTTGGATCAACTGTCCCCCAGAGTTGTGGTGCAGGTGAGCATGTTTCAGGAGCAGAACAAAGATGGGTATAAAGAAAAAAAACAAAAAAAAAAAAAAACACCTGTGTTCTTTCAATATTCATCTACACCCCTGAGAAAGCCAGACAGAGATCCAGGCATGAGGAAACCAGGGAAAAGGCTCGAGAAGCACACACAAAAAGGGGACTAAATTCCCACTGTGACTGTTGTTTGAAGGACTGTGCTTGTTGGAGTGGTGAAGGTGGAGCAGGGTTAGTCTTCATCATCGTTCTCCTCATACTCATCGTCGTCGTCATCCCCCATGTAAGACACTGGAGTCTCCACGCGAGACCCGCTGTAGTGAGAGTCGTTTGAACTTGACGCCATGGTGCCATCAGTGCACCCATCACTGCAACACAAGAGGGAATCAGTTATAAATTCATTTAAAAACAAGAACACATATGAATAAAAAGACCTGCTTTCTTATTTAGACAACAGTTAACATGTCTCACCTGCTAGCAGTATAACGAGCTCCATTGGCTGAGGAGCCTCCTGTGATGTACACATTACTGATCGGACCTTTTGCCATCTCTTGGGGAAAAAAGTGGGAGGAACATGTTTAATATTAACGCATAACTCAAACTCATTCCTTGGCAGTATCTACTGGAAGCAAATTAATAACATCACATGTCAAAACTTGCGTGGCATCAACAGGTAATTAGGTGTGTTTAATTTTTTTTTTTTTTTTTTTTTTGCATGATAGCAACAAACTTCATGTGGAGGCAAGAGAGAAATCTCTCAAGGATCTACTCTATCCCAGATGACGTCAGAAGACTGAAGGAGTTTGAACAAATATGACCTGTTTTTTTCCACCAAGAACCTTTACAAGGAATTACAAATGTGCAAATGGTGGTCACACCAGATACTGACCCCCAATAAAGCAAAACAGCACATTTAAGAGTGTCCTTTTATTGTGGCCAGCCTAAAGCCCTATTCTGACAGGACTAGTTTTACCCAGGGACCACATGCTAATTGTAATAATCGTGGAGATTGTGTTGTTAATCTCATGCAAATTGGCCATGTCAGTAATTTGTAAAGTAAAAATTCCCCCTCAAATCTGCTGAACTCTGAGGTCCTCTGAAAACACTAATCCAATGTGAAAAGGCATCTATGTGATTTGGTCAGGAATGGGCTGAATCTCATATGTAATTAAGTGTTTTTTGTTTCCTGGGCGCATTTTTTATTTGCTTTTGGTGAAGAATGGAGGCTGGATTGGAGTGCATTGAAAACCTTTTGGGTCCCAGGGCAGCAAAACTGACAAAAAATAAAAAAGGCTGAAGAGAAGGAGCAAAATCAGATCCAAATGGTGGCTCACATCATGCACCCTCGCCAGCAGTGTAGGCATTTATACTTGGTGCTTACATTGTAGTATTCTCCAAAATTACATGTGGCAGAACACTTATGAAGAACTTATGAAATGTTGTAAATAGAAGAGCAAACGTTTGATGAACAAACAGAATGGTGCACGGCATGCGCCGACTTTGCGGAGCACTTTTGGCATGCGCACCCTTGCYGTGTTCACCGCGTCAACTATAAACCAGGCTTCAATTTCATATCTGGGAGATGTCTGTAAATTTAAGCAAAATTTCAGGCTTTGGTAATCCCGTGCGAATGCGCCACATTAAAAACAGGTGTTGGGACGGAATGTATTTATTACTTGTACAAGTGGTCCCCATAATGCTTATCCYGCTGTCTAATCAGCATCTTGATATGCCACATGTTCGAGGTGGGATTGGTTATCTCTGCAAAGAAGTGCCACTTAACACAGATTTACACAAATTTCTGAACAATATTTGAAGGAAGAGGGTCTATTGTGAATGGTTGTAGATCTTTGAGATCAGTTYATAAAAAAATGGGAGCAAAAACTCAAGTATTGTGTTTATATTTTTGTTCAGTATATAAACCTATGTCTGTATGGCGTTAATTTTGTGTTTTTATTATTCAATCAAACAAAAAAGCAGTTTCAATCAAAAATGGAGAGCCAAGWTGAACTGTGCTGTAGAGGCGCTACTGGAAAATGGGGCACTAGACCACAGTCCTTCATGGGTTCTTGATCAATGGAAAAAACTGCTGTGATCAAAATATGGTAAATACTTTGACTCATGACAGCATCACTGTACAAGTCTTACAAAAGCTGAACTTTTATTTTAACAGTTAATAACTTTAGAAAAAGGTGACAGGTCATWTCTAATTTCACTACAATAAATAATCAAACAATTTTTAACAAAACTTGATGCAGATGAAACTTAAATTGATAACATTGCATTTTAAGCTTTGTGCAAGCTTTTAGGATATAATTATCTAGTTTGAGACGAGGATTTATTTTTAAGTTGCCTGAGGTCTAGGCATTTAGCTAGGGGGGTGTCAAGTTGTCTGTTCTACACCCTGGTCTGATTTACAACGCCCTGGGTCTGCTTTACTACACCCTGGTCCGCTTTACGACATTGATGCGCCTATAATATGTGAGGCTGYGSACGYCCATYGATTCAATYCCATTTTTGCCAGACACTGAAGCTGCTCCAGAGCCAATCTAGAAAAAGATCACACTGYACTAATAGGAAAAGCAAAGAGCACAACATCCATATTTTTAAAATAATTCACCAAAAAGCACATATTTATACATAAATGCTGTCAAAATTGATCACCCTGTTCGGGAAGCTGATGAAAACATGCAATGCTGAGAACACCCGTGATGTAATTTTCGTCATGAAATTGCGACAATCMGTGACAATTTCGGCAGTTCGGAGGGAGTGTGAAGTAGGCTTTAGACCTCAACTAAGAGACCAAAATGAGAGAAAATATCTAGAAAATTACACTGACTTTTTTAAGAATTCACTTGCAAATTATGGTGGAACATAAGTATTTTGTCAATAACAAGCATGATTTCTGGCTCTTGCAGATCTGAAAGTTCTTCTTTAAGAGGCTCCTCTGTCCTCCACTCATTACCTGTAGTAACGGCACCTGTTAGAACTCCAAACTCCACTATGGTGAAGACCACAGAGCAGTGTAAGGACACCAGAAACAAAATTGTAGAACTGCACCAGGCTGGGAAGACTGAATCTGCAGTAGGCAAAGTGGTTTGGTGTGAAGAAATCTACTGTGGGAGTGATAAATAGAAAATGTAAGACCTTCAAGACCACTGATAATCTGCCTCTATCAGGGACTCCACGCAAGATCTCACCCCGTGGGGTCAAAATGATCACAAGAACGGTGGGGAAAAGTCCCAGAACAACTCAGGGGAGACCTGGTGAATGACCTGCAGGAGGCTTGGACTAACGTAACAAAGGCTACTGTCAGTAGCACACTACACCACCAGGGACTCAGATCCTGCAGGGCCAGACGTGTCCTCCTGCTTAAGCCAGTACATATCCAGGCACGTCTGAAGTTTGCTAGAGAGCATTTGGATGTTCCAGAAGAGTATTGGCAGAATGTCATATGGTCAGATGAAACCAAAGTAGAACTATTTGGTAGAAACAACTCGTCGTGTTTGGAGGAGAGTGAATCCTGAGTTGCATCAAAAGAACACCATACCAACTGTGAAGCATGGAGGTGGCAACATCATGCTCTGGGGCTGTTTTTCTGTAAAGGAACCAGGACAACTGATCCGTGTACATGAAAGAATGAATGGGGCCATGTATTATGAGATTTTGTGTGCAAACCTCCTTCCATCAGCAAGGGCAATGAAGATGAAACTTGGCTGGGTCTTTCAGCATGACAACGATCCCAAGCACACTGCCAGGGCAACAAAGGAGTGGCTTCGTAAGAAACATTTCAAGGTCCTGGAGCAGCCTAGCCAGTCTTCAGATTTCATCCCTATAGAAAACCTTTGGAGGGCGGTGAAAGTTCGTGTCGCTCAGCGACAGCCCCAAAACATCACTGCTCTAGGAGATCTGCATGGAGGAATGGGCCAACATACCAGCAACAGTGTGCGCCAACCTGGTGAAGACTTACAGAAAACCTTTGACCTCTGTCATTGTCAACAAAGGATATATAATAAAGTATTGAGATTAACTTTTGTTAGTGACCAAATACTTATTTTTAGGGGTGCACGATAGTTATCGGCCCGATATCAAGGAATTATGATGTCATACTTATCGGTCCGATATCATAACAGAAATCGATAATATGTACATGTTTGCCAGCGCRGCAATGAGTGTTTATTTTTATCCTTTTGGTCAAGCCGCTTCCCGATCTYGCATTTCCTGCACATGCTTCTTGCGAGCTCCTTGCACTTGGCCRAACCGGCGCCGCATATGTAAATTCGGGGTAGAAAATGCAGCACACAAATGAAGCAGGAGGAAAACTGATTTTATCAGAAATATAATTTTAAAAAGCCCTAGAAATCCAAGGAAATCAGTTTTCATCAAYGTCAACATAAAGAGGACAAGGGGACATGCACAGGATGACATTTCTCGCTTTTTCTCTAAAGCGAAGGTAGGGTAATCCGTCCGTCCGTTTTCTTCCGCTTATCCGGGAGCGGGTTGCGGGGTCAGCAGCCTAAGCAGAGAGATCCAGACCTCCCTCTCCCAAGCCACTTGGACCAGCTCGTCCAGGGGAATCCCAAGGCGTTCCCAGACCAGTCAAGAGACATAGTCCCTCCAGCGTGTCCTGGGTCTTCAGCTGGGCCTCCTCCCAGTGGGACGTGCCCGAACACCTCACCAGGGAGGCGTCCAGGAGGCATCCTAACCAGATGCCCGAGCCACCTCAACTGGCTCCTCTCGATGTGGAGGAGTAGCAGCTGTACTCTGAGTCCCTCCTGGATGACCAAGCTTCTCACCCCATCTCTAAAGGAGAGCCCAGACACTCTGTGGAGGAAACTCATTTTGGCCGCTTGTATCCGCGATCTTGTTCTTTCGGTCACTACCCAAAGTTCGTGACCATAGATGAGGGTAGGAACGTAGACCGACTGGCAAATCGAGAGCTTCGCTTTCGGGCTCAGCTCCGGCTTCACCGCGACAGACCGGTACAGCGCCCACATCACTGCAGACGCAGCACCAATCCGCCTGTCAATCTCCCTCTCCATTCTTCCCTCATTCGTGAACAAGACCCCAAGATACTTAAACTCCTCCACTTGGGGCAGGTCCTCCTCCCTGACCCGGAGAAGACACCCTACCGGTTTCCGGCTCAAGACCATGGTCTCGGATTTGGAGGCACTGACCCTCATCCCGGCCGCTTCACACTCTGCTGTGAACCACTCCAGTGAGAGCTGGAGATCACGATTTGATGAAGCCAATAGGACGACATCATCCGCAAAAAGCAGAGATCAAACAGACCAAAAAGGATCTCCAAAACACCTTGGCTGCGAAATTCTGTCCATAAAAATTATGAACAGAATCGGTGACRAAGGGCAACCATGACGGAGTCCAACTCTCACCGGAAATGAGTCCATCTTACTACCGGCAAATGTGGACTAMGCTCTGGCACCGGTCGTACAGGGATCTAACAGCCCGTATCAACAGGCCTGGTACCCCATACTCCCAAAATACCCCCCCACAGGAGTCCCCGAGGGACACAGTCAAATGCCTTCTCCAAATCCACAAAACACATGTAAACAGGTTGAGCGAACTCCCATGCACCCTCCAGGACCCTGCTGAGGGTGTAGAGCTAGTCCGCTGTTCAACGACCAGGACGAAAACCACACTGCTCTTCCTGAATCCGAGATTCGACTATCCAACGGACCCTCCTCTCCAGGACCCCTGAATAGACCTTGCCAGGGAGGCTCAGAAGTGTGATCCCCCTWTAGTTGGAACACACTCTGTGGTCCCCCTTTTTAAAYAGGGGGACCACCACTCCGGAATGCCAATCCAGAGGAACTGCYCCCGATGTCCATGCGATGTTGTAGAGYCGCGTCAACCAACACAACCCCACAACATCCAGAGCCTTAAGGATCTSCTGGCGGATCTCATCCACCCCCGGCGCCCTGCCACCGAGGAKCTTTTTAACCACCTCAGTGACCTCGGCACCARAGRYTGGAAAGTCCAACCCAGGGTCATCAGGCTCTGCTTCCTCATGGGAAGACGTGTCGTTAGGATTGAGAAGGTCTTCGAATTATTCTGCCAACCAACCCACAACGTCCTCAGTTGAGGTCAGCAGCGCACTATTCCCACTACAAATAGTGTTGGTGGCTGCTTCCAGAGTCCCACAGGCCAAAAGAAAACCCGATAGGACTCCTCCTTCAGCCTGACAGCATCCCTCACTACTGATGTTCGAGGGTTGCCGCCACGACAGGTACCTACAACGTTACGGGCCATAACTTACGGCCACAGCTCAGGTAAGCCACCTCGACTTACAGCTGTAATTTTAAACATGTTAGCAAGAATGTAAAGTCAGACTGTAGCTTTATTAGTAGGTACAGGCAATCATTGTTAAAAAATTAAATTAAAAAAAAAGCAGTGAACTGAGACTGTACAAGACACCCTCTTGAAAAATCCTACCTAAAAGCCTGCTGAGGCTAGATTTCAAATAAACATTAGGTGCAAATTTGATAAAACCTCTTCAATCAATCTAATAAATATTTTCTGTGAATATAGATAGGTTGAATTACAAAACCAAAATAAACTCTGGTTATGACTGACACTTCAACAAGCAGAAAGCATGAAAGAACATGGGGATACCTACCTATAACATAAGGCTCCAAAGCTTTGGGCACCAGACTGCGTGCAACTTTCAGATCCTCTGCAGAACATTTTCCCACCTCCAAACCACAGGCCATGCCCATTCGCTTCAGCACCTCAATGTCATCGTGAATCTCAAACATGCTGTCAAAATTGAACAAATACTCGAACCTGCACACAAAGAGAACAGGAGACATGGAAAAACATGAATTTGCTCTAGTTTTTAAGATAATCTAATCAGCATGTCTTCTTTACTCTTAACTACTTTTAACAAAAGCATACATGTAAAATGTAAAAATGTATAAAAAATTATTAATGTTAACAAGAGCTTAGAAAATTTCCCTTTCCATCAGTTTKTAAGCTTTAATTTAATTTTATGTTAATCAGGGTGATGTTAAAGAACAYTTATAAATTAAGTTTACAACATTTCTTCAAAGAAAATGTCTGAAAACAAGAAAATTTTTCTCAGACACTTATTTTTGTCATACTCATCCTGACACAGAACCTGATAACAGAAGCAACCACACGATAGCATGTCTGTCATATGTGTGGATATCGCTTAGTTTGATGCACATCTAGCATCATCATTCTTCTCCGTTTAAAAAAAAACAGAACTTACATTCTGAAATTACTCTGGCTTTTGCATTTTACTCTATCAAATCTTCCACAAAAAACACGATGAACGTGTGCAATTTTTATTACTGTGAATTAATTCCAACACTTTCCCTGTTACTGGATGCTAACAAAACAAAGTGAATGATCACAAACTTGTCATTGGAGATGCTGCAGTCGATCACAGTTTTCTTGCTGGTGTTGACGATTATGAAGGGAAGGTGGATGATGGAGTTGGGAGGTGGTGGCCTGTTTGCTTGCTGCTCCGTCTGTCTGTTCCTCTGAACAAGGTTCTTAAAGGCTATTTGCTGTRGGAAATTACAGAAATAAAACTGTTCAACAACTACACAGATAACTGACTCCTTCCAGTTGTAGCAGATATCAGAGGGGGAAAAGTACAAACCCAACATTCAGTCCCACCTGCAGTATGAGCTCCTGAAGCTGCGATTGTTTCTGCTTGATCCTCTCCAGCCGCCTTTGTCTTTCCACCTGTAGAAGAAATATAAAAATTAGAGACAAAAAAATAGCGTGGGTTGGTGGATAGAGCATAGATAAAAAAAAGTTTTATGACAAATTACTGTGAAAATGTTGTTCAGTGTCTCTACCTCTAAATTTTGGCACTCCTGAGCAGAGTTTGTGGGCAAGCCAATCCACTTGATTTCCTTCTTCTCTTTAGAGATGATGTTCATGGCCATGAGCACATTCAAAGCATCATAAACACGCCGCCGAATGTTCTTCTGGTCGTACACATGCTATGAGAGAAACACATGGGTCAAAACATTAAAACAAAAAACACCCTAACTGGGCAAATATCTGCAGAATCTAGAAGCACGTTTGTCTGTGTTAAAGGTTAGCTCCACTAAGTCCCAGCTGCAGCACTCACTGAGTCATTAGGGGACATGTGGTTGTCTGAAGAGCTGAACTCTGCAACCAGCTCATCTGCAACTTCATTGTAGGTCGTCACTCCTTTCTTCTGCACCTTCTCGCACACTTTCATGGAGAAATGCCTCAAACCTTTTCCATTCTTTTCCCCTTTTTTACCCCGCTTTCTGTTGACAGAAATTGGGGACTAAATTGTTTACTTCATGTAAAACAACTCTTACATTACAGACTCGACACCATCCTGAACAATTTATTTCATGTGAACATTTTGAGGACTTACCCTGACGACCAAGGAGAGGAATCAGCTGGCTGGCTCTGTGTGAGGAACTGAGAGCTCGGTGTGTGTGGACTGTTTAATAATATTGTATTTGATACTGTTGGCCTCTGGGGTGTTCCAATTACCTATTAAAAAAAAAACAGCATAAAACTGAAAATACAGATATTCAGAATCAACAGTAAGTATGATATAATCGCAAAAATTAAATCCTTTCCAGATAAATTTAATTCGACTTTTAGAAAACATTGAATGGAGACTAAAAATGAGACAACACAGTCCTAAATACAACTTCTGAGCTCGTGTCGCTCYAGAGAGCCACATTTAATGTTTGTCAAATCAACGGAGAGCCCACAGTCAAGCTTATGTTAGTGGATGCTRAACTTATTGGCACGTTATTTTCCCAAACACCAACTGTTACCTCATTATCTGTAAAACTGACTGTAAAATCTAGGGCTGCAACTAACGATTATTTTAATAATCAATTAATCATTGAAGCCCTAGTAAAATCAGCTTAATATTGTATTCGTTTTAGATGTATTATACACATTTTAGTTCATGTGCTGTATTTATTTGAATATCTGTTGAATACTGACAAACTAAAACCAAGGCAGGAAAACTGGATAAACTGCAGTCTCTTTTTGACTTCAGAATTTTTATACTTTTTTTAGATTTCCTAGGTACAAATAAGACCCGAACAAAGAAAGGACTTGCCTAAATATAAAGTTCCTAATAAAAAATTGAGGCATTCAAAAGATARGTGATCTATTCCTTCACTAAGGTGATATGTAAGCTGATTTCCGTTGGGTATACATTGCTTGTACATAATGAGATGATGGGTGTAATCCTGCTGACTGGAGAGTTGATAAGCTTAGGATCAACTGCCTCCACCTACCCACTGCCCGGTCACCTCACAATGATAATKGAGGGGCTTACACAACAGCAAAAGAAGTGCCAACAAAAACATCACGTAAAACATAAATAAAAGTCACAAACATAAGAAACTCTAGAGATGTTTTAAAACTCCCACATCAAAAGGTGGCAACACTGCCTTCATAATACCACGCACTCACCATGTGTGGCACATGTTGCATGTGTGTAGTAATATTCACGTTGGACGGCCCGAGGGTTTTGGGTAGTAGCTGTTTGGCCACAGGGGCAGCTGTAGGCTGGACAGTAACCAAGGACAGGATACCTAACAGAAGACAGGAGATCAGTAACGAGGACTGAAACATTGCCCCCTGTCGTTCAAACACAAAGGACTTACCCTGAAGATAAATTTTATTTGTGGGATTGCCAATCAGTTCAAGTAGAGGTTATAACTTAGGAATAGACTGAGCTTTAAGCGTATAATGACTGGCAAGATGAATAATGGTAAAGTATACCTTTGCTGGGGCTCTGATTCTGATCAATAAAAACCTTCAGCTCTCCATTTGTTTCAATCAGACCAGCCTGTAATCAAAATCACATTATTGAAATTAAAATATCAATGAGTTTTTAAATTTACTCAAGCAAATTCTCAACAGAAGAAAAAGTGAAACAGAGGCCTTAAACAAATTAAAGCAACATAAAACACAATATATTGATACCAACTACAGTGAATCCCATTTACATAAGGTTTATCCAATCAGCCTGATGCTTTAAACGGTGTTACCAAAGGTACTGCTATAATATTTTTGGTTGCTGTAATGGCCTAATAATATGGAAAGGTACATAAATTTTGGAGACAATAATAGATTTCAGTGTGCAAGCATTTAGCCTGCAACTATCAGTCAACATAACTGACAATGTGGATAATAACATGAGTCAACGTGGCAGTTTGATGTTGATGCATTGTATTATTTACCCACAKTAATGTTCATTTGTAACTGCAATGCAATACTTGAACTACTGGGAGCAGAATCACTTCTATYGTCTGCGGTTGCATTGTTTACCACTGAAGAGTGCCTTCATTCCATGGCAGCACAGCAGCAGTAAAAACATGATCACAACACAACATTAGATGCTAATACGCTGCAACCATGATTACCCTCTGCAGGTGGGTAAATTTCAGAAAGTTAGCTTGTTCGACAGGTTGATGCTTTATAAATCCTATTTTGAGTGACTGATCATGTCGCGCTGTAGCCATCTGTCTATATGTTTTGTTAGTTTATCATCAGAAATCAGGGTTTGTTGGAAGCGGAGCTGTTAGTTATGTCAGTGTTTTTCAACCCTGGTCCTCAAGGCACACTGCCCTGCATGTTTTAGATGTTSCCCTGCTYCAACACAGCTGATTTCAGTTGGTCACTAATTAGTAGGGGTGGGAATCTTTTACTATCTCACGATTCAATTCTGATTTTTGGGGCCACGATTCGATTCAAAAACGATTTTTCGTTCAAAACTGATAATGTGAGCCCATTTGCCGTGTTCCCAAAGTGCTTCATCTTCATTTTGCAAACCTTGCACACCTCACTCATGTCAAAYTCAGACTCATTCAGTACAAAAACAAAACTGAGCCCAAATCTTAACATTTAATGAAGACAGGGCCAGTTGAATCTCGCTTTCCTCCAGTTTTGTAGTTTCTTCTTTGTTTTGGTGCTTTCTGCACATTCATATGTTCCAGAAGCAGCTGCATGATGACGTCAGCACATCCCATTTAGTTACAAAATGGAGGCTGACTGCCTTTAGAGTTGCTTTATTTTTTTTATTTATAAAAATCGATTTTGGGACATTTTAAATAGATTCTGAATCTTAGTAAATGTGAATCACTATTCTGATGTAAAACTTTTTTTTGGTGCACCACTACTAATTAGCAGGCTTTTTGGTGAACTGCAATCACCTGAATCAGGTGCGTTAAAGCAGGGAAACCTCTAAAACATGCAGGGCAGTGTGCCTTGAGGACCAGGGTTGAAAAACACTGAGTTATGTTAAAGCTTAAGCTAACGTTAAGTGCCATCATATTAAATCACTGAATTATAGTACGAATCCATCTGGTTTCGTCTTCTCTCTTGTTTTATGACATTGAAGCCTTATTTGAACTTTTGGACTGCCAGATCCAGCACGATTTTATGACAGGATGGATTATCTTCTTACTTTTATGCACCTGAATGTCACTTTAAACCAATTTTGGACTTGGAAAGTTACGTCTGCACACAGGAGGGCAGGTTAACAGCCCCTCAYGTTGAASAGGCTGYTATTTTGAGTTATCTGTACACTAACTGTTTGTTTAAAAGATTAATTGCAGTTTAACATGTATTATGTAATTTCATTTTTATTATGTTTGCATGTATTMATGTTAAAAYGCATCTGAGTAAGCTATTAAGTTTGAGGTTCAAAKGGGTCATAATTTTAATTTGCTATGGAAACTTGTTATATTAAAAAAGATACAGACGCTGGATAACAGTGATATTTACAGGYATGATGAGTAGGTGAAATGTGCCCTGGAGCTGGCACAGGAGGTGYGCCCACAGGAAGCATAGATAAGACATAACAAAAGTAATTGTTGACTAATTGAAAAATAAAAGCAGATTAGTCAACTATCAAAATAGTCATTAGTTGCAGCTTTAGCCTGTACTGAACTACCGAGCCATTTAACATTTGATTACCTTTTCTCATGGTCCATATATTGCTTCAAGCATAAATGTTTGTGAAATCACATAAACACAACAACATAGCAACATTTGGACTTTATTATTCTAAATAGAATGCATAAAGTGCAATAACAAAAAAATTAAAACCTTTTTTTCAAAAGGCACATGGTATGATGGGTAGAAATTTAAAGGTACTTCATCAAAAAAGTGGCAAATGACAAAATACCTTCCATGTGTTTGGTTACTTACATCTTTAGCCATGATCCCAAAGGACCTGAAGGCGTTTGGTTCAGGTTAAAGAGATTTTCTTCWGCCTTTCAATATTCACAGCCCTGCAAAATAAAAAAAAAATGCAAAACTATGAGCAATGACTTGGAAGCTTTGTGGTTCATACAATAAAATTATTTCCCCATAAATACTAAATAAACAGGTTTATTTGATTGTGTTTTGGAGTTATTTCTGAAGTAAGGCCCATTTCAGATGGTGGCTAAGAGCACACTATAGAAAGCTAACTCCATCTCCAACGTTAGCTCCACTTTYCCTTCATTACAACTAGAAAAACTGATGGTAAACGTGGATAATTACGCGCATTTCAACTCGACTTGTCTTTGAATGTGARCACGCTGTGTAAATATAAAAGCACATTAAAGAATCAGTTGATGCTCACAACTTTTCCTCRGCTAAGTGTGCACAAACAAGGCCTACTTTCAGGGTACCGAGCACGTCCGGAGGAGAGGCATCGTCCAACTTCTGCTACAGCTCACAAAAACACACTCCAACTTTATCCGAACGCCACAAAACCCGTAATAATTCTTCCCGAGCGGGACGATATAGTTACAGGCAGCACATTTTGCACAACACAGCACCAGCTTTCACTAAACGTGTTGAAAGAAAATGAACAATCTTTTGTTGACTGCAGCTGGCTAGCGTCGCGGCTAACAGCGTCAGGTTCAGCTCAGCAGCTCCGTCTTTAGCTCGCTAGTTGTTAGCTTGTGCACGTTTTGAGACGACTGGCAATTTGTTTGGGCAGATTCCCGGTTTTGAGCTGCAGCCTAAAGCCTGTTTTTAAGGATGGACTRATGTTGGGAGAAAGAAGTGCGCGTTTCTCACGGTGAGGGGAGTTAATGTTGAGAATCTGTGCACTTACGAGTGCACTCTCCTGTCGCCTCGACGGCTGTTGTTGTTGGCATTAGAGAGCGGAGGAAGAGGAGGTCTAAACCCCATCTAAACAGGAAACTAACTAACCAAAGTCTAAGTACTTTTAAACTGTTTTATTATTAAAGCCAATTATTTTCCCTATAAGGCCTAAAGTATTTGACCCAAGACTTTTTAATCTTCTCTAAAGTCTTTCGGTTTTGTCGGAGTAAAAAACGATGCCAGGTTTAGCCTGTTGGTCGACTTCTGATGGTTCTCATCTGAGAGGTTTACAACATAAAATATGGACATAAATGCTTTATTAGGACTTGTTTTGCCACAGCAGAATATTTTAACTTACCATACAAAAAGGGCAAAGTAAAAACACATACATCATACACAATCTAAAAGTAGAAAAAATAGGGAAAAAATGTAAAATAATCAATAGACATTTAATAATTCAAAACTTCTATTAAACAAACAAACACAATAAATAAGCTAAAACATAACTATAAAAATGCTAACTTTAATACATGGCAATTCCTCATATGTGATCCCCACTGCTTCTAATAAAAAGCAGTAAATTAATAATTAAGTCATAAGAGTCTACAACAAACAAAATGTCCACACATRGGATTAATTTAGTCAGGGTCTTGARTCTGGATAAASAAAKTTCAAGATCCAGGGCTACTCCAAAATATAAACACAATTTAGCAGATTTTATGCAAACTGCAAAGGTTATTCCACATATTACAAAAAAATAATCCTTAAAGCGTAGTTTTACTTTTAATTTGTTTTTTAGGATGCATCAGCTCAGCTCAGTCAGACAAAAACAAATATGACTAATCAATACTGTTGTTTTCTGCAGAATGTGCTACAATTCAAGACAAATTTGGTTTATTCATAACGTATGTTCAAATACAAAATACTTTTTGAACAATAATAACAATCTGAGAACTTGCAATAACGAAACAAAATGTGAAACCATCATTAACTTTTTAAATGRTGTAAGAACAAAAAGGTTTAAAGACCTGGGTGAAGATGAGTGTTTTATTGTGACAAAATGCAGTCTATTTGCCATCGGATCGTAAACGAGCAGCGATCTGCTMCTCAACACAAAAACATTAACAAACACAAGCTACATGTCAACATAACCAATTGCTAACTTCGCTAATTAGCAACTGGTGATCAAAGCTACGAGCTAACTCGATATGATAGAGAAACTGCGACGTCGGGCGCTTTGTTAGCCCAGTAGCTAGCTAACAAGCTAACCTCCAGCTGTCATCGAGAAAGTTATTATTAGTTTTGCGTCCGACTGCAACGTGTTTCCATCATATATTTGAAGCGTCAAAAATGTTCAACGATATTTACAAGACCTATCATCAGCGATATTATCATCTCCAACAAGTCAGCGAAAGCCCCTTACCAGCGCACTTCCAAGTTAGCAACCCGTGCGCTAGCCTCCTCAGTTTACTCTCTGCTAGCCTTCTGCTCACAGCAGTGCCTCTCACAATCTGATCTTGGCGGTGTCTCACTTCGGCGGCTTCTGATTGGTCAGCACAGAGGAGACGAAAGCAAAGCAGTAAACTGGGTCACGCCCACAAAACTCATGTCGTGGGTTTGGAGGGAAGCAGACAGCTTCACAGACACATCTACTGCCATCTACTGCACAGGAGCCGGAGCAGACTGTGGAAAGGAAAAAGGACTTCTGTGATTAATTATAGGCTRTAAAGGTCTTGAGAAAACAATTGTTTCTAATGCTTTTACCCAGAGCTGCCAAAAGTATTCACATTCATTAAAGTAGAAGTATAGATACTAGGGTTTGAAAATACTCTTTTGGAAGTAGATGTATCAACTCAAGATTTTTACTCAAGTAAAAGTATAAAAGTACTGGGTTTATAACTACTTAAAGTATAAAAGTAAAAGTAATAAAACACTTTAAAAAAGTCATTAAAGATAAACGCTTAGGCTGTGCCATAGGGTTCTATAGCACAGTGTTTCCCAATGTTGGGGTTGGGACCCAAAGTGGGGTCCTGAAACATCAAGGTGGGGTCCTGAAAAGATTTTCTAAATTAATTACATTTTTGCCTTATGGCTCGTTCACACCGAGAGCGTTTTGAGCGGCAGGAGCTGCCAGTTTACATGCAAAGTCTATGGCGAACGCGCCTCAAGGGGTTGTGCGTCGCGTCACGCGCGTTATGAGCGGCGCGCAAGGAAGGC
>NW_013952485.1:732097-736409 GCF_001266775.1 Austrofundulus limnaeus | reverse complement strand
AATTTTTTTTAAAAGTCAATAAAGAGTATAATGTTAAATAAAATGTTAATGTTGAAAATTTTGGAATTAACTGACTAGACTAACCACCAACTACAATCAAATTCACTTTATTCAAGGGCTCCATGTTTCTGGATACATTTCTGTTAATTTTTTAATTTTTTTTCTGAACAGTGAAAGATGGAATAAAAAACAAGTCAAAGTTAAATACCTTTTGCCTTTTTTGCAAAATAAGGAGTAGAAACTACAGATAAATGAATTGAAGTATAAGTATTTATAAGTAAATATAAGAAGTATATGTAAGTATTGAAGAATAAATGAAGTATTTGTACTTAGTGACTTGACACCTAATATAAACATATAAACACGTGGACAATATTATGCAAAAATATCAAGTTACTCTACATTTCATTACATTTTTATTTTCTAAGAAAGATCTTTCTGTAATTTCTTCAAGTACAGACCAATATAGATTTTTTTTGAAGGTCTTTCAGTTTTTCTTTGGATTAGACTGCTTCTTCATTAATTTTCTGTCCAACAAATGAACATTTCCAAAGGAGCATTTTTTGCTCATTAAGCCACTTAAACATTCAAATACAAAAGGCCTCAAGATCAGTGTTGTTTATGCACACAACCAAGCAAAGAATCAATTTATAGCAACTTAAACTTGAGCTATTGTGTGAGAAATTTAAGAAAATATGTCTTGCTTTTGAGTGATGAAAATTGTATATTTTTCTATTCTTTATAAAGATAGCCAAYGAATTTGTGAAAGGAGATTGGACTATTTTTTGTGCACGGATGAGAAGGCACGGCTCTCCATGCTAACTGAGGGAAATGTGCCTCATCCAGACAATGGGACATGTTCCTGCATCGTCTGTCGGACATGGTGACCTAAAAAATGGTGCTTCTCCGTGGTTAACAACATAAATACCAGATCTTCCTCCTCCAACTCCTCCATCATCATCTAAAAACAAACTATTCAGTCAAACATGCTGCATGTTTGGATTCTGTTTGCACATGACATGGTGGGAAGACTCAGGGCTGTGAGAGGGCTTCTCACCYGTTTCCCTTTAGAGTATGAATAGTCTGTGTTAAAAAGACCATCTCAAATCATGAGAAAGACATCTGACCTCATACTGATGTACAGAAAGCCATTTACGAGTGTAAATTTGCAGTTATACCTTGGTAATTATTTACCCTGCGGAAACAACACTTCTTTCACTTCTGTTTTGTGTGTTTTCATCTGCTACAATCTAAACTAGGCAAATGAACTTGCTGACATAGCTTCTCCTCAGCTGCTAAAGTGCTTTTGGTCAGACAGCAACTGCATCCTCAGTCCTTTCATTTGCATATTTCCAATAGAACGTTGGGATTATTTAATACCTCCCCCACACAAAAACAAAATTGATGAGTGCTCCCTCACAACCCTGAAAGTTCCAGGTAATCTCAAAAGTACTACCAGAGTCGTTTTCCAGGATATATTTCTCCCCTGTTAACGTTTTGGCTCCAGTTCCTGCAGTGGAAACAGAAAAGTTGTAAAATAAATAAAATTACCCCAAACGAACTACACTGATGCCTGAAAAAGAGTTCTTGTCATGCAAGCAGGCTGTTTGTTAGCTGCCTTTCCCAATGAAAATACCAAGATAACACCAGTGGACACATAAAATAATCTTTTGGTATCAACAAGGTGATTCCTAAAGAGCTATTAGTGGAAAACTTAGATGATGTAATTAACAGGYCTAGTGTTGGGTCTTTGCTGGATTGATTTTCACATATGCTGTTCATTTGCTGTGAACATCTGTATGACAGGGAATAATTGTGAAACACACAACAGATATACTGTACATCTTCATTTATGTGTTTGGTTGTCATCTTTTAAGAAAGGAGAGCTTATGTCTCTGATATTGGAAGTGAGTGAATAGTGAATGGATCCCATTTGCCATCATTTGTTTCTGTTTTGACCAACAGGAAATCAGGTAATTCTTCAGACCTACAACTGCAGCTGAGTTAATATTTGGTTATTCAAAAAGCCAACAGAAGGCCTGACTTCTGTCCTGATGAACAATCACGCTCCAGCTCATATTTTTGGTAGCTTGTTTTGTTCGTCTGTTTCTTGCGAATTCAGTTTATGCTTATTGAACCATGTCTGATCAGGCCTGTGAAGGACCCCTGGGGAAAGGTTGTTTATTATTTCTGCTGCCAAATTCAAATTTCATAAACTCAAGATTTACATTTAAACAGTAAAAAGAATTGTCTATTATAATCTCTAATAATAACTTTACAGTGTTGCTTTTATTGAATTGACTTAATTATTCATCCAGGAGTAGCCTCGGCATTACGGTTCAAACATACACATCCTTTTCACCACCGAAGACAAAGGAAATGTGTTTGCCCTTGTCTTTGTGTTGTTTTGTCTGCAGTGTTAGCAAAATATCTCATGAACTAGTAAAATGATATAAACAAAACTGTCTGAAAGTAATCATTTGTGCATCATCTACAACTGACTAATGTTTGGAGTCAACTGTCACTGTTCAAAAGAATGTCCCAACACAGACGAGCTACATCTAATGGCCAGAACTCTGCAGTTTTCACTCATTTACAGGCCAGCGGTCACTCTTTCAGAGATGAGGATGTTCTCATTCTTGATAGAGAGGAACGTTGGTTTGAGAGAGGAGTAAAAGAAGCCATTTTTGTGAAGAAAGACCGTCCATCATTAAACAGAGGTGGAGGCCTCCGTTTTCAGTTGTCCCCCTCCTACAGCGCGGCTATTGCCAGTATCACTCCACCCCCTGTTAACAATAGGTGCTAATTAGGTGTCAACGATAGCCATGTGATGTGAATATCAGTCACCTGGAGGCAGGACTCAAAAGCCTGAATTTTGCCTGAAACTCTCAGACTGAAGAAGTCTCTTGGAGGAGAGACGAAACGTTTCATTAGAGAAGAACCCGTCCAGAAGACCTATACAGTTTTTTTCTTTTTTGGAGTCAATATGATTCAAGATGGCCCCCACAGTTACTCAACATTAGCCAAATTTGATGTGGTAATAACTGAGATGTTCACRGCACATACTCTTAGCATGACATCTTCAAATATTCCATGAGACTGTGCATAATGTTCAAGGTTTGACCAAARCAGGTACATTTCTCATCTTTCAACATGAGATGGTCTTAGCTCAAAACACTGGCATTAAAAGTGTAAACAATTATCAAACGCTGGGCCTTTAATTGTTGAATACTTTATAAAAGTGGATGCATTTCTGTACAAAGCTTGCAAAAATAAATATCATAGCTTGTATAAGTAGCACTGTGACAATAACTCACATATTGCATTCTGGAGTGAAGTTTTATATTTCCCACACCCAGTTTACTGTAAAATGACAAMAAAGAGGAAGCTGATGGCCACAGATACTGTATCAGTGGCTCTGCGGGATGGTKTGTTATTAACATTGTGCAAGGGTGTATTCATTTTTTCGGAAGATAAAACTCAGCTGCGCCTTGTGCTCGCTCAGTTTACGCTGACATTTCAGGGGGATGTGGGGTGAGGGGCAGCCCTCCTGTTAGTAGTGTTGTGTTTTTCATGTTAAACCTCATTCTGCATCTATTATTGTCTATWTTTTAAAGTTTCCTCCACATGTTTAGGTGTCTCTTACCGACAGGATAAATGTGAACCAGGAATGTTTTATAGGTAATTTAAAAAATATGCTTTTATAAGTCACTGAATTCGATTAGTCAGACTACTTTTAAAATAATTTATACTGTTATATTGAATACATTTTTGACACCAGCCAGAGAACAACAAAAGGAATGTCTCCAGGCCTCATTGACCCCCTGTTTTTCAAAGGCTTTTTGTTGATTCAGTTTCAGATTTTAGTAAAGTGCCCATGCTAACATGAAGACAACCTGAGACAGGTGTTTATGTTCCCATAACTTAAGAGTTATATTCCAGTATTCATTGTCCTTACAGAAAATTATGTTTTAAAAGCTGACTACAAATACAGTAAGTAGTACAGTTGGATTGATTATATGGATTTCACAAAATTACTCATGTATATAAAATGTGTGGTCTCAATTTTTTTTGGAAAAWATAAAGTCAGTTATACTATCTTGGCAGAGTTGTACAGTAACTAAGTACAAATACTTTGTTACTGTACTTAAGYAGAAATTTTGGTTATCTGTACTTTACATGAGTAATTATTTTTCAGTGTACTTTTTACTTTTACTCTTTACATTTTTACACAATTATCTGCACTTTCTACTCACTACATTTTTTGAAAAGGTAAGAAGTAGAAAGTCGTTACTCCTATTTTATTCAGAGT
>NW_013952485.1:727309-730938 GCF_001266775.1 Austrofundulus limnaeus | reverse complement strand
CACACACACACACACACACACACACACACACACACACACACACACACACTTTTTCACCACAAGTGTCATGCATTTTAATCCATCTTTTGTGTACACTGTGTCTTTGTGGTATTAGAAGCACTTTAGTAAATTATTGTACTTTCCTATCAAAAGTGGCCCAAACATACTCATAAACCGGTTTTTTTTCTGAGTTTGGAAGGACTCTGCACAAAGTAGACGGCTTTATTAGTAAACAATTTGAAGCTAACATCAGAACAGATGATGCAAACCTCTGGCATCAAGTTAGCTACTTCCTCCGCGCATGCGCACATTGGGCAACAAGACGGGCTACTAAACTGGTCAAACAGCGAGTGTAAAAATGGTAGGTAACCAAAATAAACACAAACCCAGACATTGATATTAGTGCTGTGACGGCTTTATCTTCAGGACTGTTGTCGTCTTATTAAAGTGCATGATGTGGCGCGCTTTGTCAAGCTTACAGAACTCAGTTATTTGTATTCGCTGCTTTAACAGGGAAGGTCAATTGATATTTTGAGAGCAGCTAGCATTAGCTACTCGTCCCTTTTTTGGCAGTCTGGTAACTTCGTCTGTGAGCAGGTCAACCGCTGCACCTCAAAGGCAGACACGCACATGGTTGTTTTAGTGAAACCCAAGCTTATATATAATAACACTGACAGTCGTATCCCGAGGTTTCATTTAAAAATAACAATAATGTCACAGTATTGTAGCTAACTCAGCTAACGTTAGCCAGCCAGCAGTAGACAAAGCTAACTACCTATCTGGTAGCACAGTCATTTGGCTTGATTGATGAGGAAACAGCAGAAATATCTGACCTAATGTACATTTCATAATATGAACCAATCAAGTCGTCAGTGCAGTAGTTAGCAGTTCGTTGAACTCTTTAGTTTTTATCCTCCGGTTTCAGGAAATACTGCTTAAAAAAGTGCCCAAAGCTGGAACTGCTACAGGGCATTGAGATTCATCTTAAACAATGTAGTTTTTAATGTGCAAAAGCTACTTTAAATCGTTTGGATTATAATGAAACGTCATAAATATTGCAAAGTCTCAGCAGTATTTTCTACACCCTTATGGTGACATCCACATGTAAATATAAATATATGTCCAAAACTCAAAAACATCACTTTAAATACTATAGAAGATTACAGAAGAAAATGAGCAAATCAGAGCTACCAAGTTGATATATTTACCATGCTTTCCTACAAAATTAAACTGCAACATTGTATTGATGCATTTCTGTCAGCAGCTGTAAGTGTTGGAAATAAGCTGCCATCTGTAGCTTTTAAGTCATAATAAAACATTAACTGAAGGAAATGCCCACTGCCTTGCATGCAGAAATTTTAGCTAAGRTCTTACCTGATCTCTTCGCACTCAGGTTAAATGAGGTGTGTCAAAAATACTATCCCTAAAGTCAAGTTGCTGCTCATGTAGATTACAGTGTAATGAACTTGACGTGCTCTCACAAAGGATAATACACACTATAATACTTATTGTCCCTGATTACACAACTGTTGAGCTTRTGTGTTACGTTCTATTTATTTTATTTTTAGCTTTTATATTTCTTGGTAGTTTGGTGGAGTGGTTGTGTTACACTGCAGACTTTTTGCACCTCTGGGTTGTCGTGATGGCATCTCATTTCCATACTCATGTTACCTCGATGACTGTAGTTATCTGTGGGGGCCTTCAGAGGTACAGCATGTGCTTTTGAGTGTCCACAGCACCCCTCTTCAGAAAAGCCCATGTTGCTTTTGGACAGGATATAATTACTCTCATCTTGCTTTGGCTCATCTTGTCTGTGTGTATGTCTTAGTGTGACGGCTGAAGTGTGAGTTTTTGWGTGTCTCCTGGTCTTTTCCTGTCCATCCACTGTTGCCTGAATGCCTGTAGATGTTTATGTTTTGTTGTGTGTGGGTGTGTTGCTGTCTGTGTTTTCCTGTCTGATAGCGCTGGTGTCTGACCATCCCTGTCCCGTCTTTGCGCAGCATAAGCTGAAGTCTTCGCAGAGGGACAAGGTACGGCAGTTCATGTCCTTTACACAGGCTGGGGAGAAGACAGCCGTGTACTGCCTCACACAGAATGACTGGAAACTAGAAGTCGCGACAGATAACTACTTTCAAAATCCAGAGCTTTACTGTAAGGAATCCATGAAAACGTCGGTGGACCGGAAAAAGCTGGAACAACTTTACAATCGCTATAAAGGTYAGCACGATAACCTTCAAATCTGCTCTGTAATTATACAACTTGCGATACTTTCAAGTTGATCCCAAAGTGTTTACYTGGAGTTACAGACGGCACGTTGTGGACTGTTACTGTTCCCTTTATTTCTACAGATCCCCAGGATGAGAATAAGATTGGTATTGATGGGATCCAGCAGTTTTGTGATGACCTCTCGCTGGATCCGGCGAGCATCACTGTGCTGGTCGTTGCGTGGAAGTTTCATGCCGCCACTCAGTGCGAGTTCACCAAGAAGGAGTTTATGGATGGAATGACGGAGCTAGGGTGAGTGTTGAAATCAGCAGCTTGTGACAAACTAAGTATTTCCACATGTAGCTTCTGGAAAGAATAGYTGTCTAAATATAGACTGACCCACAGCCAGGGTAATCTGTATCTRTGTGCGATGACTCAATGAAAAGTCGCCGTGTTTTGACTTTTGAGGTTTGTGTCCAAGTCCCTATCAGCCAGCTTTCCTTCAGCATCAATATGATCATGTTACAGTTGGTTGGGCCGTCTTCATTATGTTTTCATCATGTTTACTAAATTGTCTGTTTTGCTTATTTTGTTTCAGGTGTGACAGTCCTGAAAAACTGAAAGCTATTTTGCCAAGATTAGAGCAGGAGCTTAAAGACAGCGGGAAGTTTAAAGACTTCTACCAATTCACTTTTAATTTTGCCAAAAATCCCGGACAGAAGGGACTTGGTAAGTAGAGGGAAATTGATAACGTTTTGTTAGCTGGTGGTTTTGATTCACGAGTACGTAAAACAGATTTGTTCCTCTTTGTGTTGCAGATTTAGAGATGGCTGTAGCCTACTGGAACCTGGTTCTTTCAGGACGATTTAAGTTCCTGGATCTTTGGAATAGATTTCTTTTGGTGAGTCAATAACAGTGATTTTGAGTTGAACACAATTTCTAGGGATGTACGATATATTGGCATTAACATCTGTATCGGCCGATGTTAGTCATTTTTTAGCATATCGGTATCAGTCTGATAAATAACACTGGGCTGATATTGATGTCCTGCTGTTTGTGTTTTTGATTTGCGAGGGGAAGTGGTTGGTTGAGCGGTGTCTATTCGATGCTGCAAAGCCAGTAATTGAAGTAGAGAACCATGTCAGCGATAAATTTGTTTTTTACAGTATCAAAAAAAGACACAAGTATGTCTGTGCGTATATGCATATACATAATTTGTGTGTTTGTGTAATATCAGTTATCGGCCATACCAATAATATTAATATCAGATATGGGCTGAAATTTTTATATCTGTGCATCCCTAAAACAATTCTGCTCATTGTTGTCAATCTGCAAAACAACTTTCCAGGAAAGGAAAAAAAAAAAACAATAACCTTGTTTATTTTTAAATAAATAAACTCTGTAGTCAGAGTTAGTATCTTGTC